>NC_056737.1:969372651-969695151 GCF_019279795.1 Protopterus annectens | reverse complement strand
TATTTCCCAGTTGGAGTTTCTGATAAAAATGTAAAGTGAGTAAGCAAATAAAAAGTGGCAGTGATGAGGCCGAAGCTTCAGGCTCACATGTATGAAAAAAAGGGCTGTTTCTATTTTCACTTTAGTCTGAAATCCTGTGCTGTTAAAACACTAAAAAGGGCCACTTACAATTTTCACTTCCATATCCGGTAGACACATAATACAGCACTAAGTACACATGAAGCAGAGTATGGCTAAACTACCTAGCAAAGACAGAGTGAAGAACTGACGCATGAAACCAAACACTATTTTTCATTAATTAGTTTATTAACCTTAGGGTCTTTGATTGTAGCACTCATGCATTACATATGTAAATATGGTAAGCAGTGCTATACAAAGAAAACAACTGACATATGAAGTGAATGTGAAGACTAAAAGCACAACACAAAGAGCAGACAAGATGTGGCTGACGTGTGTTAAAGACAGGACTCAAGGTGATACAGCAGTTCCTGTGCAACAATGGGACAAAATGGGCTTCACAAAGTACACTACAATGCCTGTTAAAAATATTAAGTGCATTAATAACATGCCATGTTTCCTAAGACTATGTAGTTGCTGGAGAAAATAGAAGTGATGAGACGATACCACTGAATTTTCGCTGGACCTTTTCTTTTTTTTCCACTGTAAAAGAGAAAGTCCAGACGTATGTGTAACATATTGTGAGTGCAGCATCTTTGACAGCCATTTGTGCTTTGTTTCGTTGGTATTGCCTATGTTCATACTGGTCACTATATCTTTGTTTTCTATTCCAAAAATTATGGAGTTTGCCAGGGGTAGACAGAAATATCAGTGCGTAGTCAGAACACTGCTCCTTTTTAGTAGCAGTAAGCATTCCCAAAGTAGGTATGCACATCAGTTCACAAGAGATGATTACTAAGCAGATAGTTTGGTTGTAACTATCAGAAGTGCAGTTTCCTGCAAAACTACACAGTTTAATTTTTAATTGCAAATTAGATCTACTTCCAACACCTCCAATAAGCTACTACTAAAAAAAACTACTTAAACAAACCTGGCTCTGCTGCTGCACTAGCCCAGGCGGAACAAGTCCCTTTCACCTTCTACCACCTGCATACTTCGACTATGTTCAGGGAGAAGGAATGAGTAAGATCAACTTCTTAGATGAAGGCGAAGTATATTAGTCATAGCTGTTCCATACAGTGTACTTAAACCACCTTACCACATCACGTGTATAAAAAAAAAAATGTATATTATATATATAGGTAGGTTCATAGGTAGGTACTAGGCTATTGGCCCTAGGACCTATATAAGCCTAGCCAAAAAGGTACCCTGGCTTTCGCCACCCAAAAAAATTATTTTCCTGTGCCCCTGTCAAGCAGAGCCACAGAAGTGATCCCCGGGGTGATTTTCCTATTTCCCATCCAATCATCACGATTTTTCTTGAAGAGTTCTAATGAGGAGCTCTGTTTGACATAGATAGGTAGTCTGTTCCAGAGTATGGGAAGTCTCTGGGACAGGAATCTATCCCTCCAGCATGTTCTGTTTATTGTGGTGATAAGGTTTAGGTCCCTAGAGCGTGTAGCTCGGAGGGATTCTGATTTCTTTAAGTGGAGCATGTCCAACAGCTCTGGGTTTGACATAGCTTCGTATGTTAGGCAGAGATCGACTCTGAGTAGGCGATATGCGATGGAGTAAAGCTGGAGTTTTTTTGAGACGGTCTGCGTAGGGCATCTGTTTGAGGCCAGTAATCCTCTTTGTGAGGTATTTCTGCGGCCTTTCCAGTTGTTGTATTTGTCTTGTGAGTTACATACCAAAACGGGCATTGTACTCTATAATGGGTCTAATGAGTGATGAGTAGAGTGGAACATTGACCTCTTTTTTCCTGTATGAGAAACCTTTTGTGATGAGGTGTGCCACGTAGAAGTATTTCCTGACCACTGTGGAGATGTGATTATCAAAGGAAAGACTACTGTCCACCTGTGTCCTAAGGTGTCTTATCACCTTACCACCTATGTGGTAGTTCATGGGTACAGAGTTTTTACCAAAGGGGATGACAATGCACTTTTTGACATTGAGCTTGAGGCCATGGCTTTGACACCAGGCATCTGTCTCAGTGAGGCCCTTTTGTAGGATGTCCACATCGTTAGAAGTTTTGATTATGGCTCCTAGTTTGCAGTCATCTGCGAACTTAGTTAGCCAAAGACCTTCTGTGTTTGGTATCTACATCTCTGACGTACAGGCTAACAGGAGAGGACCCAGGACTGAACCCTGTGGTACTCCACTTGTCACTGATCTGAAGTCGAACTTGGAGTCTGCTACTTTCACAGTGTGGGTTCTGTCAGTAAGCCAGTTGGCAACCCATCTTGTGACATAGGGATTTATACCTAGTTTAGTGAGTTTATCTATAATTCCAGAGGGGGATGGTGTCGAAAGCCTTGGCAAGATCTAGATAGGCTGTGTGAACCACCTTACCATCATCTATGGCTTTGGTGACTACTTCAAAGAAGTCTATCAGGTTTAGGAGACATGATCTGCCTTTTACAAACCCGAACTGTGTGGAGTACAGAGTTTGGAGATTACCAATGTCTTTGTTTAGGAGTTCCATGATGATACGTTCTATGGCCTTGCAGACCAGGCTCATCAGGCTAATGAGGCGGTAGTTCCCGGAGTCTGTCATGGCTCCCCTTTTGTAGAGTGGGATAACCATCGCAGTGCACCATTCACTGGGCACAAAGCCTGAGGTGAGGCTATGACTGAACATGGTGCTTAGGTGGGGTGCCAGTTCATTCTGTAGTTCATGTAGAATGCAGCCTGGGATGCTGTCAGGTCCCATGGATGCTGTGTTCTTGGCTTTGGAGAGTGAGGTTTTTTTACCTGTGCAGCCATGATTACAGGAACTTTGCATTCTTCCGGTGTAGAGATGGGGTGAGAGGGGGGTAAAGTTAGGTCTGCCAGGATGTTGGCAATATCAGTTGATTTTGTATATGTAGTGCCATTCTGCTGTAACTTGGAGCAGATCGGAGTGTTGCCATTGAGATTCTTGACATAGCTATAGAATGCTTTGTGGTTGTCTTTAGAATCAGTGGCAATTTTGTTTTCATACCTAACTTTGGAGGATTTTATGAGGGATCTCACCTTCTTACTGAGGCTGACCAGGGAGTTCCTCCAGTCATGGGATTTTACTCTTTTTTGCAACAGTTTCTTCTGTTGTAGAGTTTGTTTATGGCAAAAGACCACCAGACTGGCTTCCTTTTTTTGGAGGATAGCATCTTGGTTCTGTTTGGGATAGCATGATCCATGCACTTGTGTAAGTGCTAATAAAGTGTATTTGTGTGGGATTCAGCAGTCGTACCTCTACTGTCCATCTGCATGGGAGTCATGAAGTTTGCCACTTCTGTCTTAAGCATGAAGTTGGCTTTGGAGAAATTTTTTACGGCTGTTTCCTAATGGGGGGTGGGGGCGGGATGTGGATGTCTAGGGTGATTAGCTTGTGATCGGACCTGACCAATGAGGAATTGACCTCTGGTGTGGAACACTGGTTGCCCATGTGTGTAATGACCAGGTCTGGGATACTGCTGCATCTTGTGGGGTGTGGATACATTGATACAAGGCGTTGGAATTTATGAATTCCAGAAAACGTTGAGCAAGAGTTGGTCCATGAGTAGTTTTCCCAGTCAATGTTGAGGTAGTTGAAATCACCCATTATTAGGGTGTTGGGTTGTACACTAATATTTTCCAGTGTATCAAGAAATGAGGCGTGGGAATCCTGGGGCATGGTGGGGGGTCTGTAGCAAGCTACAATTTGTATTGCGGTCTTGCTCAGAGTTAGCTGCAGTTGGATAATCTTGGATGCATTATGCTGAGCAACTAGCTTGGAGGTGTGGACATCCTTATTGAATATGGACATTCCTCCACCTTTAGTGTTTTGGTCTGGGTTAGGTGGCCGAAAGGTATGGTATGAATTAAAGCCTGGTAATGCAGGGATGCTCTCTGGAGCTTTGAACCAGGTCTCTGTCACTGCACAGATGTCAATGTTCTCCATTTTAAGGAGTGCCTTGAGTGAGTGCATTTTGAGGTTTAGACTTCTAGCATTGAGTAGCATTACTCTTAGATTTTGCTTGCTTGTACCTGTTACGGTTGTGAATTTGTCATTTGAACCTTGCCTAAAAAAGGCACTATAGGGGTGGCAAGAGCCTTTGCCAGTATCCGGAATCCCAAGGGCGACAGGTACAGGCCATCTCTGCCAAAGCATTGTAGTCTGTCGATCATGTCATCCCAGGCAGACAGACACTGGATTCCCTTAAAATGACACCAGAAGCTTAGCCAATTGTTGAAGTCAATCATTTTGTCCTTGTACTGTGGTATCATTCGGGGTGATGGCAGGATGCTACTCAGGGCTAGGGTCATACCTGCCTGGGCTACAAGATCAGAGAGCTCCTCCATGTCTCTTTTCATGTAGTCCAGGGAGGTACGTCTCAGGTCATTCACACCAACATGGACAATGACAGAGTCATATTTGTACTTGTTGTGGAGTGACCCGAGTGCGTGCATTATGTGGCGAATCCTGGCATCCGACAGGCAGCTGACAGTAACTTTCTCCTTGTTTAGCCTGGTGAGTGGAACATCAGTGTGCCTGACTATAGAGTCACCTATATAGAATATGTATATAGAAATATAGTACTTTGTTTTGTATTACTAATCTTCCCTATTATGCCTCTTAACTTATCACAGTGAATTGCTTTGAATTGTACTTCTAAAAGCAATTGTTTTTGAATTGCAAACTAAACTGTTATGTATACTTTAATTGCCTGTCACTGGAGCCTTTCTCCTTGGGTCTCCACTGAAAAAGGGTCTCTGGCCCAGCTGGACTAACCTGGCTAACAAATGTCAATAAATAAAATAAAATAATTTCATCTATATGAACTATAACTTGTGAATACTCATATCTACTGGCAATGTTCTTATTCCGACTTGTTATAGCTGTCCAAATATTTGTACTATGCATAGACAAGTATACAATTGGAAACTGAAGCAGAATTTTTACTTAGCATATATGTCATTCTTCTGTATTAGTCTTTGTAACAACTATTTAACTATAATCATATTATGTCAATGTGGAGCTTTTCTTCCCAGGTTTCCGCTGAAAATGGGATAAAATGCCAGTCGGACCTTCTTGATAAACAAATGTCAGATAAAATAAATAAATGTTACAGATTCCACAACATATGTAGTCAGATTTGTTGAAAAGGGGTTGTGCTGTACATTAAAAGAGGAAAAAACAATGCCATGTGCCGCAAAAAAGTTGGTAATATTTGGCTGGAGAATTACAGAACAACTTAGTAAGGAGAAAAAGAACATAACGTTAGTTATAAAACAAATGCAACTTGTAAAGAATTTCCTACAACATTCACCCCCCCCCCCCCCCAAAAAAAAAAAAAAAACATAACAAAAAAAAAAAAAAAAAAAGCTTCCCACTGCATGGACTGGGGAATAGAATAATTATCTTCCAGTCCCTTAATTTTACTGAGTTATTATCAAGGAATCGGGCATGTAGAAGACAGTACTTTGACAAATCACTATATGAGCAAAATAACAAAGAAATATTAAAAAAAAACATGTAACACTACAAGATGTCTGTGTCTCAGAAAAAAGTTATCCAAAGTCAAGAAACAGAAAGTTGGTCATACTTTGTTGTAGATTTACTTAGCAAGGGGAAAAAAATAACATGACATTAGTTATAAAATGAAAATAAAGTATTTTCTACAACATTCAGTTAAATAAATAAATAAAAATCTTTCCACTGCAGGCATAGGGAAAACAGAATTATTCTCAAACTTCTTTATTTCCAGTAGTGGCTGTCACACATGAAATTCCAAGGTTCTTCAAGTGTAGTGACAGTTTTCCATCCATCCATCCTCAGTCCCTTTTCCCATTTTGCACGTGGGGTCGGGGTGTCAGGGTGTCACTAACAGTGACTATCATCTTGTGCCAAGGTTTACACTGCCGGGTGGCTAGTCCTGCCGTGGTAGTTCATCCTCACCACTCACTCTCGCACACACACTCACCTACGGGTAATTTAGAGTGTCCAGTCCACCTGCTGCATGTCTTTGGAGTGTTGGGGGAAATGGGAGCACCCAGAGGAAACCCATGTAACCGGAGGGAGGAGATGCAGACTCCACACAGAAGGCAACGCAGCCAAGAATCGAAATGGAGAATGTTTTTTAGCTTCAGAAATAGTATGGGGGAAGGGACTGTTAATTCATCTTGGACTGCAAAAGAATCATTTCAGCAAAGGCCTGCAATTTAGCTATTTTTTTGGTTACAGCTGTACAACTCCTTAGTATGGTATAGAGTCATTCAAAGAAAAGAAATCCTGTTACAGAAGGTATACAAGATGACAGTGACTGGCACTAATACCATTACATGCTAAGGGGATGGGAATACATCTCTGCTTCCTTATATCCATCATAAGTTAGACTTGAAATGGATTATGGGAAAGAAAATGTTAGAAAACGGATGAAAAAAAAACATGAACATGTTGATATGTTAAACTCGACTGGCAGCCATTTGTAGAAAAACATATTAAAATTCTGTACGGAGCAGCACTCAAGAGAGATTCTGAGGTGTTACAATAGCTCAGGAAACAAAGAGTGAAAAAAGATTTTTAATTCTAAAGCAGAGATTTCCTTTAAAGCAAGTGTAACAATAGGAGGTACTGCCAGTACAGCTAGCTGGAATTTTGTAAATAATTATATGTAATTTGTGAATATCAAACTGATTTATATAAGATGCTTGTGTTACAAATGTATTAGAACTGTATGTCATATGTATATCGAACTGACTTGTACAGATGTTTGTGTTGAAAAGGTATTTGTAAAGTGCTTGTGTTTAAATTGTATCCACAGTGTGCCCTGCTGGAGAGAACAGAAATGTATATGCACTATTTTAACTGTTTAAATGTATATGTTTTAACAGAGGAAACTGGAAGGTCAACCTCATTCCAACAAACCTTAAACTATATCTGAAATTAAATCACTTTACAAGCTAGGCCATAAAGATGCTACCTGACAGGTTTCAGTGCAGCCAGAGATACAAGGTCTGCGCTAGGAAGCTGTCTGTATTGTCTTTGGGGTGAGCCAATTACTACTCTGGAAGTGTGGAGGTATGAAACTTTCAGCACCTGCCACAAATCTCAGCAAAAGCCCTTGTATGTATATTTTTTACAGGTAGGTGCCAAATCCTGCCAGCTTCCGGCAATGGGGGTTGCAAGCTATCCCAGAAGTAATATTTTAGATATTATTTTAAGAAGTCTCTTAGTAAGACTGAGTATTCTGTATTCTGTCTTGGGTCTGACAACAAAATGGACTATTCACCACATCATCAGCCTTCCTCTATTACGTAAGTAGGGAATAGTGATTCTCTTAGATTCAGTCAGGAATATAGTGAAGTTTAGTTGAGATGTTATTTTTCTTTATTTGTATGAGCCTGTCCAATGTTATTTTCTGTATTTTCCGTGGTTTTGCACTCTGATATTTAGTATTGTCTTGTTCTTTTATCATTTATTATTAAATATTTTTAAACCTTTCATTGTGGCTGATCTTTATAGAGATATTCAAGGCTGGAGAGTATTTGCATATTTATTTGGTGACACGTGAGCCACTCCTAATAGCCTTGCTCTTAATCAAACTACCATTTGTATTAATATTAATTTCACTCAAGTATAATGGGTACCCCTGTAAGGACCTTAATGCATCTGGCAGGAGTGTGTGGTGGTGTTGTTGGTGGTAACTACTTTATAGTCTGGACAGAAGGGGCCATAGCTAGTAAACCTGTGTCAGCCTTTCCCAAGTGTGTGTGTGTGTGTGTGTGTGTGTGTGTGTGTGTGTGTGTGTGTGTAAATTAAATCTCCAAAAGTGTGTATGTCAGCTACTTGGGCAGGGACACAAAGCATTGGTTGGACAGAGGGTGCTGGAGGTCTTGGCTTGAACACTCAGTTGAGATCGCAATTCTATAGCTGTGCCAGTGGGGAATCTTACTGAAGATCTGGATAAAGAGGGAGAAACCAGCCCTGGACTGACTGCGTTCCCCATGTTCTCTTAAGGGAAATTGTGCTCGAGTGTGCTTGATGCACAGAGTTGCATATGGAGATACTAGGTGTGCACCTGCTATCCTCCCAGTGAATGCTTCCCACAGGTGCCAGTGGTGAGGATTGCGGCTCCTTGGTTACTGGGTAGGGAGTCACAGCAAGTCTGACACAATAAGAGAACACAAACTGCTATGACCATCACACCATGATCACAGCTGATACAATCCCTCTACAAGATTATCTGAATACAGAAGGATTTAAAAACTAAAGAATTAAAATTTATTAAATATTTCAATTACATAAAAAACCTGCTAAAATCCACTGATTAGAAGTCAAATGTATGCAAGACAGATATTCAGGACAGTTGGCCAAAGATGTGCAAAAGATTATCTGAATACAGAAGAATTTAAAAACTAAAGAATTAAAATTTATTAAATATTTCAATTACATAAAAAACCTGCTGAAATCCACTGATTAGAAGTCAAATGTATGCAAGACAGATATTCAGGAGAGTTGGCCAAAGATGTGCAATGTTTTTTTTTTTAATGATGGTATCATGTGACTCTAGGAGACAAACCTCCAATGGGTATTTAAATTGTTCAAAAATTAAATATTACAAAGGACAAAGAAACAAAGGGCATAAAATGGAACATTTAACAATATCAAGACAAGAAAATATATCCGGATACATATAAACAGCTCCAAGACCAAATATAAAAAAATGAGGTTAAGTTATTGAATGACTACACCGTTAATAAAAGGTCTTTTTATAAATACATTGCTGATAGTAAGATTAAGACAATTCACAAGAAGGCAAAAAGGAATGTTACTCCAAAGAGGAGAAAATCAAATTTAAGAAACAATTTTGGTCATTAGATTTACATAAGAAATACTGGTTTGATGGTGACTGCAAACAAAGATTTCAGGGCTAAACTAAATCATGGGGTCACCACTATGTAAAGAATTATTTCCCCAAGACTTTTGGGTTTCTAATACCATAACAGGAAAGGAACCCATGCCTAAGTCAAAGTAAGATTAAAGTATGGTTTCAAACTTTGATGTTAGCCAAAAGTGCTCTTTGCAGCACCCGTAATATTCCCAGAATTGACTCCTTCTGCAATTCATAAGGAATTACATATATCGGTAGCATATCTAAATAAGAGACTGTAAATCATTTATTTATGAGACCCATTACTACTATTGGAACTGTCAGTGTATTCTTCTTCCACAATGCCCTCAATTCTGCTTACAAATCCTGACATTTTATGACTTTGTGTCCTTCTGCACGGAAGACACTGTAATCACTGGGTACAGCAATTTCAATGATCAATGCTACTTTTGTCTTCTTTTCATGGACTACTACATCTGGTGGTCTCACAGATATTTTTTGAACTGCTGGTAATGGGTGATCTCATGAGATATAAACATCATTTTCTATAATGCTTTGTGGCTCATGTTTCCAATGCTTCTCAGCTACTTCAATACTGTAATGCTTGCATAATCCCCAATGCAACAGTCTTGCCACACTATTATGCCTTTCAATATATAGGCCCTCTGCCATTGGTGTACCACACCCAGCAACAAGATATGTGACCATTTCCAATCCTGTTCTACAAAACCTGCATTTGTCCTTTTCTCTGACATGTTCAATGGACTTTGTAAACCCACATGTACATAGTCCACAGTCCTGGGCTGCTACTATTAACCTTTTGTCTTTTGGTTTAAATTGATCTCTCCTTAACCATTCCTGCATCAGAGCCCGACTGACATGAGGTTGTTCCAAGAGTTTACTATACTTATGCTTTTTCCACATTTCTTGCCTTCTCATCTGATCCTTCAGTTACAGTCTTTTTTTTTTTTTGCACATTCAGTTGCTGCCTTATTTTTGTCTACTTCTGATTTAATTTCCTGAGGAAGATAAGCAGCAATTGCCAGTAAACATTACCAGTCCACAAAAGTTACTTTTTTGACAGAAAAAAAACACGGTAAAAAGCACTCATGTCAGCCGACACAAAAGAAACATTATCATAATTTCTTGTAAAAAAATGTTCAGCTACTTTACACTTTTTTTTCTTGTCAGCTTAAAAGTAGAGTGCTCTGTTTAAAAGTTGGTAAAAGTCTCGAGATAGTTCATTAAAATAAAACACTCCTAGCTTTAAAATAACTTTCCTAAAAACAAAAGTAATAAAACATCAACACAATTAAGAAAAATGGAAGCCCCCCCCCCCAAGGGGAACTTATCTGCCCAGCAAAGGAAGTTCAAGCTGATTGTCGATCCTTTAAAGCCTCAAGGGTGCATATTACTAACTGGCAGTTAACCTCCGATGGGCTTTGCACCCAAACTCATCTTTTAGTGAGCTCAGCTTGAGCTGACAGGCAGCTTGAGCATGCGGAAGGTGTCCTGAAGTTTTAGAAGCTGGCCAGATGTTGTATCCTTGTCAGGATATTATCCATATAGCTAAGGATACTGCAGCAGTGATCATGATGAACATCTTCTCACAGGTCTACACACTTGTCAGGAACACCTTTGATTTGATAGCATCTCTGCCCTGCATCGGTTAGCATTCTGCAGCAACAAGGTGAGACACCTGCTCATTGATCTGGAGTAAAGCTGCATCTAAGCCACAGCTACTCGCATCTGCACTCACTAATGGCCATTT
Source organism: Protopterus annectens (assembly GCF_019279795.1). NCBI lineage: Eukaryota > Metazoa > Chordata > Ceratodontiformes > Protopteridae > Protopterus > Protopterus annectens. The sequence continues at coordinate 969,684,408 of NC_056737.1, read as the reverse complement.
ACTTACATCATAGTACTTATTTATAAGCATCTACTATTACTACTGTTGGTTTACAGATATTACAATATGCAAGCACTGGAACTTTTAGCATTTCTTTTACTTTGTTGAATGTTTGAGCTTGAACACTTCCCCATGACCAGAGTAAATCTTTCTTTACCAAGTCAGTTAAAGAACACAGCACATTACTGGTGTTAATATAGTAACACCTGAAAACAAAGAGCCAGAAGGTACAACATTGGAGGATGCATCATAGGCACTTATCCTTGCAACTGCATGCAGAGTATCAGCTGAACTAAACTGAAGACCTGCAATGAAGCCAGATGTGTCAGCGCTATCAATGTTAAAGAAAAATAAGCTACTGGAGAATAAACTCCCACACTCCGAGACAGAGGGGAGGGATGAGAGGCAGTATCTCACCTCTTCACTGTAGTTTAATTACCATTTCAGAAAGCTTTTCATGATTTAATACATGCAAAATTAAACAGTAATGGGACCTGGGTGTGTCTGGTCATGAGACAACAGAAGGAGACAGCAACAGAAACTGCTAAACTAGTACATTCTACAACTATCACAGTATCTAACTTAACAGTTTCCACACTATCTGAGAAAGCACCTTTAACAATCTTTAGAACAGAAGGCCCTCAAGGCTTCTTGTCTATACATTTGGCAAAAGTAAGCTTCTTTTTCGGAAAGGTAGAAGCTAAACAACCTTGCTCAGAAGTCTTGATATAATATCAGGTGAGGAACCTGTAGGCTTACTAGATTTCTTTTTAACTTGAGCAGCAGGCAATGCTTTAGACAACAATAATGTTGCCATCGTATATATCATGCAGAGTTCTTAAACCCTAAACAGGTGGAACAGTAGGAAACACTAAGCCTTCTCAAGACACTAAAAACATAGCATGTGTTCCTACTGGCAAGCAGATCAGTTTGAAACCAGGCATACTTCCTAGTTATGAGTTTAAGTGACATAAGGTAACCAGGGCCTATGACCAATAGATTTTACAATTGGAAGGTTAATGAAATTTCATTTCTCTTGATTGAAGTAAGAGTATTGCACTCTCATACAGTCCACACAAGGGGTTTAAAGCAGCAAAGTAACAGGCCGAAGTGGGGGAGGGGGGCAACAACAACAATTAAGATTTGAGGTGAGTGAATCATGATAGGAAGAGAAAAAGAGTTCTGGGCACCTTAAAAAGTTTTACTGCTAAGTGGGGTCTTAATGTCTGTGGAATCAGTCTTGAAGATAGATAAAGACAGACATATTTATAAGATGCCACCAATTTTTTTATTCAATTAGTTGAAAAACATTTATGGGACTCTCTTTTGCTATAAATTCCACTGCATTTTTCTCTACTACATAACTGAATCACAGACATCAAAGTTATTCATTTTTACGTACTCTGAACACCAGACAAAGGTATTCTTACCTTTGGGTCATCTCCAAACTGTGAAAACTGAACATCATTCAGCAGACTCCGGGCCGTCTTAATGATATCTTTACATTTCTTTGGTGTCTCTTCCACTTTGCCAGCAAGAAACAAGCAACAGGCTCCAGTGACCTACAACATAAAGACAAACAGCTCTTTATACCTTTAAGTAAGGCACACTCAATCTGCTCTTACTGTAATTTACATGCGATGTTTCATATTTGTACGTAGACTAAGAGTGTCTGTGGCTACAATGACATACAGTGGATATAAAAAGTTTACACCCCCCAGTTAAAATGCCAGGTTTTTGCGATATTAAAAAAATTAGACCACAATAAATAATTTCAAAATGTTTCCCACCTTTAACGTGACCTATAACCTGTACAATTCAATTGAAAAACAAACATCCGTTAGGGGAAAAAAATATTAATAAAAAAACATACAGTACGCTGGTTGCATAAGTGTGCACACCCTTAAACTAATGCTTTGTTGTTTGTGCACACCCTTAAACTAATACTTTGTTGAAGCACCTTTTGATTTAATTACAGCATTCAGTCTTCGTGGGTAGGAGTCTATCAGCATGACACATCTTGACTTGACAATATTTGCCCACTCTTCCTTGCAAAAGCGCTTCAAATTTGTCAGAGTGCAATGGCATCTCTTGTGCACAGCTCTCTTCAAGTCACCCACAGATTTTCTATTGGATTTAGGTCTGAGCTCGGGCTGGGCCATTCCAAAACTTTAATTTTCTTCTGGTGAACCCATTCTTTTGTTGATTTGGATGTATGCTTGGGATCATTGTCATGTTGAAAGGTGAAATTCCTCTTCATCTTCAGCTTTCTAGCAGATACCTGAAGGTTTTGGGCCAAAAGTGACTGGTATTTGGAAGTGCTCATGCTCATAATTCCCTCCACCTTGACTAATGCCCCAGTTCCAGATGATGAAAACCAACCCCAAAGCATGATACTGCCACCACCATGCTTCACCGTGGGGTTAGTGTTCTTTTGGTGAAGCAAAATATTGTTTTTGCGCCAAACATACCTTTTGGAATTGTGGCCAAAAAGTTCAACCTTGGTCTCATCAGACCACAACACATTTTCCCACATGCTTTTGGAAGACTTGATAAAGAAGTTATGGACTTACCATAACATTCCATGCGAGTTTTTCATCTCGCCTTCATTCTTTACAGATTGGTTCGGAGCCGATCCCTCGGCTCTGATATGGCCAACTGCAAAGCTCGACGTCTTCAAATAGCTCGAGGCCAAGTCCCTATCCTATGAATTGCCTCACATTTTGTTTGCTGCGTATGCTAATACCATATGTCATTGTTACATTCCTAGAGAAAAGGAAGAGAAGGTTTGAGTAACCAGGATGGATCCAGCATCTCGGTCATCTATCAGCCCAAGACGGGGTAGGAGGGAGGGGCGTAAGAATGAAAGCGAGATGAACAACTCACATGGAATGTTATAGTAAGTACATAACTTATTTATGTGAAGTTGTTTAATCTCGCTGTTTATTCTTTTCTGATTGGTAGCATCCCAAGCACAGTCAATCTCGGGTGAATCACGGGAGTATATTTCTCAGGACCGTGGATCCAAAGGAGGCCCTGTCCCTGGAGGCCTTGTCAACTTTGTAATGTAGTGATAAAGGTATGAAGTTTTGACCAAGTGGCTGCTGCACAAATGTTATCAATGAGAAGTCTGGCAGAAAAGGCAGATGTACTAACTGCTTTGGTTGAATGAGCTTTAATCTTATGTTGCAAAGGCATATTGGCAGCTGAATAGGCAAAGGTGATGCAATCAAATAACCATTTAGACAGAGTTGTTTTAGCCACTGGTCTCCCTTTTCTGGAGTCTGAGAATGAAACAAAAAGCTGGTCTGATTTCCTGAAATCTTTTGTTCTATCCAAATAAAATCTGAGCTGTCTGGTGAACATCAGGTTTGTGCAGCATATACTCTTAAATTGTTAGAATAATTGGGGAAGAAAACTGGCAAATCAATAACTTGGTTGAGATTAGTTTCAGTGCAAACTTCTAAGTGAAACTCTGTCAGCATGAAATATCAAATAGGGAGGCTTGATGGATAAAGCCTGAAGCTCTGACACTCTGCAGGCAGAAGTGATAGCTAACAGAAAGATGGTCTGCCAAGATAAAAATTTGAGATCACAACATGATCAAATGGCGGAAGAATTATACGCGAGAGCATAACATTTAGATTCCATGGAGAATAGGGAAATTTCACAGGTGGCCTAATATGAAAAGTCCCTTTGAGAAATGCTTTGGATAACTTGAGACATGATATTCAAACCTTCAAGTCCAAGATGAAAATTAGAAATAGCAGCCAACTGAACCTGAACTGTTGCTGCCGTAGCTCCTTTGCTGAAAATTATAGTCAAGAATTCTAATATGGAAGCCACAGGAGATTGGTAAGGATCAATATTATTTTTAGAGGCCCATACAGAAAATTTATTCCATTTGCTTAGATACAGCTTTCTGGTAGAAGATTTAGGAGAGGACAAAAGTATCTGTTTTATGTCTCATTGGAAAGGTTATGAAACATGGCTATGATGGGAACTGGAGCAGCCAAGCTGTCAGCTTCAGGGACTGCAAAGAAGGATGAAGGTCCTCCCCATGGATGTGCCAGAAGGTCTGGAACTGGGTCCAGGATCCAAGGATCCTCCACAAGATGAGGTCGAAGGAAGGGGAACCAAATCTGACAAGGCCAGTGAGGGGCTATAAGAATGATGGTCCTTCCCAGGGATTTTGTTTTCTGTAGAACTTTGGGCATCAACAGGATTGGTGGAAATGCATAGAGGAGACCCAGAGGCCAATCATGTACAAGTGCATCCCTTGGGGCTTCTCCCGGAGGGGGGAAATCAGGGCAAAGTAGCTTTGGCATTTCCTGTTCATGTGACTGGCAAAAAGGTCGCATCAAGGCCGGCCCCACCTGTGGAATATCCTGTCCGCAACTTCTTTCTTGAGGGACCATTCGTGGGGCAACAAGATTACCCTGCTCAGTTTGCCTGCTATCGTGTTGGATCTCCCCAGGATATGCATTGCCAACAGAAAGCGCTGGGTGGAAACAGCCCACTGCCAAACTCTGAGAGCCTATCGACAAAGGGGATAAGATCTGGTTCTTCCTTGTTTGCTCAAATACCAGACCACCGGCATGTCTGTCTGAATCGCAATCATGCCCAGAGGAAGAGAGTCCTGAACGTACTGCAACGCCAAAAATACTGCTCTCATCTCTAGGACATTGATATGCAAATGTGTCTCCTGGTCGGTCCACGTGTCTTGGGCAGTCTTTCCCTGAGAATGCCCCCCCCCCACCCTAACAGGGAAGCGTCCGTGGTCACAGTGGCTGCTGGAGGGGGTAGCACAAATGGTTGTCCTGTCGTGACATGAGGTGAGGTCTGTGACGATTGGGGAGAGATGGGCGAAGGCTGCCAACCTAGTCAAATAGAATTTGATATATAATTCTGCCATTTGTAAATAAATGCAAAATACAGGCATGTTTTCTTGAATGTAAAAGAATATTGTGAAATGTGGAACTGCAAAATATGTGACAACATTGAACTCTACTGGCCCAGTGAAGCATGTTGTACCCTTTCATGTTAGAATTCGGCTCCAGGGTGGCTGGATGAAGATTTCATGCCCATTGTTTTAAGGCTAAAGTTTATGACTAGAATTTAGATGTGGAAGGTGCTTTATTGCTCTGGTTTCTGCGAGTATATATATGTGAAATGTCTTGTATTGTTGTAAGTTTCTGAGGAGGTGTTAGATTGCTAAATAATGCAGTTTGCCAGGTGTTAAGATAATGCAATATGAATACTGGGAAAACCTAAGTGTTAAAAATGATGTAATTTTGGGAGGGCCTTAGAGAGATGTTTGTTAGTAATGTTTAAATACTATTTCTCACAAGAGACTGGAAAGCATTTTGACTTTGGACATCCAACTTACCAGCACTCTGCCTTATGCTCACATGTAAGTTTTAGCACTGTGATTTCTTGTAGGAATAGTTAAAGCTAGTAAATATTAATTATGTATTTTTCTTTGAAATCAGACCTGTCCTACTGTATTATTTTAAGTTTCTCTGTGTTCTCTGTACTCTCAGATATCTCTGTGGTGTAGTAGTTTTGTCTTGTGTTTTAATTATTCATTATTAAATATTTTTAAAACCTTCTACCCTGTGGCTGATTTGTGTAGAGATAAGCTTTAGAGTACATTGCATATTTATAGAGATTATTGTAATAGGCAACTCTAAAGTAAGCCTTGATTGTTAGTTATACTATCATTGGATATTAATATTGCACAGTAATAACTGGACACCCTTTTAAGGGCCTTTTAGTAGCTGATACTATTAACTGGGTGGTGGCAGTAATTACTACTGTATATTTTGGGTAAAGGGGCACAGTTGGAGAATCTGTGTCACCCTTTCCCAGGAGTGTCTGTGAAGTTGTATAAATACTTATCTCAAAGTGTGTGTGTGTGGTGTGTCAGCTACTTGGTAGGGACAAGAAGCACTGGTTGGACAGAGAGGGTACTGGAGGTTTTACCTTGCCCAGTTAGGCTGAGACCTGGAACCTATAGCTGTGCCAGTGGGGAGTCTTAGTGAGCAAAGTTCAAAGGACAAAACCACCACTGTAACAGGTACAAGCACACAAAATCTGAAGGTAATGCTACTCAATGCTAGAAGTCTAAACCTCAAAATGCACTCTCTCGAGGCACTCCTAAAAATGGAGAACATCGATATTTGTGCAGTAACTGAGACCTGGTTCAAGGCTCCAGAGAGCACCCCTACAATACCAGGCTACAACTCTTACCACACTTTTCGGCCACCAAACCAGGACCAAAACACTAAAGGTGGAGGAGTGTCAATACTCACCAAGGATATTCACACCACCAGGCTAGTTGCCCAACACAATGCGTCTGAAATTCTCCTGGTGCAACTAACACTAGGTAAGACTGCAATCCAAACTGTAGCTTGCTACAGATCTCCCAAGATTCTCACTACACCTTTCTAAACATACTGGAAAATATTAAGATAGAACCAAACACCCTAATACTGGGTGATTTTAACTACCCTGCCATTAACTGGGAAAACTACTCATGTACCAACACCTTTGCCCGACGGTTCTTGGAATTCATAAATTCCAACACCCTGGATCAGCTAATACATACTCTCACCAGGGGCTCCAATATCCTAGTCATTACCAACATGGGAAATCGATGCTCCACACCTATGGTCACCCCCTCGTTAGTCATGTCTGACCATAAGCTAATCACCCTTAACATCCACATCCCACCCCCTCCCCCCAGTAAGGAAACCTCCATAAAAAACTTCTCCAAAGCCAACTTCATGCTACTCAAGTCAGAACTGACAAACTTCATGACATCCATGCAGACGGGAACTGAAAGTTCAACTGTTGAATCCTACACTAAGGCACTGTACGAGCACATCCACTCATGTATGAATCGTGCCATCCCAAATAAAACCAAGATGCTCTCATCCAAAAAAAGGAAGCCAATCTGGTGGGTCCCCTGCCATAAACAAACTTTACAACAAAAGGAAGAAACTGTTGCAGAAAAGAGGAAAATCCCAGGATGCAAAAAACTCCCTTACCAGCCTCAGTAAGGAACTGAGATCCCTCATAACATCCTCCAAAGCTAGTTACGAAAATAAAATTGCCAAAGATTCCAAAGACAACCACAAGGCATTCTATAACTATGTCAAGAATCTAAATGTCAGTGCTCAGATCTGCTCTGAGCTAAAACAGAATGGCATTAAATATACTGATCCCAAGGATATTGCCAATATCTTGGCAGATCGATTCAGTGCCAACTTCACCCCCCTCTCACCCCCTAAATGGCCCATCTCAATACCGGAAGATTGCCAAATTCCGGTAATAACAGCCACACAGGTAAAAAACGCACTCTCCAAAGCTAAGAATACAACATCCATGGGACCAGATGACATCCCGGGCTGTGTACTACATGAACTACAATATGAACTGGCACCTCACCTAAGTGTCATGTTTAATCATAGCCTCACCTCAGGTTTCGTGCCCAATGAGTGGCACAGAGCTACAGTTATCCCACTTCACAAGGGGGGATCCACCTTGGATCCCGGTAACTACTGTCCCATCAGTCTGACAAGCCTTATCTGCAAGGTCATGGAGCGTATTATCATGGAACTTATAAACAAAGACATTGGCAACCTTCACACACTGGACCCCACCCAGTTTGGGTTCGTGAAGGGCCGATCTTGGCTCCTGAACCTGATTGACTTCTTTGAATCAGTCTCCAGAGCCATGGACAAGGGTAAGGTGGTTCACACAGCCTATCTAGACCTTGCCAAGGCCTTTGACACCATCCCCCACTCTGGAATCACAGATAAACTTACTAAACTGGGCATTAATCCCTACATCACCCAATGGGTTGCTAACTGGCTTACTGATAGAATCCACACTATAAAAGTAGCCGGCTCCAAATCCAGCTCCAGACAAGTGACAAGTGGAGTACCTCAGGGTTCAGTCCTGGGACCGCTCTTGTTTGGCATCTACTTCTCTGAAGTACAGACCAACACTAAGGGACTCTGGCTAACAAAGTTCACAGATGACAGCAAACTGGGAGCCATTATTGAATCCCCAAATGATGTGGATACTCTACAAAAGGGCCTTACAGAAACAGATGCTTGGTGCCAGAGCCATGGGCTCAAGCTCAATGCCAAGAAATGTATAGTTATCCCCTTTGGGAAAAAACATGTATCCATGAATTACCATATAGGTGACAGTACACTAAACACCGAAAGTGTGATAAGAGACTTAGGAACACAGGTGGACAGTGGTCTCGTCTTCGATAACCACAACAGTCAGGAAATCCTTCTATATGGCACATCTCATCACTCAGGGCTTTTCATCCAGAAAAAAGGAGGTCATTGTCCCACTGTACTCATCCCTCATTAGACCCATTATAGAATACAACGCCCCATTTGGTATGTACCTCTCAAAACATCTGCAACAACTGGAAAGGCCGCAGAAATACCTCACTAAAAGAATCACAGGCCTAAAGCAGATGCCCTATGCTGGCCGCCTTAAAAAACTCCAGCTATACTCTGTCGCATATCATCTACTCAGAGGCAATCTCTGCTTAACATACAAGGCCATGTCAAACCCAGAGCTGTTGGACATGCTACACTTAAAGAAATCCCAATCTCTCAGAGCCACACGCTCCAGGGATCTAAACCTTGTCATCACAATAAACAAAACATGCTGGAAGGATAGGTTCCTGACCCCAGAGACTCCCCAGACTCTGGAATAGATTGCCCATACATGTTAAGCAGAGTGCCTCTTTGGCCCTCTTCAAAAGGAACATTGACGATTGGATGGGAGAAAGGAAATTCATCCCGGGGATCACGTCAGTCGCCCTGTTAGACAGGGGTCCAGGGAAGTAAAGTGTGGGAAGAAATAGCCAGGGAATTGTTATGGCTAGGCTTGTATAGGCCCTAGGGCTGATAGCCTAGTACCAACCTATGAACCTATGAATCTGGCAAGCAAGTGAGCAACCAGCCCCAGACTGACTGATCTCTGTGTGCACTTAAGGGAAATTGTACTTTACTGTGTGTATTGGTTATCCTTTCCTCTTCTAGGAGATGACCTCCCTGGTGTCAGTGGTGAGGATTGAGGCTCCTTGATTGCTGGGCCAGGGCACAGTCATCACAAGTGTTTGGCAGTGGTGGGATCTACTTCACATACTAAGTGGCTTGTAGTGGTGTGGGTGGAGTGAATTCCTGTAGCTTATGTACAGTGATCTCTAAAAGTGTTGTTTTGTACTCTAAAACAGCCATGCAGTGTATACTCAGAGCTCAGATCACAATTGTTTTATTTCTTTTGTTAGCTTAGTGTTAGTCAGGGTGAGCAAGCAGCATGTCAGCAGAAGAGTATGGAAAGCTGACAAGGAGCCAGCTTGTGGAGGTGTGCCAGGCTAGGGGACTGGTGCATGGAAACCTGACTAAAGCAGACCTGATTGCAGCCTTGGTTACAGCTGCATCAGAAAACGGCAGCCTGGAGGACAATCAGACTGACAGTGGAGATACAACATCTTCGGAGAATGGACAGCTCAACCTTTCTGCAGTGGACTTAAAAATCCAGCTGGAGCTAAAGAGACTTGAGTTTGAGGCCAGCTGTATGGAACTAGAAGCAGCCAAGAAAATGAGGAGTCTACAAGCTGAGGAAAATGAATGGCAGAGGAGGCATGAGAGGGAAATGCTGACTCTTTGCCAGAGTCATGGAGGTAATGGGGAAGGGAGTAACTGGACCCCAAAAGCACAAAAGGTCAGTAAATTTCTTCCACAGTTTAACGAGGGGGATAATTCTGATATTTTCATTCATATGTTTGAGCGGTATGTAAACAGTATGAAGTTGACCAAAGGCTCTGGGTACAGTTCCTGACCCCCTTACTCCACGGTAAAGCTGTAACTTCTTTAGCAAAAATGCATGATACTGACTGTTTTGATTATACTGCTGTAAAAAGACACTTATTAGCATGTTTTGAGATAACACCTGAAATGTATAGGAAACAGTTTCATGAGCACAGACGCAAGGCAGATGAAAATGTATGTGAATATGTTGTTGAACTGAGCACTTATTTTCATAGCGGGGTGAGTGGATGTCAGGTCACCACTTTTGAAGGGCTGGCAAACCTTTTGGTAAGGGAACAAGTCTTTAGCACTTGGCTTGAGGACATGAGGATCTGGTTAGCTGATAAACAGTATGCTACTTCAGTGGAGTTGGGGAAGAAGGGAGACCTATACCTAGCAAGCAGGGCAGCCCTGCAGAGGAAAGGGACCCCCAGTACTGCTCATGGGTCTAAAGGAACCCATGGTGGGCAGCACAGACTGCCCCAACAGAATCCACCAGTAGCAGGGGAAGCCACTAGTCCAGGTACACGTCCAGTAGCTAGGGTTAAATGTTTTGAATGCAACCAGTGGGGCCATGTGGCATACAGATGTCCACGGAGGCAAGGTGGGGAACCAAAGGTGAGGGAGCCAGTAAGTGGGAAATACAAAATGCCAACAGTGTGTTGTCTTCAGACAACAGGGGTATGGAACTACTATCCTGCAGATGTCCTGAGAGGGAAGGATTTAGATGAGGCAGTACCATGTACTTATGCAGTTACATGCAGTAAGGCTAGGAGACAAGCATGTGGGTCTGGTAGCCTGGGGGAAACCCAGACAGACTGCATATTTGCAGCCAGGACTGCTGAGGTGGTTACTTCAGGGAGTGAGCTACGCTATAGCAGTGAGATTGAATGTGAGCCACAGCTGCTTGTGGGTACTGATGTTCCCTTGCACAGGGTAATTGCAAAGGTAGAGGTGAGTAGTAGTACCCAGGCTGACTGCGAGGCACCATTGTCAGAGGATGCCAGACTTCATGTGGAAGGGGAGCTGGGAAGGTTTACAAGGAGAGACTTGAGACAGGCTCAGCTCTCAGACCCTAGATTGCAAAGCCTGAGACAGGTAGCTAGGAGGCACCGGATTCTCAAGGGAAGGGGGAATCTGTATACTGGAACAAAGGGTTACTGTACACAGAGTGGACCCCTGAGGAAGGGCTAGAAGGTGAGAGCGTACAGCAGCTGGCAGTGTCTAGAGCTTACCGTCTGGCGCTTCTAGCCATAGCCCATGACATTCCGTTTGCAGGTCATATGGTCATAAAACGTACAAAGAGGCGTATTATGCAAAACTTCTATTGGCCTGGAATTTCCAGAGCTGTAACAGGGTACTGCAGGACCTGTGAGCCGTGCCAAAAGGTAGGCAAGGTAGGAGACAAGGTGAGAGCTCCTTTGATGCCTTTGTCTGTGATTGAGGAGCCATTTCAGAGGGTAGTAATGTATATTGTGGGTCCTCTGAGCACCACAAGTTCCACAGGGAAAAAGTATATCCTAGTGATTGTAGATTATGCTACATGATACCCTGAGGCCGTGGCCTTGTCCTCCATTGAGGCAGAGAAGGTGGCAAATGCTGTGCTAGAGATTTTCAGCAGGGCAGGTTTCCCAAAGGAAATACTGTCTGACAGAGGTGCCAACTTTATGTCAGACCTGCTGGCTTGTCTGTGTAAGTCCTGTGGGGTGAAGCACATGAAGACCACCCCCTACCATCCCCAGATTAATGGTCTTGTTGAGAGGTTAAACTCTACAATCAAGTCCATGCTACGGGCATTTGCAGATCAGTTTGAGAGGGAGTGGGACAAACATTTGCCCCATCTGTTGTTTTCTTACAGACAGGTTTCCCAGGAATCCACATTTTTTTCACCCTTTCAGTTGCTGTATGGGCATAAGGTGAGGGGACCTCTAGATTTAATTTGAGATGAGTGGGAAGGTGAGTGTGAGTCTCACAAGGAGTCTGTTGTGGCATATGTCCTGAACCTCAGGACAAGGCTCAGGGAACTCATGGGCATGGCCCAGGAGAACCTGGCAGAAGCCCAACAACAGAAAAAGGTGTGGTATGACAAGAATGCTCGAGCTAGAGAGTATGCTGTAGGGCAGCAGGTGATGGTTCTCATTCCTGTCAGACACAACAAGTTGCAGGCAGCTTGGGAGGGACCCTACAAAGTGGTAAGAAAGGGAAGTGATGTTAACTACATGGTGGAAGTGCTAGGCAGATGGCAGGGGCAAAAATTGTACCATGTTAACATGATGAAACCTTACCATGATAGGGAGGCCCTTGTGCTGAGCATTTGCAGTGGATTGCAGGAGGAGTCTGAGGGAGATCTGGGGACTGATCTCCTCAGTGAGGCTCGGGCTTGACACCTCGGTGGAAGGGGTAGCAATGTCCCAGCAGCTATGTCCTACCCAGATTCGAGAAATCCGAGCAGTGTTGCAGGAGTTTGGGGGCATGTTCACTGGAAAACCAGGGAGCACCCACCTGGTGCAGCACCTGGTGGATACAGGACCCCAAAGGCCTATCAGGCATGCCCCTTATAGGGTGCCTGAAAGATTCAGACTCTGAGGGAAGAAGTACTTAGATGTTGGAACTAGGGGTGATTCAAAAGATGTTGGAACTAGGGGTGATTCAAGAGTCCAACAGTCCCTGGGCCTCACCAGTGGTGTTGGTGCCAAAGATGGATGTCAGCAACATGTTCTGTGTGGATTACAGAAAATTAAATAGTCACACAGAGTCGGATGCTTGCCCCATGCCTAGGACAGATGAGGCCCTAAAGCAGCTGGGTGGGGCCAAGTATCTTACAACCATTGATCTTACCAAGGGTTACTAGCAGGTGCCCTGGACTCCCAGTGCTAGAGAGAAGTCAGCCTTTGTGACTCCTTTTGGCTTGTATGAGTTCACAAAGATGCCCTTTGGGATGAAGAATGCCCCAGCGACTTTCCAGAGGCTTGTAGATCATATCTTAGCAGGAGCATGAGGGTTTGCCCTTGCTTATTTGGATGATACTGCTATCTACATCCATTCCTGGCAGGAGTACCTTCAGCATGTCAGGGAGGTGCTGGGCAGACTACAGAGGGCAGGGTTGACCATTAAGCTGAGCAAATGTCAGGTGGGTATGGCAGTGGTCTCCTACCTAGGACATAGAGTGGGAAGTGGTAAGATAAGGCCAGAGCCTGCCAAAGTGGAAACTATTCAGGCATGGCCTGCACCTGTTACCAAAAAGCAGGTGAGGGCATTCTTAGGGACAGCAGGGTACTACAGAGAGTTCGTGTCCAATTATAGTACCATAGCTGCTCCCCTCATAGACCTGACAAGGAAGAACAGGCCAGATAAGGTAGTGAGGACCCCAGCATGTGAGCAGGCATTTCAGAAGCTTAAGGAAGCTTTGGGAGGACCCCCTGTGTTAGCCAGTCCAGACTACAGCAAAGAATTTGTTGTGCAAGTGGATGCTTCAAACTATGGGGTGGGGCTGTACTTAGCCAGATTTCTTCAGAGGGAGAAGAGCACCCAGTGGTTTATCTCAGTCATAGGCTCCAACCCAGAGAGGAATGCTATGCAGTGGTAGAAAAGGAATGTCTAGCCATAGTGTGGCAACTACAAAAACCTCAGCCTTATCTGTATGGAAGAAAATTCACTGTGATGACCGATCACAACCCACTAACATGGTTAAACAGAGCCAGTCAGCAAAATGCCAAGTTGCTAAAATGGAGTTTAGGGTTGCAAGCATATATGTCAGTACAGCACCGCACCACAGTGGGAGTAGCAATGCCAATGCAGATGGGCTCTCAAGACAGGGAATGGGGTGAGGTACACCCAGATAGACCGGACATTCTCAAGTGATGTTTATCAAGGGGCACTTGAAAAACTTGCTCGAGTTCCTCGGAGGGGAAGAGATATGATAATTGGGGAGAGATGGGCAAAGGCTGCAAGCCTAGTCAAATAGAATTAGGTATATAATTTTGGCATTTGTAAATAAATGTAAAATACAAGCCTGTTTTCTTGAATGTAAAAGAATATTGTGAAATGTGGAACTGCAAAATATGTGACAACATTTCACTCTACTGGCCCAGTGAAGCAGGTTGTACCCTTTCATGTTAGAATTCGGCTCCAGGGCGGCTGGATGAAGATTTCATGCCCATTGTTTTAAGGCTAAAGTTTATGACTAGAATTTAGATGTGGAAGGTGCTTTACTGCTCTGGATTCTTGTATTGTTGTAAGTTTCTGAAGAGGTGTCAGATTGCTAAATAATGCAGTTTGTGGCCTGAGAACTCAGACCAGGTGTTAAGATGATGCAATATAAATACTGGGAAAACCTAAGCATCTAAAATGATGCAATTTTGGGAGGGCCTTAGAGACATGTTTGTTAGTAATGTTTAAATACGATTTCTCACAAGAGGCTGGAAAGCATTTTGACTTTGGACATCCAACTTACCAGCACTCTGCCTTATGCTCACATGTAAGTTTTAGCACTGTGATTTCTTGTAGGAATAGTTAAAGCTAGCAAATATTAATTATGTATTTTTCTTTGAAATCAGACCTGATCACCAACCTACCCCTCAACCAATCAGGTTTACAATTACTTATGGTAGGAATTCGGACAGTCTAATTCAGAGTATCAACAGACATTGGAACCTACTACTATATGACAATGATTTGTCTACCATTGTTCCTGATCAATGCCTTTTTTCTTTTAAGAAAGGCAGAAATCTGGGCAGTCACTTTAGCCATTACAAACATACACATGATACAGGTCTTCCAGAACCAATACAAACTACTCTCACTGGCAGTATACCTGTAGGATGCTATCCCTGCGGACATTGCACCAATTGTAATAAAATTTCCAAAACGAAAGAATTTACTAGTAGAAATTCTGCTACTGTATACAACATCAAATTCTTTGCTAATTGTAGCTCTGATTGGGTAGTCTATTTAGCCACATGCACATGTGGGGCATTCTATATAGGTCAAACTTCTAGACCATTAAGACTAGGAATCTCAGAGCACATTAGCAACATTAAAAAAGGCAGAATACATAATGCTTTATACAAACATCAGCAAACACATCCTACAGCTACCTTCTTTTTTACAATTATTGATATTATTCATGGTAAAAAAGTGAATAAAACAGGTTGGCATTCTTTATTGAACTCTAAAGAGAAAAAATGGATCATTAAGTTAGGTGGTTTATTTCCACCAGGTTTAAATGACAAGCTTTAGGTTTATCCAATCATCTTTGTTTGCAGTGTATTTAAGGACAGCATTGAATCTGCTAGTTTCACACTGAGGAAGGCTGTGTATAGTTAACCAGCCGAAACCGGTCTGTGCACCATTCTTTGCTGTTTTTTGGATTATGGTTTTCTACCAATAAAAGTTTATTCTTTATTGGGTCAAGTTTTGCTGGCTTCTTTCTTTTTTGTCTCTTTGGATTACCTATTGAGCCGTGCAGTTGCTTTCGTGCATGCTTCATATTTGATACAGTAAATACGATTTCTCACAAGAGACTGGAAAGCATTTTGACTTTGGACATCCAACTTACCAGCACTCACATGTAAGTTTTAGCACTGTGATGTAGTAATAGTTAAAGCTAGTAAAGATCAATTAGGTATTTTACTTTGAAATCAGAGCTGTCCTACTGTATTATTTTAAGTTTCTGTGTGATCTCTGAACACTCAGATATCTCTGTGGTGCAGTAGTTTTGTTTTGTGTTTTAATTATTTATCATTAAATATTTTTAAAACCTTCTACCTGTGGCTGATTTGTGTACAGATAAGCTCTAGAGTACACTGCATATTTATAGAGGTTATTGTAATAGGCCACTCTAAAGTAAGCCTTGACTGTTAGCCATGCTACCATTGGATATTAATATTGCACAGTAATAACTGGACACCCTTTTAAGGGCCTTTTAGTAGCTGATATTATTAACTGGGTGGTGGCAGTAATTACTACCTTATAGTCTTGGTAAAGGGGCACAGTTGGAGAATCTGTGTCAGCCTTTCCCAGGAGTGTCTGAGAAGTTGCATAAATACTTATCTCAAAGTGTGTGTGTGGTATGTCAGCTACTTGGCAGGGACACGAAGCACTGGTTGGACAGAGAGGGTACTGGAGGTTTTAGCTTGCCCAGTTAGGCTGAGACCTGGACCCTATAGCTGTGCCAGTGCCAGTGGGGAGTCTTATTGGGGACCTGGCAAGCAAGGGAGCAACCAGCCCCAGACTGACTGTGATTTCTGTGTGCACTTAAGGGAAATTGTACTTTACTGTGTGTATTAGTTATCCTTTCATCTTCTAGGAGACGACCTTCTTGGTGTCAGTGGTGAGGATTGAGGCACCTTGATTGCTGGGCCAGGGCATGGTCATCACAAAGTCAACCACCACTGAAGGTCCTTCTTGCAAGAATTTGTGATCATTATAGTGTGATTCATGGGTAGCTCTTGGCAAGACCATTGAATGAACAACAGCCATTGAAGAACCCGTATGTCCATCCGAGCTAGTGGTATGGCTAGAATTGCTGCTGCCATCATGCCTAACACTTTCAGAACTTCCAATGCTGGTGCTTTGTCTTTTGATAACAGGATGTTGACGAATGAGAAGGACTCTTTCCATCGGAAGTCTTAGAGGGGTGGTGGTGGTGTCCAACTCTGCCCCGATAAAATGGTGACAAGGCAGATTTTTCTGAGTTGATTGTAATGCCCAGATGATTGCAGAGTGACAGAGTGGACTCCCTGGCCTGAATGAGTTGATGCCTGGTGGTGGCGGTAAGGAGCCAATCGTCTAGGTACAGAAAAACCTGGAATCCTAGATGCCTCAGGTGAGCAGTGACCACTGCCATGCATTTGGTGAACACTATGGGGGCTGTAGTGAGACCAAAGGGCAGAGCTCGAAACTGGTAATGATTGGCTCCGAGCTGGAAGCGCAGGTGATCCCTGGATGGCCTGGCCATTTTTATGTGGTAGTAAGCATCTTTGAGATCTATAGAGCACATCCAATTCATACCTGTGGAAGCATGGAGGTGTTTAGGTGAAATGGCAGTGGAGTTTTTAATCAGATTGTTTAATGAAATCTTGGAAAGTGAGAGGATGCCTGAGGAATGGAGAAAAAGTGTTTTGGTACCGATTTTTAAGAATAAGGGTGATGTGCGGAGCTGTAGTAACTACAGAGGGATTAAACTGATCAGTCACAGCATGAAGTTATGGGAAAGAGTAGTGGAAGCAAGGTTAAGAAGGGACGTGATGATTAGTGATCAGCAGTATGGTTTCATGCCAGGAAAGAGCACTACAGATGCAATCTTTGCTCTGAGAGTGTTGATGGAGAAGTACAGAGAATGTCGGAAGGAGTTGCATTGTGTTTTTGTAGACTTAGAGAAACCATATGACAGGGTACCTAGAGAGGAGTTGTGGTATTGTATGAGGAAGTCAGGAGTGTCAGAAAAGTATGTAAGAGTGGTACAGGATATGTACGAGGGTAGTGTGACAGCGGTGAGGTCTGCAGTGGGAGTGACGGATGCATTTAAGGTGGAGGTGGGGTTACATCAAGGATCAGCTCTGAGCCCTTTCTTATTTGCAATGGTGATGGACAGGTTGACAGACAAGATCAGACAGGAGTCCCCGTGGACTATGATGTTTGCAGATGACACTGTGATCTGTAGTGAGAGTAGGGAACAGGTGGAGGAGACCCCGGAGAGATGGAGATATGCTCTAGAGAGAAGAGGAATGAAGGTCAGCAGGACTAAGACAGAATATATGTGCGTGAATGAGAGGGAGGATAGAGGAATGGTGAGGATGCAAGGAGTAGAGGTGGCGAAGGTGGATGAGTTTAAATACTTGGGGTCAATAGTTCAGAGTAACGGTAAGTGTGGAAGAGAGGTGAAGAAGAGAGTACAGGCAGAATGGAGTGGGTGGAGAAGAGTGTCAGGAGTGATTTGTGACAGACGAGTACCTGTAAGAGTGAAAGGGAAGGTATACAAGAGGGTAGTGAGACCAGTATGTTATATGGGTTGGGGACAGTGGCATTGACAAAAAGGCAGGAGTTTGAGCTGGATGTGTCAGAATTAAAGATGTTAAGATTTGCACTGGGTGTGACGAGGGTGGACAGGATTAGGAATAAGTATATTAGAGGGTCAGCCCAAGTTGGAAGGTTTGGAGACAAAGCCAGAGAGGCACAATTACGTTGGTTTGGACATGTGCTGAGGAGGGATGCTGAGTATATTGGGAAAAAGATGCTAAGGGCGAAGCTACCAGGTAACAGGAAAAGAGGAAGGCCTAAGATAAGGTTTATGGATGTGGTGAGAGAGGACATGCAGGTGGTTGGTGTGACAGAGCAAGATGCAGAGGACAGGAAGAAATGGAAACGGGTGATCTGCTGTGGCGACCCCTAACGGGAACAGCTGAAAGAAGATGATGATGATGAGAGCACATCCAAGTGTCTTTCCCTAAAAAGGAAGTATATACTGAAGTGTGACCATCCGAAACTTCTCTTTCTTTACGTATTGGTTCAATCTGCTGAGGTCCAATATGGGTCTGCAGTCCCCTGTCTTCTTTGGAACCAAAAAGAATCTTGAGTAAATTCCGGATCCTGTTTGGTATGCTGGGACTGGTTGGATGACTCTTTTTGCTAGCAACGTTTGGACCTCTATAGTTGCCCGTTCCCTGGGTGGAACATCCGGGATTTTTCTTACGACTGGAGGGGGTGTGGTGAATGGAATGGAATGAAATACCCTCTGGAAATGATACTTTGTACTCTGTACCCAGATGCCTGGCTCAAAATGATACTAAGACAAGTGACCTCCGACTGCCTCCAGAGCAGGACAGTCGGGCTTCCTCTCAGGAGCGCTGGCAGGGCTTGCCAGAGAAGTGATCTTTGTCACCCTGGTGTTGTGGACCCCTCTCTGCCACGAGGGTGGTATCTTCCATTATTACCCCCTCCTCTGCCCCTGGAGGGGGGTTCACCATGTGTGTCCTGAAAGGCTCCTTGGGCTTTTCGGAACCACATTTTTCCTCCCCGTTGACCTTTGGGATAGGGTCAGGTAGGGGTGGAAAAATGGACCCCGATGGCAGACAGTCTTTCCGTCCTGTTCACACCTGGTTAAGGTTTCCTTCATTTTAGGCCTGAAAAGGGACGAACCATCAAAGGGAGTGTTCACAAAGGATGATTTGAAGGGCTCCACGAAGAAACATAAGCGCATCCAGGAATGTCTCCTAAGAGCGATTCCTGTAACTGTTTGCCCTACTCATTCCAACTGCTGCAAAGGATATGAGACGCATGGATGAGCTGTCAACAGAATTTAGGGTGGCAAGCTGGGTAGCAACTTTGTCGGAGGCCCCTGCAGCTACTTTTTCTGAAGAAGTTATTCATTTTTTGGATGTACGGATAAAACAGGAACAAAGTGGCTTTACAACTTCCTTATTTCGGAAAGAATGTTGGAGAAACAACATACTTGCGTAGGATAGTATGCATCTTAGACACACTTATAAAAATATAGTAAGAGGTCAAATAAGTAGAGCTTCGAGGTTATGCAGTAAAGATAGTGATTTTGAAGAAGAGCTTCAGAATATGAAATACATTTTTCAAGATAGAGGCTATGATGGAAAATTAATAAAAAAAGTAGTAAGTGAAGGTAATGTTCATAGAAAAGCAAAGTTAGCTCCTATAATGGAACATCATTCCTCTGGTGAGGAGAATATGAAAAAAGACAAGAAAGCAGCACCCCTTAGAATGACATTCCCTTATAGTAATAATGTACATGAAGTATGTGAGATAGTGAAGAAAAATTGGCACATACTCTTATCTGATGACAAAATGAAAGAAATAGTAGACAAGCAACCTAAATTTGGGTTTAGAAGAAATAAAAACCTGAAAGATATTTTAACACAAGAGAAGAAGAATCAGAGGAGAGAGGTTATCTGCCAAGTAGGTACAAGACAGTGTGGGCTATGTAAAGCATGTCCATTTATTAATAAGGAAACTTTATTTGAACATCCAGTTACTGGGAAACTGTATCATTTTAAAGCTAAATCCACTTGCAGAACTGTGAATATTATTTATATAGCTGAATGTCAACAATGTACAGCATTTTATGTAGGCAAGACCAACAATATGTTTAAAGTTAGGATTTTGCAACATCTTTCCTGTATACGGAATAAAAATATACATAATGCCCTCTACAAACACACAGAGGGCAATAGTGGTCATCAGTTTAAATTTAGAGCTATTTGTAATATTTCACTTAATAAAAGAAGGGGTAATATAGGTGATATTACTGAAAGAGAGGAAGTAAGGTGGATCATTGAGCTATTTGCTCATAGAACACCAGGACTTAATGAATATATTCCTATGAAACCCGCCCTCAGAGAAAGGAGGGTGCAATATAAGTTTTGATTGGCTAGTTTGAAGTAAATTGGATGTTTAAATACATAATTAATTGTTCTTTCCTTTGTCTGAAGAAGGGCAGTGCCCGAAAGCGCTTATATTTGTTCAATATTGCCTGTGAACAGTTTTTATTGTTTTATTTAGTTCTTAATTAAATAGTGTTTTACCTTGGACAGTGGTGGTCTGCACAGTTTATCAGTAAAGAATAAACGGCGAGATTGAACAACTTCACATGTATTGTTTTGCAAATTTTAGCTGGGCCCGGATGTTTTTCTGTGTAAGAAAAGGCTTCCGTCTTGCAACTGTACCCCATAGTCCAGACATATGGAGAATACAGGATACTGTTGTCACATGTAGTACACAACCAGTACTTGCCAGAAATTCCTGCAGTTCCTTCACTGTTGCTGTAGGTCTCTTGGCAGCCTCCCTGACCAGTTTCAGCGTCCCTGACCAGTTTTCATCTTGTCTTTTCAACAATTTTGGAGGGACGTCCAGTTCTTTGCAATGTCACTGTTGTCCCATATTTTCTCCATTTTTTGATGACTGTCTTCACTGTGTTCCATGGTATATCCAATGCTGTGGAAATTTTTTTTGTATCCTTCTCCTGACAGACACCTTTCAACAGAGATCCCTTTGATGCTTTGTAAGCTCTCTGCGAACCATGGCTTTTGCTGTAGCAGGCAACTAAGTAAATGTCAGGAAAACCCTACTAGGACAGCTGAACTTTATTTGGGGTTAATCAGAGTCTCTTTAATTGATGGGAGGTGTATACCCAAGAAGACTGACCGTTGTAATTAAATCAAAAGGTGCTTCAACAAAGTATTAGTTTAAGGGTGTGCACAATTATGCAACCAGCATATTGTATGTTTTTTATTTTTTTTATATTTTTTCCCCTAACAGATTTGTTTGTTTTTCAATTGCTTATACAGGTTGTAGGTCACATTAAAGGTGGGAAAAGTTTTGAAATGATTTATTGTAGTCTCATTTTTTTATATCACAAAAACCTGGCATTTTAACAGAGGTGTGTAATTTTTTTATATCCACTGTAAATGAGAAGGCAAAAGTGATTACAAAGTGAAAGATGTGATTCGTAGCACCATTATTTGAAAAAAAAATGCATAAATAACCAAAAACCTTTGAGATGATATGATCCACTCATACAGGATAATCCAAACAATTGAATACAATCAACATGGATTATATTGCAGAGGTCTCAAAGGGTACGATATTCCATGTCCTTATTTCTATGTAGTTAAGAAATGAAATGTTTCACAGCCACAGAACACAACCCAAGAATTACATTTATATAAAAAAGGTACATCAATTCCTTACACAGATAATGTTACAAAAATAAAAAGGACATTTAGCAAATGGTACTTTGCTTACAAACCTAAATTTTTTTTTTTTTTTTTTTTTTTTACTACAAGCCTGCTAAACTGGACTTCATACTACATATAACATTCATGTTATTCTATTTGATACACCTAATTAATGTAACTACTAAGAAAGCAGTCCTCTGACACTGGGCAATGCACAATAAGGACTACTGCACAGACCTGTAATGTAAGCTGAAGTAGGTTCATTAGGAAGCCCACCTTCAATTTTCTGACAACTAGCTACTAGAACCTATTTGGTAATGACAACATTTCAACAGGTCAAGTCACTTCAAATGACATGCAAGTGACAGACTACTACAACACAAAGAAAAACCTTGTCCTCAGTAGCTCTTCAGAAAGGACAGTGCCATACTACCAAATCTTTCTTTTGCTAGATATAAAACAAATGCTGCTGTTCTTCACAGTACCTTCATATATCACTCCAACATTCCGAGTGCTACTGTCCTTACTTTTTGACAAGGATCTCCCTAAGGTGAGCACATATGCATAAATAAATCAAATGCTGGCATTACATCTGGAAACCCAACCCAATGATCTGGAATATGGAGTTGCATAACAGAGTCTCTGAGCTCGTAATCAAGTTAGGCAGACAGTGCAAAGGACCACTTGAGGACTACTGAAAATTGGAATGTTATTACTTAGGATAATAACCCTTGCAGCTCCCATGGAAAATTGTTAAAATGAAGACATAAGAGTGAAATTACCTAAGCCTTCCTTTTTATAGAAAATGTGCTGCCTGTCCACAAATGGCTATGCAATGAGGGACAGTCTACCAACAACAAATTTTTGAAAATGCACACTCACCAACAGACTGTCTGGAAGATCTAACCTCATGCTAGAACAATTTTGAGCATTTCATACCAGGTCCTCATTAGTGAATCTATCACTGGATAGTAAACCCTTGCCTTTAATAAAGCTTCAATTCTAATACTGATAAATGCACATCCTCAGTTCTAATGCTAATGAATGCATCTTCAATAACACATTACATCAAATGGTTATGAATAGAAGTGTGTGGAAGGGGGGAACCAAAGCTGGACAAATTTAACTGGAGCCACAAAAAGCTTCAGGATGATATCCAAGCAAGCAACAGCATCAACACAACGGCATGAAAGGTGAAAGCAGCTAAAGGAAAACCACTCATTTTCAGACTGCTGACATGCAGACAACCTACAACATTCCTTCTGAAGCACCAGTCCCCATTATTCTAAAATCGACAAAGTCATAGCTGTTGGAATGCAGATATAACACAAATGGTATATACAACTGCTTATGTAGCAATGTCTGAAGTATAGAAACACTAATGGCAATACAAAGGAGTTCAACTTACATATCTTGGAAACTGTTTGAAAGAATGGAACATATAGAATCGATGAAAGTAAGTAATTCCTGTAGCCAAGGTATCATAATGTCTGTGCTAAGCATTAAGGAAATCCATACATTATATATGCTGTTTCACAACAGTTATAAATTTTAATTTCTGAAATGATCCCCACAAGGTATTGTTTCAAGCTAGTGTCCACTGTCAAAACAGAAACTAACAGGCAAGTTCTTAAATTATCTGCAATAAATTTTAAATAAAATATATAAATGTATATAGACACAACCCACACACATTACGTATTATATACACACACACACAACATGCATACAAGTATATACAATCAGGTATACAGATAAACATATACAGATAAATGCATGGCCAAACATTTCAATATTCTCATCCTATGGACCAGCTGAATGCCTCTAACAATGCATGCCATGACTTACTGGCTACACAAGTGCTCATTCTCTGTGCTTCCAGGTTACTTTTAAGCAATTAGCAATCCCCTTTCAGCATCTCAAGAACCTGCAATGATGACCTGGCACCCCACTGCTACAAAGTAGTGCATTAGTATGAACTGGTACATACAATCTCATCAGAGTTGGACAGTGAGGGAGAGAAGCCTGAAAATGGGCCTGGCACAGGTATTACTCTTAAATCTTTAAGTGGGGGGTACCCAGCTATAGCTCCAACTACCAAAGAGCATCAGACAAGATTCTGATGACTTGAATCTGGGCTGCACCTCTAGACCCTGGCAAGATTCTCCAAATAATCTCCTCCTCAATCGAGACCAACAGCCTTGCTGCATCTGCAGTGGGGGCAGAGACCAAGCAGCCTCATCCAGAGTTATGATGACCTGTGAATAAATGATTCAAAGAACAGCTATCAAGACCAGGCTGAATAGCTCAAGGCAGTCATTCAAGGCCAAGTCACTCCAAGAAGCTCCAGACTATGAAGACACAAACTCCCTGGAATGAACCCTCCACAAGTGTGAGATCCAGAGAAATACTGTTTTGTGTGGGTCACAAGTCATAAATCAGCATCTCTAGAAGTCAGTTGGAATGTGTGGCCTAGAGCTGCAACACACTGTGTTGGGCCTGCTCCTGTTTGACAACTACTTCTCAGAAAAAAAAAGACTAATGACAAAGGCCTTTGGGCTCACCAAGTTTACAGATGACTGTACATTGACAGCTATCAGCGATTCTCCCATGACACAAATCCTACAAGAGGGTTGGACACAGATGATTGGTGCCACAGCCACATAAAAATGCAAAGAAATGCATTGTAATGTCATTTGGGAAGTCTTCCACCCAAGTTAATTACTCCACTGATAAACACTCCTAAAAACTGACCCACTGGTTTAGGGATTTGGGAACATGCGCCGAAAGTAAGTTGGCCTTCAACAAACACACATCCAAGATGGTAATAAAATCATTCTACACTGCACAACTTATAAGCAAGGGTATGGCATCCAGATCCAAGGAAATTAATAGTACCACTCTACTCAGCCTTTATCTGACTCCTCATTGAATATAATGTCCCCTTTGGAATGTACCCAACCAGGCATCTGCAACAACTGGAACACCCTTAAAGGCTTCTCACCAGGAGAATTTAGTTTATTAATGCTCTGTCCCTACACAGATCGCCTTAAGGTCCGTCTCTTTACTTAGTCTCCTACAGGTTACAGACAGGGGATCTTTGTCTGCATATAAAAGGCATCTTCAGACCAAACTCTGATGAACCTCTTGCATATGCACAAAACAGACTGGAGAGACAGATACGTGTCTCAGATGATCCCTGCACTATGGAAGAGGCTCCCCATCCACGTGAAGTGGCATTCATACCTGACCCTTTTTAAGCAAAACTTTGATCACTGGATGGAAAATCGTAAAATTTACCCCTCGATCTGACCTCCAGGTTTTTGATGGACAGTGGCTGACATAAGCTAACTAATCCCAAACATACCAAACCCCCCCCCCAAACACAAACCCTTAGCTACCTCATTACTAACATTCCTCCACCATAAGGTGCCAATGTACTCAAGGACAAAACTGGGTTAGGTTGGGATGCACAGCTAGGTTTATAAAGACCCTGGTGTTTGACAGTCTAGCACAAACCTACGAACCACCAATTATCAACTGTTTCAAGCTTAATATTCAAATGTACCTAACAAAGACAATTTCACTGAAATGTCAAGTCCCCCCAACACACACGTGCACACAGATGCGCACACACACACACACACACACACACACACACACACACACACACACACACACACACACACACACAGATGTGCACACAAGCATTGCTTTTCCTTCTGTTTCATGCAACACCTAGCAAGCCACACAGAAACAAAATGATTTAACGGTTGCTTTTCTTTCATTCAGTCTCTACAAACCAATCTGCCTTTCTGTGAAATCCTGCTCATTCCACTCTGCTGTTTATCACATCCACTGCACTATGTACATATACATGCACTACAGTTGAAGCAATTTAATAAAAGGGATAGCTAAAAGCATCTACATCTGAAATACAACATACACATAAAGGTCAAACAAAATCAGTCAAAAGTAAAACATCAGCCAGAAATAAAACAAAATAAATGTGCTGCAAAACTGGTACAAACAGTACTCGCATACTGGTATTGTTAAACTCTGCTTGTTTTGCCTTAAAGTTATTCAACTTCTAGGTACTACTATGGGTAGGAAATGTATCTAATGAATACTTATCAGACTTTGAATACGTATCAAAGACTTTGTATTTTATGTATGTATGTGGTACACTAGTAAAGATCAAAACCATTTAAAAACATCCCCATGCCATCCTCCAGCCCTCCCTCAGATGCCATATACAAAACCCACAGTCATACAACCACAAAGATAAAAAGAATGATCAAGCCAAACTACCAATAGGAACCACACTGCCTTTTAATCACAGAGCTTACCAAAATGTGAAGACTGCAGAATGAAAGAAACCTATCTGACTACCTAGCATTTGCGTAAAACACATTACTCCTATCATATTTGTGAAAAATGTGCTCCATAGCTAAAACAGACATTTGCGTATTGGATCACTATATTTTTTGCTACCTGGGTGGCATCTGTCATCCAATTAATATGGTCCCAGGAATCAAAAGCAATAGATTCACATATCTGTCAGCATTTCTGCTCCCATTCTCCAATGCATTTATCTGAAAGAGTTTCAAATCAGGTGTGACTGTTCACTGCAGCCAGTCCAACCTTTAACTTCAATAGATAATGGAGTAACTGAGGTCTGCTGTACTCTGTTTCTGTAGGAATCAGAAAAAACATCAAGTATCGTTTAACCCTAGAGCATGCTTTACATATAGTAAAACAGTAGCATACAATCTCTATAAACACTGTTGCTAGAGAGCGATTTTATTAATAGCACCTCTGCCCCATGGGAAGGTTGACATCTTTCAATCCCCTGACATGTGCTGAATTGCCAAATAAGCCTTAAATGTTCATTTCATAGGTGCCCTCAATGACAGAATACACTGCCACTCCCAAACCAGGCAGTGTGTGTATTCCATTTTATTGGACAAGAATCACAAAGATTGCAAAACGTAACCCCACTTTGCAAGAATTCCAGATATTTACAAAAGTTAATGGCACAGCATGATAAATTCTGGAATTTATACAAGGTATTCCAGAATACAGGCAATATCTGAGCACGATGTAATACTGGAGAAAAAAAATCTAAGCTTGTTTACTGCCTTTCCTGTAACTAGTGTAGTCCAGATAGAGATTTGCTGTATCCAGGACTGTTTTGTATGTCTCTGAGGCCCCCCTAGAACTTTCTGTGTTGCAGGAACGCCTTCTAGCTTAGCAGTGGGAGTGGTAACCACTGGGTAGCCTATCTATCACAAGAAGAGTGGTTTCTGGTCCAGAAATTGTAGTTTATTGGCCGTTTGGGCATTTTTTCCATCTCTTTCAACTTTCTGGATTAAAAGCCCGTGTTTGTGCACCGTGCAGCAGCGCTCATCTAAGGTAAATTATTACCGGTGCCAGAAAGTTAGCTTTTCAATTTTCCCATTAGAACGAGCTTGTCCTTTTACCTCTTGCACTTCAATTAGCGTAATTGGCTAGCATTTTTACAGGCTTTTGTAGCATTTATTGTAGCACACTTAGGTGCTAACACTACCTGTTCCTACACAGTAACAGCACCAGTACTTATTAATTATGACCACCCTTCCTAGTATGATTGTAGGACAATTTCCTGTGCTTTCTCCTGCTAACCTGGTGCACTTGGGCATTCTGAGACAGTGTGGCAACTGTCTAATGTACACAGACAACCCTCTCCTCTTACCTTCCAACACTCATACCTGTGAGAGATGCACTTGTATCACCAAAATGGAAGCACTGCACGCTCCAACCAAGACCGGACTAGCTGGTCAAGAGGAGGTCAACACCTGCAACTCACTACATAGAACACACAGCCCTCCAAAACGCCAACCATCACAACCCAAACATAGAAACACAAACCATCTACCCACCTTCGCAGAGGCTCTCAATACAAATTTACCCAAACAACAGACACCCCCAAGACAGAAACGCACTCGACCATCACAACACAACACTAACCCCAGAACACATAACTCACCAACACAGTGTGCCCCTCAACCCAAACCCTTAAGGCAAAACACTCTGCTCAATGTACTAATCATAGGAGACTCAATTGTGAGGCACACTGATGTCCCACTCACTAGCCTGAACAAGGAGAAGGTAACATTCAGTTGTCTATCAAGTGCCAGGATCCACCACATAACACATGCACTCAGGTCACTCCACAACAAGTACAAATATAACTTGGTCATTGTCCATGTGGGTGTGAATAACCCGAGATGTACCTCCCTGGACTACATGAAGGGAGATGTGATGGAACTCTCGGATTATGTGGCCCAGGCAAGTATTACCCTAGCCCTCAGCAGAATGACACCACAGTACGAGCAGAAAATGTCAATGTTTCTGGTGTCATTCTAAAGGGATCCAGTATCTGTCTGCCTGGGACGATATGATTGGCAGACCTCGATGCTTTGCCAGAGACGGCCTGCATCTGTCACCCCTGGGATTCCAGGTACTGGCTAAGGCTCTTGCTACCCCTACAGTGCCTTTTTAGGCAGTGTTCCAAAAACCAAAATTCCACCATAACAGCTACAAACAAATGCAATCTGAGGATCATGCTGCTCAATGCTAGAAGTCTAAATCTCCAGATGCACTCGCTCGAAGCTCTCTTCAAAATGGAGACTGTCGACATCTGTGCTGTAATGGAGACCTGGTTTAAAGAGGCAGAAAGCACCCCTGCACTCCCACGCTACTACTCATTCCATACTTTTTGGCCTCAGCATCCAGCCGGAAGCTGCAAATGCGGTGAGGTCTCCATATTATTAAAGGATACGCACACCTCTAGACTGTTAGCCCAGCATAATGCATCCAAGATACTTCAGGTACAACTAACACTGGGTAAGATGGCGAAAAAGTCCTAACCTTCTACAGAACCCCAAACATGTCCCTAGACTCACACACCAACTTCCTAAGCACCCTGGACTCTATCAAGGTCCAACCCAATACTCTCATACTGAGTGACTTCAACTACCTTCCATCAACTGGGAAAACTATTCAAGTGGCAAAGTACAGGCCCAACACTTTCTGGAATTTATCAATTCCAATACCCTGGACCAGCTCATTCTAACCCCCACTAGAGGAAGCAACATCCTTGACCTGCTTATCACCAACATGGGAGACCATTGCTCCACACCTATAGTCAGTTCCTCTCTGGTTAAATCTGACCACAAACTGATCAACATGGAAATCTCCATCTCACCTACACCCCCGCTAAGGTGACCACCTTAAAAAACTTCTCTAAAGCTGACTTTGGGCTCTAAAAACAGAGGTGGCTTACTTCTCAGCACCCATGCCAATGGAAAATGGGTGCATGACCTCCGAATCACAAACCAATGCACTGTACAACCATGTACGCAAATGCATGGACCTTGCCATACCAAATAGAACTAAGATGCTCTCCTCCAAAAAAGGAAGCCAATCTGGTGGTCCCCAGCCACCAATAAACTTTACAACAGAAGGAAGAAACTGTTGCAGAAAAAAATGAAGTCACAAGACTGGAAAACCTCCCTTATCAGTCTCAACAAAAAGCTGAGATCCCTTATTAAAGCCTCTAAAGCCAGCTATGAAGGCAGAATTGCGGCAAACACCAAAAACAACCACAAAGCCTTCTATAGCTGTATCAAAAACCTCAAAGGCAATACCCAGATTTGCTCTGAGTTATTGCACAATGGCACCTCCTATACAGAGCCAACAGATAGAGCCAACATACTGGCTGACCGATTCAGTGCCAAATTAACCCCCCCCCCTCCCCCAGGGCCCCATCACAATACCAGATGAAAGCCTGGTACCCACCATTTCTACAACACAGGTAAAAGCTGCACTGTCCAAAGCCAAGAATACAGCATCCATGGGACCTGATAATATCCCTGGCCGTGTCCTACATGAGCTACAAAATGAACTGGCACCACATCTGTGTGCCTTGTTCAATCACAGCCTTACCGCAGGCTATGTCCCTAATGAACAGCGCACTGCTACAGTCATCCCGCTCCATAAAGGGGGAGCAACTACAGATGCTGGGAACTACAGCCCTATTAGCCTGACAAGCCTGGTATGCAAAGCTATGGAGCGCATTATCATGGACCTGCTTAACAAAGATATAGGCAATCTCCAAACTCTTGATCCCACACAGTTTGGCTTTGTCAAGGGGAGATCCTGCCTGCTGAAAGGCAGTCACCAAGGCTGTTGATGAGGATAAGGCAGTGCATACAGCCTACCTCGACCTGGCCAAGACCTTTGATATCATTCCCCACTCCGGTATCATTGATAAACTCCCCAAACTAGGCATCAATCCTTACATCACTAGGTGGGTTGCAAACTGGCTCACAAACAGAACCCAAAGAGTGAACATTGCAGATTCCAAGTCAGACTATCGATCAGTCAAGAGTGGAGTCCCACAGGGCTCGGTCCTGGGCCCTCTCCTGTTTGGCATCTATTTCTCAGATGTGCAGGCCAACACAGAAGGACTCTGGCTGACCACGTTTGCTGAGGACTGCAAACTAGGAGTCATTATCAACTCCCCAAGTGATGCAGACATCCTACAAAAGGACCTCTCTGACACCAATGACTAATGTCGGAACCATGGCCTGAAGCTTAATGCCAAAAAATGCAACAACAGCTGGAGAGGCCACAAAAGTACCTCACAAAAAGGATCCTAGGCCTTACACACATCCTACATGGACAAACTCAAGAAACTTCAGTTGTTCTCAGTCTCTTACCCGTCTACTTAGAGGTGATGTCTGCTTGACTTACAAAGCCATGTCTGACCCAGCCCTACTTGAAATGCTACACCTAAAGAAATCCCAATCCCCCCCACCCCGCGCCACACGCTCCAGAGATCACAACCTCATTACCACAATTAACAGAACATGCTAGAGGGATAGGTTCATCTCCCAAAGACTGCCCATACTCTGGAATAGGCTTCCCATTCATGTCAAGCAGAGCACCTCACTGGCCCTCTTCAAGAGAAATCTTGACGAGTGGATGGGTAACAAAGTTCACTCCAGGGATCATTCCAGTTGTACTACTGGATATGGGCACTGGCATGGTGCCTGGGCAATTTTTTTGGGGCTAGGCTTGTAAAGACTCCAGGGCCATTAGCCTAGTACACACCTATGAAGCCTATGTGTCAACAGCATGTAAAGCTGCATCTATGACTGGCAAAAGGCAGCATTTTCTGAGAAGTAACTTGAGAGAGGTCCCAAATATGCTACACTGGGATTCCAATGCCATTGCTAACAGAATGGTAGCCAACACACAGCCTTGTCATGCGTCTCTTTGCAAATGAATGCTCTCAGAACAAGTTGGTCAACCATTACTGTGTCACCAGCCCTGCTCATAGATCTTCAATTAAGACACTCTAAAGAATTAACTTTATTATCACAAACCTTGGGACTTAAAATGCTACAGTGACATGATGCAGAACTTCACGACTGATGCAACAAGTGCATCAGAGGGCTTCCTTAACATAACCAAAGCTGGACTTGGTCTTGCTGAAATCACAATGATAACTGGATTACAGACACTAGAATCAAAAGTATCCCAAATGAATATATGCAGTGGTTGCACTGTATATTTAGAAGATATAGAAGCTTTTATTCTTGCAAACATTTACCATGGTTTGGAATAGGGGATATTTGAGCTGCTTTCAATGTTGTGGGTGTGGGATATCTTGCACAGATTTAAATAACTGATGCATAATGTTGCATGCCTTCTGATTTATACAAATTACTCCCACAGGAGACAGGTTATCAAACCAAGAACTCTGCTTTTAAACATCAGATAAATTTATAAATTTATGCTCCAGTAAAAGGCTTCTCCATTAAATAAATCTGCTCGGGGGGGTCTCCTTTGGCATCAGTTAATAAACTCTGCAGTCTCTATAAAATCATATTTTTTATGGGTAATAAATGACCAACACCTCAAAGATTCCAAGCAGTGTGACCTTGACATTTCTAATGCTAATTGCGATTTCCTAATAGTTGCTGCTGCCTAATTGTTTCTGTATGTGGGAAACTTCCTGCTTTCAAATACCTACATAAAGTATGTGATTGTCACTTGGAGGTGGGCAATTTTCTCCTGCCAAGAATGCCATGTATTTGTTACCTAAAACTGCAACGACTCAACATAAACATATGTTCTAAACTATATCAAATGGTTTCCTGCAATCTTCACAAGCTAGTCATAAGAACTAGTGTTAGAGTGCATAGCTTTTTTTAAACCATGGAATATATACATAGGACCTTCCATACTTTAGGAAGAAGGAGGTTACCAAGACATACTACATATTTAATGGGAAGTGATAACGGATGTGAAGGAACCTGAATGATATACCTCTTCAGATGATTAAGGGAGACACCAGGATTCTGTCGACTGCAGTTAAATTGCAGTTTCCTGCAAAATGTCTAATCATGAGCTCAGCTGAAAGGTAGGATGGATTTCTGCACTCAAGTTTACATCCTGAAGTATCATATCAAGGTATCTGAAGGTAGGAAAAGTAGAAATTCTTGTTTTTTTCTCGGCATTGCAATTGCAGATGGCTGAATCTTTGGAATCGGTCTCTGATATCACAGAAATTAAATTTCAAGCAATGATCATACTGCCTTCAGGACAGTCTAGTAAAGGATTCTTCACACATCTAGCCTCAGATATCCCCCCTCAGAAATCCCCCCATGTCTAAAGACAGATGTTTGAATGTTAAATAGTCAATCAATGGTGCTAATTATAGCTAGAAGGTCTTGCGCTACATTGTAGCCTTGTACTTGGGAAAAAAAGACTGGGATTACTAAATCAAGACTTCTTGCTGACTTGATAAGCCATGAGTTAAGGTAAACGAGTCCTCAAATAAGGAATGTGAACCGACTTATTTGGACACAACTGAGGCAACCACAAGATTCCTACTAGTCACTGTGGAATTGAACTTTATTTTTTAAAGAGATAACAGAAGGCTGCAACGGGACCTTGGGGTGAAGGTGAAGCAAAGTTGTTGAAGACTATTGATGAGGAGATGTAACAGGTAGTGACCGTGCATCCAAAATTTAATTAAAAAACTAGGATCACTGCCAAAGAAACTGTTGCAATATAAAATCACTCCCTCGACTTCAAAGACTCAAGTGTCACAGAAACAACACAATACTCTAAAGGTATATTATGATAAGCAAAGAGATTTCCTTGATCAAAAGGGTGAGCCAAAGGGAGATTTAGCTCATTTATCCATCTCTTGTAGATTGAGAAAGTCCCACTTTGCATACAGCCTATTTTCAAGGCAGACCTAAAGTGGTACTTATACCAGACTAGTGGAAAGGTGTCCAAGACACCAGGAAGATTCCCAAACTCTTCCTTGGATAGCATTAGAAGGTTACCGTTAGAGGAATACTCAAGATGATGACCACAACTAGATGTGATCATAGTTCAGAAAGTAATGCTGCTGAACAGAACAAAACCATGACAAATCTGTGGCAATTAAGGCAATGCCAGAAGGTGGATTGGATGGAGTCACCTTAGGTTGGCTTATGAAATAAAGAGAACCAGATGATGAACCTATTATTTCATGGGCTGAGCTTAGGGAACACAGTAATGTACAACCACAAAAAGAGGAGACTGAGTGCAGAAACTGCAAATGCCTTTCTTGAAGTTTTAGACGGATCTCCTTTATGTTTGGAGGCGCAAATACAAACAGTAAGTCACAATAGTACTAGAAGTTAGTGTGCCAGTAACTGTAGCGAATCATGGTTGCATGGCAAAAAGACAAGTGAGAGATTACAGATAAAGAAAAAAAGACCAACTGTGTAGATTAGAAGCAAAAATTGGATGCCATTATTCAGGACAAAACAGTTACATCATTAAGATACACTGTGAATGATGTCACAGCATTAACATATTTAAGCAAAGATCCTGTGAGGGGACTTCTGAGACATTTAATTTAGCAGAAGCATTTGTTACACATTGTAGAAAGACTGGTTGTTTAGTAATTTAAATGTGTAGCCCAGTAGTGCAGTTTAGAACCACTCACATGGAGAAGATCTTTTTTTTTAAACTTTGCTAAAATGCAAATGTCATTAAAAAAGTAGTTGACATAAAAGTATGGAATTGTCTTGGGAAAAACGGTCTTCATTTAAAAAAAAAATAAGGGAAAAAGTACAGTTGTGTACACTTATCATAAATGTAGATGTTACAGTGTATTCACTGTTGCAGTCATTACATTTGGGTAATCTGCTGGCAGGTTGCCCTCAGTCGGCCTGAATTCCAAAGTCTTGGGTCCTGCGTCGGTTCCTTGTCCCCGATGTCAGGTGCCCCCAAAAAAGGTAGCAAAATTATATATATACATATATATATATATATATATATATATATATATATATATATATACACACACACACACACACACACACACACACACACACACACACACACACACACATGTAGCATCACAGAAGAGGAATCAGAAGAAACAGAAACCTGATCTGAAGATTCATAATCAGTGTCTTGCCTAGGCTTCTTATCTGGAGGGGGGATGGGTACCCCTGATCAAGGTAATAAGGTATTCAGCCATTTTGATCATCTGTATTTTAGGCATAGAGGCATGTGCACGTGGCTCATGCGTCGGTTTTTTAGTTTTAGAAATTGTTTTTGTCTTTGGCTGACATTTTTGATCAGAGACTGAGATATTGGTAATGCAGCTGTCGTCGGTTCGATATACAAATGTTGAGGTCTGAAAACACCCTCAGAAGCCGGTGCCTGCACAAGGGCTCCGGACCCATCCGAGGGAGATACATCCGGTCCAATACCTTGAGTATCTTGCAGCATGCCGGACTCCACATGGGTGTCGGTAGAGGCCTGCGACTCGAAGGTAGCGGGTATCAGGGGTTGCGAAAGCACCTCACTGAGTACCGGTGAACCGGCGACTGGCTTAGGAGAAGCTTCGTCGTCGGTTTTGGATCTTGACTGTCTTTCTCTGTCCTTTTCTTTGTGTTTTTTATGTACTCCGGTAGTCGGATTGCTATCCGATGATATTTCTGGGTAGTTAAATCTGTTTCCAAAATACTTTGATGCAAAAAATATACCGATGCTTAATAGTGCGTTGGTTAAATTAACACAAAACCGACAGCTAGGCACGTTGTGATCAGGGCCTAGGCAAGGAATACAGTATAAAATGGAAATCCTTATGAGGTATTTGCTTCTCACAAGTGATACAATTATTAACTTTTTCTGACATCAGTAAAAAGCAAGAAAAAAGTTTCCCCAATGGGGTACTTCGCTTTACTGAAATATTCAAGTTTCAGAACCAAAGTCTTCACTAGTCGGCCAACCGGCACTTGCGAAATGCTTCTGCTTTAGGCACCGTGTGGCAAGAAAGACTAAAGAAAATGGCTTCAGCTGCATGTTTTATACCCCAGACGACCTGACGTCATGGAAGAGAAGACAGCAACCGACGCAGGACCCAAGACTTTGGAATTCAGGCCGACTGAGGGCAACTTGCAGATTACCCAAATGTAATGACTGCAACAGTGAAACACGAAGAACATCTAGCGTACTTACCAAATCTTGTTATGGTGAATGGCAAAAAGGAACTGTTAAACACCCAGTCATTTTTCTGTGGAGAGAGAACATTTTCACTTGATACAAGACTGCATGAAAAGGATGCGTCCTCAATGTGGGGACTGTGGACACCTTATAAAATTACTGTAAATAATGTGCAGAAAATGAAAGACGAGGGTAATTTATGGTTCAACTGACCATTACTACCAGATGAAGTAAATACTGATAGTAATGAAAAGGAAGTCTCTGGCAGCAGTGAAGTCTGTAGGTGGCACCTATGGAGGGAAGAACCATACAGAACAACTACTTTAGGCCTCAACTGAGGTGTACATTATCATCCAGACAGAAGAATATGGATGCTAAATAGTGATCCACATCAGGGCTAGCCAGTCGGTGCTGCAAAAATCATCTCTATGTTACTAGATCACATACATCCAAAACCAACTTATGCCAGGGAATCATCATAACAGTGTGATTATTTTATGCGTCCCCTATGGGCCAGTGTATGCCTGCCATAAAACCCAGCAGTCCAGGGTCAGTAAGCTACAAAACAGCCAGTGTCCAACTGCCCAGACTAAGTTAGCTGGGATAGACATGTTTGGTTTTATTTCTAGCGTTCACTAATCAGCCTCCCAAAAGTGAGCCAGGATTGTCTTGCTGGGCCCTTTCAACAAATAAAAGTTATGTAGTTAACATAACTTTAGATCTTCACGAGCCATGTCTATCTCCCTCCCCCTCTCAACAGTGAGAGCAGTGTCCAGAGGCAAACTTCTCTATGCAGCCTTACTACATACAACAGGATGCAAGATCATGGGAAGTTATGCTGACCTGGAGAGACGTGGATCATGAAGAGCTATCATTACAGTTAAGTACAAAAATTTCTTATCTTACGAGATCCAGTCCATCAACATTAACTGCAGGAAACAGACACCCAGCTTTTCCTCTTGGGTTGCAACATGATAGAACACTAAATGCTGGTAGACTTGAGGGATCGCCCATACCGTGACACGATAATCAACTTTTAGTCTATTGCAAAAAGTATGTAAGGAAGTCCAAGTCATTGTAGCAGAAATATCATCAAATGAAGCATTCTCAAAATGGGTAAGGTAGCCACAATGGCCTTTGGGCTTAACTTGTTAGGGTCTATTATACTTGTCATAAAAAGAAAACAGTACAGTCTGACAGCCACCTTGACACAGTGTGACTTGGAACCTATTTTTGCCCAATCCATTATGGGCAAAGGAAACAAAATGTTGATCTTTCATACAACTTTTAGTTTTATCTAAACAGAAAAATAGCCATCAATGAACATCTAAACAGTGCAGCAAGTATTTCTCTCCACATTGAATAGTGGGGGAACAACAATGGCAGATTAACATATTAATTAAAGCTTGCTTCTGTGGTTGCCTATGGTATAAAGGATGTAACAAGCTGGTCTTTAAAGATCCATCATCACTGATGATGAAATAAACAGGTCTGGAAGAAAAAGGCTTTAGTTCCAAAATTCTCTTGGTAGATGTTAACAGTCACTAGAAAAGGGCTTCTATGACAGAAATTTAAGAGTCACTGTGTTAGCTTGTTCAAATTGAGTTAAAGTCAGCTTCTCCGGCATAAAATTAAAGGTCCAAGATGGGGCCTTAGAGATAAAAGAATATATACATTTCCTCTTCCGTCTTACCAGCCTTTTTGGGATGTAGTGAAGATGAATTCAGAAAAAGAATATCTCAGTCTCTGATCAAAAATGTCAGCCAAGAAATGGACTGCTGGCAGACTCTGGGTCAAAAGAATAGGGTCCTCGAGCAATAGACACAGTGAGAATATTTTCCATTTGCTTTTGTGCATTCATCTTGTGGAAAGTTTCTTGTCAGATGTAAAGCTCTGGATAAGAGGGTAATAGGACCCCTAGCCATGAAAGGTACTGGAGAAACCCTGTGGTTAGCTGAAGGTGACAGAAGAGTTAGTAGACAATTATAAGATCTCAGGTGGAGAGGTTTCTCCACTTCAGGCCAAAGCACAAAAAAAAAAAAAAAAAAAAAAAAACACTTGTTGGAACCAAAGTAAAGTAGAGCAATGATGATGATGACCCAGGCCTTGCTCATTTTGGACTTATTCAGAATATATGGAAACAGCAGAAAACTGTAGAGGAGACCCAGTGGCCAAAGTTGCACTACAGCAATCGGAGAAGTCCAACCATAAAGAGGGATCAAGAAAAAGGGAGGGAAGGATGAATGTACCGCCCTGAGAAAGTCTGTATAGAAGAATCCACTGAACTGATGACAGTGGCAGACTTTGGAAATAAAAACAGGAAGGTACATGGGATCAGTGTTCTGACCCCAGAAATCTCACATGGTATCCTGCAAAGGAGACCAAAAATATTGTTGTTGCCAGCCACAAAGCCTTAAGTCACTAAAGTAGATATGTGAACCCTAGACTGCAGAAGTGTAATCCTGTCTTGTAGAAGAGTGGATGAACAGGACAAAGTGCCCAGGTGGCAACTGAAGGAATGTCAGTTCTTGCAATGGCTTCAACCTGGACTCAGTGGTGTCCATAGAAATTCCCAAGGACAAGAACAGTAAAGAGTTCCATACCAGAATCACATTTTCTTGTAGGAACAGCTAGGCACCAAACATCTAGGGAAGGGAAAACAAGTTCCCATCAACCTCAGATGTGCTGCAATGTCAGCCACATATGCAGTCAACATCCTGGGGGCTGTGGTGAGACCAAATAAAATGCCTCTTCACTGAATGCAGCTGGCTCCCACCTTTTATCCTGGATCTATGTCTACCTCAGCTTGTAAAAGTACAGTTGTGTACACTTACCATAAATGTAGATGTTAGAGTGTCTTCACTGTTGCAGTCATCACTGTAGGGTTCTTCCTGCCGGCAGGCAGTCTTCGGTCGGCCAGAATCCCAAAGTCTGTGTCCGGCATCAGCTGTTTAGTCATGCTCCCTGACGTCAGAGCGCCAGGAGTACAAAGCTGCCAGCCGACACCATGTTCTCCAGTTTTTCTTGCCCCAGATGTCAGGTGCCTAAAAATGAAGGCCAATAGTAAAAAACAAAAAATAACATACCACAAACCCCATAGCCTGTAGCAAGTACACCTCAGAAGAAAGGTCAAGTAGGTAAGCACACTAGAGAAAGTATAAGAGGGGACAGGAGGGAGGGTAACCCAGACTGCAACAGTGAACACACTCGAACATCTACATTTATGGTAAGTGTACACTGTTGCAGTCATCACTGTAGGGTTGAATCCCAAAGCTGAGATAAGGGGTGGTGGTTATAGAGAAGGGGCAGCTAGAAGGCCCTGCAAGACTGCAGAAGCAAAGCCTGCCCTAGACTTAGAGTAAAGAGGGAGATTATAGTGCTTAGAGAAAGTATGCACTGAACTCCAAGTTGCAGCTTCCAAAATATCTTTGGTAGGTACTCCCCTGAGAAAGGCAGCTGAAGTAGCAGCAGCTCTGGTAGAGTGAGTCCTAATTTTTCCTGGGATTTGCTTTCCATGATGAGAGTAACAAAATCTAATTCCATGCGCAATCCATTTAGAAATGGTCCGTTTTGAAATGGTTTTGCCTTGGGAGTTTGTTGCATAAGAAAAAAAAAACAGTTGCTCTGTTTTCCTGACATTCTTGGTTCTGTCCAGGTAGAAACGAAGTTGTCTGTGTACATCCAAGGAATGCAAGATCCTTTCCCCCTTATTTTGTGGATTAGTGAAAAAAGTTGTCAGGTGAATAGTTTGATTTAAAGCTACTCTGGAAACCACTTTAGGCATGAAAGTAGGATTAGTCCTTAAAGACACCCTATCTTGGTGAAAAATAATGTAAGGTTCCACAGCCATGAGTGCTTGTAACTCCGAGACTCTCCTGGCTGAAGTCAAAGCCAGTAGGATAGCTGTCTTCCATGATAAATACTTAATATCAGATGTGGCAGCAGGCTCAAAAGGAGGCAGAGTGAGTTTTTCCAGAACATAGTTGAGGTCCCAGGTAGGTATGGGTGGTGTCCTAGGGGGCCTTAAATTCTTTGCTCCTCTGAGATATTGTTTCAGAAGTGGATGCGAAAAGATTGGAGGGTCTGTATTGTAATGTGCAGAGATAGCTGAAGCATGAATTTTTATGGAGGAGAAGGATAAACCCTTATGTAGCATGTCTGTTAGGTAAAGCAATATCAGAGGAATATTAGGAATGAGAGGATCCGAATCCTGAGCATGCATCCAGGTGCAAAATCTCTTCCATTTGCCTGCATAAGATTTTCTAGTGCTAGGCCGTCTGGCTTCTAAGATAACATCCATGACCTTTTTGGGGAGGGAAGGATTAATCATAGACCCTGAATTCGCCAGGCTGCCAGGCTGAGAGTTTTGATATGGGAGTGCAGAACCTGGCCCTGGTGTTGGGACAAAATATTGGGAATCTGAGGCAAAATCCAAGGTGGTTCCTGAGATAGATTCTTCAGTGTTGAGTACCAAAACTGACTAGGCCAATTTGGGGCCAGTAGAATCATCATCTTGGGCTTGTCCTGCTTGATCTTTAATAACACCCGTGGTAGAAGAGGTAGTGGTGGAAAGGCATACCCCTTGAGGTTTTTCCAACTGAATGATAGTGCATCCACTTTCCATGCTAGTTTGTGGCATCGGACTGGAGCAAGAAAAAAAAGTTTCCCCAACGGGGTACTTAGCTTTGAGAAGAAGAAGTAATTCTTCGGACTGAAGTACGAAAAATATCAGGAGTCAGCCGACCGGCACTTGCGAACTGCTTTCACCACACGACAAGAAAGACTGGAGAACATGGCGTCGGCTGGCAGCTTTGTACTCCTGGCGCTCTGATGTCAGGGAGCATGACTGAACAGCCAACGCCGGACCCAGACTTTGGGATTCTGGCCGACCGAGGACTGCCTGCTGGCAGGAAGAACCCTACAGTGATGACTGCAACAGTGAAACCCGATGAACATCCAGGCATCCTTGATGTCCAAAGAGAACATGCATACAGTCTCTCTTCTCTAGACATGGAAGGACTGAACACATCATCACCATACAGAAATCTCATCTTTGCTAAAACAGGTTTAGACTGCCAAGATCTAGAGCTGGGTAGAGATGCTTTATTTTCTTCGTGAAATGATAAGGATCATAATCTTGAGGTAGACGGTAAATATTGGCAGGGACAAGGAAAGGTAACTAGGAACAAGTTTTTTGGCATGTAATGAGATGACAGATTTTAATTCCCTGCAGAGTATTTTGTCAAAAATGTTAGGAGAACAAATGGCTGTAACTAAAATAATTTCCTTTGAGCTGAAGTACAGGATCTGAATTACCCAGACAGGATGTTGCAGGCTGCCTAAAAAGTAATCAATAGAAAATGGAAATCAAAATCTAAGCCAACTGTAACTGAAGTACTGAATATTGTAAATGAGATAAAATAACTGGAAATGGGATCTTTAGAAAAAGGAAAGAGAAAACAATAGAGAAATAAGAGGAATTAGTGGGAACAATGCATGCACAATGATACCCAGGAGAACAAAGAGTGAGGTTTTGAAGGGAAGGCAATAATTAAGCAATTTAGGAAATGTTGGAGTGAACAATTATTAAAACAATAACATATATGAATGAAAATGAGTCATGCAGGTCAGGCAATTGGACTACCTCGTACATGTGCATCTGAATATTTTGGGGGTAGGGCAACAAATAGATAAAACACATGCATAGATGTGATCTTCCAAATAATCTACTGCCAGAGACTCCTTGTCAGGAAGTATGAACAGTTACTCTGTGGGCTCCTTTTTGGAGGCAGCATCCACTACAGCTGAGTCAAGTGAAGATGAAATGCTCACAGTCCTCGAGAATTTGAAGGATCCAGTCAGGTTTCCATTGTTTAGGTGCTATCACACTGCCTTCTTGTGAAATCTGCTGCATGACGAGAGAAACTATTTTGCTGGCTGAAGCAAGAATAGAATGCTTCATCTAGAATCTCTTCCTATGGTGAGGAAGGGTCAACTAACTGCCCAAGATCCTCACTAAACATACCAATTTAAGAATCTCACTGAATCTGGGGTCTTCAGGAAGGGATGCTTCCCATCTGCAAGGCCACAATTAGGGCAGGATACTCTGCAGGGGAGTCCAGATGGTCAGTGATGGACAGTGGCTTCCCCAGCCTCCCCCAGGGAAATCTAATCACATTTGCTCCCTGCACATGCCTCTCCTTCAAAGGGCTGGCATATCAGTCATCCTTGCCAGCACCTTAGATGCCCAAGTTCCTAACCACACCCAGGTCTCTGCAGCAGTAATCAGAGTTTCCCCCACTACACCACAGTGCTGGCTATGGACTCGGACACTTAAAGCAGAACTTCACAACATGCTTTTCCCCCAGGTAGTACAGAGGATATCCGTGTGGGTCCTGGTTCTCATACCTCTCAGCCTCTTACAGCAAGAAATCGGGACAAAACCATTATTAAAAGTGGGACAGAGGGACAAAAATAAGAACAATTTTTAAATATTGCTCTTACAAACTTAGAAAGTTGATAGAACAGGTTTTGCATTACCATAAATTTTCTGAAGGTTATGAAGTCTGAAACTCAAATGTCTGTCATTATTTTGTAACTTCAGTCTTTAATGATTTGCCGCTAATTTGGCAGAAAACCACAATTTCATGAAGACGGACCAAAAATACGAGGCAAAAATGTGGACATTCTGCAAAAATCTATACAGTTGAGAGGTGTGCCAGGTTGTCTTCAGAGCATTTGTGTGATCTTCAGACAACTATGGTGCTTTAGCCATCAAAACTAGGGAAATAGGACAAATCAGGATCAAGGAATGGTCAATGACAGAAATTAACTGGTGGATTCAGTGAAGTGTTTTTGATTTAAAAGACATGTGCTGCCATACGTGTGAGAGTGTGGCCTCAAACAGGGAGCCTCAGTGAAAAGATGAAACTAACAGCAGAGACACAGGAAAGGGTCCATGCTCTTCAAGTGTGCATTTTCCAGTACTGTTTCCCAGCATTACTTAGAAACACACATGCATATGTGCACACATTTTCTTACATGCATCTTTTAAATTTCTGTAAATTCATTACATGCATACAGTTACACACACACACACACACACACACACACACACACACACACACACACACACAAAAACCGCCCCGTTTGGCATGTACCTCTCAAGACATCTGCAAAAACTGGAAAGGCCGCAGAAATACCTCACTAAAAGAATCACAGGTCTAAAGCAGATGCCCTATACTGACCATCTAAAAAAACTCCACCTATACTCTTGTCAGATATAGTCTACTCAAAGGCGATCTCTGCTTAACATACAAGGCCATGTCAAACCCAGAGCTGCTGGGCATGCTACATTTAAAGAAATCCCAATCCCTCAGAGACACATGCTCCAGGGATCTAAACCTAGTCACCACAATGAACAAGACATACTGGAGGGATAGGTTCCTGACCCAGAGACTCCCCAGACTCTGGAATAGACTGCCCATACATGTCAAGCAGAGCACCTCTTTGACCCACTTAAAAAGGAACCTTGATGATTGGATGGGAGATAGGAAATTCACCCTAGGGATTACGTCATTCGACCTTGCTAGACAGGGGTCCAGGGAAGTAAGTATTGTGGGAAGAAATAGCCAGGGAATTGTTAAGGTTAGGCTTGTATAGGCCCTAGGGCCGATAGCATAGTACCAACCTATGAACCTATACACACACATACACAGAGAAAGAGCTAGACAGAAAAAGTGTGTGTGAGTGAGTGAGTGAGTGAGTGAGTGAGTGAGTGTGCATCAATGTATGTATATGCATATTACGTATTATATACATGTGGGAGCATGCATACACACAAACAAGTGTCTCATGGAGATTACTGAATAAATGCAAAGTAATAATCCTTTACATTTTTGACTGGCTACTGTGAATCTGTTCTCCAATCCATGAATTTTAACATAACAGATAGACAAGACTGCTACTTTTAATCAGCTAATGTTACAGCTTAACTATTCTAACAAGTAATGACAATTTCACAAACATCAACAGGAAAACTCTGTATCATTTAATTTAGTCATTCCTGTAAACAGAAAAGTACCGTGTTGGATACATCATCATAAAAAGATCATTCCCGTTCAGAAAAATGCTAATTTGGAGTGATGAGATTGACACAGTTTTTGGCTATAAAATGGAAAAGGATACAGTCCTAGACGAGTTCCCGCATCAAAAATGAACCTGGCACCTTCACGGCGATATCTTGCTTCTGTAGCAGGATCAAGGTTCTCTAGCTGAGAAGGAGTGTGTGCAAGGTCCTTCTTGTCCCAATACCAACAGGGCTTTGTGAGGTCAAAAGTTGACAAGAGTGCATTAGATGTGGAGTTCTCTTTATTTTCTTTCATTTGTACCTAGAAAGACAATGTATAAGATAAGCTTGTAAACTAGGATGCATCTGTTCCTTACATATTCACTTGGTAAAGTTGCACCATACGTCAGCAATGAACAAATCAGTACTGTTCTTGACTTTTAAAACAAGAAAGTTCATATGACTTAACTACCGAAACTACAGTACAAACACTTTTGAACATGAATGCTGAAAACAAATCTAGAAAATACATTTTTACTTTCTGATTAAATGTCTTCTCAATGGAATTTATACCCAATGTTCTTCAAAACCAAATGTAATCAATTTTTATCTTTAAATACTTCAGACTGGCCTATGGAACTACAGCTCTACTTTGAGACATAAGCATGATAACACTACAACAACCAGTAATCATGCAAGAATTGGGACAAAAGACTACAAGTAAGTAGAGAAGCAACAACCACATAACATGGAATCAAAGGATCAACATGCCAGGTAAAGCTAGCTGTCAGACACACTTTACAAAAATGTATTTTACAATTTGGTAACCAGGTGAGTAGGCTAGTCTACTGACCCTTTTCAGCAATGTCACGAGTACAACAGTTCAATTAAACAATTTACAAAAGTATACAAACACAAGTTTAATGCTTTTACAAGAAAGACTGCTTAGTAAGAGAGCATTTATACAAATACTTGTGTATGATTAGCCTTGAATATAATGCAAGAGGCAACTTGGCATTTAAGCTTCAAACCTAGCCTGTGTCATGAAAGCACATGCACTTGGATTCATTCTGTAGGTGCTGTCTCTATGTTTCTTGTACCTGTAGGCAGTCAGTTCCATGCAACTGGTCCTATCACAGAAAGGGCTTTTTCTGCTATGGCTAGTTTAGATTATATTCTAGGGGAAGTGCTTTGAATTCCCTCATCTACAGGATCTGTATGATTTATTAAACTTAACTAATAAACCATCAATTTAGTTGTTAGAGAGCTAAACAGAAAAAGTAATGGTATGATACCACTATCTTTAAAAAAGACTTGACTTTGTTACTTTCAAATGTTTCCTCACATCACTTCCAAAGGAAAGCATGCAAGAAATGCAGAACTAGCAAGACCATTTCCTACATATTTAAATAAAAAATACTCTTACAGGTTTTTAGCAATTTTTCAATATATACCTAGCAATTTTAAAACGTATGCTTCACTCAGCCCTGCTGCATAAACTAG
Source organism: Protopterus annectens (assembly GCF_019279795.1). NCBI lineage: Eukaryota > Metazoa > Chordata > Ceratodontiformes > Protopteridae > Protopterus > Protopterus annectens. Next base: position 969,639,718 of record NC_056737.1, on the reverse strand, counting down.
GAGTTTTTCCAAGGACCATTCCTGTGAGTTTAGGATTCCATTTTCCTATTAAGTTTGCTTACATAAAAAGTGAAAATATAATGGTTTTGTAGAAAAAGTATCTAAATAACCTTCAACTATGCAAACTGTGACATATCCTAATATTTTGTAAATATCATAATTACTTGTATTATTTCTGGAGCTTTTCTCCTCGGGTCTCCACTGAAAATGGGTCCCTGGCTCAGTTGGACTAACCTGGTTAACAAATGTCAATAAATAAATAAATATAAACTTTCATGCATTAGGGAGTCTTCAGATTACGGAATGCATTTTTGCCACAGCTCTGCAATAAAAATGGCTTACAGACTTGGGGTGGTATTCATAAAAGTACTGTAACACAACTGAGCTGTGGTAAATAGCATGGTGATGTTGGCGAATACAACCCATCAGGAAAAAGGTATGCTTAACTGCTGCCACAGCAAGGTCATACCACAGACACTGCTGCATAATTAACCTTTGGAGCTTTAAAAGCATTACTAGCTGTCCAACTGGCACCACCATGATTCATCAGTTCACCTGAGGAAAGAGGCATGCAGGCAGTAAGCCCAATGCTAAGCACACCCACAAGCTGCACCATAACTGCTACACTGGCACAGCTGGTAGTCATAAAAAGGGCACTGCAGCAAAGTGCCTACTGATTGTATTCCATAACACAGGAAGGAAATGCAAGAAAGGAATGTCACATGGTGGAGATTAAGCATAAGAACTGAATAGGACAACAAGAAGGAAATTGTGGAATGGGAGTGGTGGGCAGTTGCCCACCTTTTTGAATTGTAGAGGAGGAAGTTAACATGTGGAAGGGGTACACAGAAAAGTGGGTATAGGGAGAACACAGACAGGCAGGAGAGGTAGCAACAAATACGAGGGCAACAATGAAGATACGCAGACCGAGGTAGCAGACAGCTGGTGATCTGAGCTGTTGGACAGCTGTGATCTACCTGCAAAAATCAACTGGACATACAAGCTGATTTAAGTATACTTTTCTCTGCACTTGCACTGTTTAAGATAAGTACTGCATTTTATTTATTTGTTTCATTGAATATTAATTGAATATTGTGGTCTCTTTCTTTCTGCAGTTAGTTCCCCATCCTCTCTCCCTGTTCTTGTTGGTGCAGTTAATCTTGGATGGCTTTTGAACTGCTCGCCCCTGCTGTAAATTTGGTTTTGGACACTCCTCCTGGGCCCACCTCATTTGCTCAGTCAGTTGAGTACAGTGAGATCATATTTTTATTTCAGACACTCCTACCAGTCCCATCTCTTCTGCTGTGTACAGAGAGATCACCTGGGAAAGACAACCGCTATAGTCTCTTAATCTGCTCTGTTCCCTCCCTCTTCACTAAAAAAAAAAAAAAAAAAAAAATTATACTTTATTCAGCTGCTCTTAATGGTCTTCTACCTTATTACCTTAGTTTGTTGTTGTGTGTGCTCTTAAGTGTACAAGTGCTCTTATTCTGCACTTATTACTGCTTATTAGTAGCCTGTTTAATATTCTAAGCATCTTAGTTTTGGTTGTAGCACGTGCGCTTCAGGCCAGTTATTTTACATTTAGGGTTTTTGCAGACAAACTCTTACCAAACCCTGTTCTCCATAAGTCCGCCAAGTACTCAGAGCACTATGTCTGGACAATTCCCATCAGTTTCTCCTGTCAGCCTGGTTGACATGGGCATACTGAGAGAGACAGTGTATCAACTGCCTCATGTTCAGGGACAGTCCCCTTCTCCTAGCACATAATTCTTCTACTTACGAGAGATGCATCCACATCAGTAAGCTGGAATCCCTGCTCTCTCACACCAGTCAGCACTCCTGACAAAGAGGAGATTGCCAGAACAAGCACCACACCACCCACATCACAGAGCCACACACCCACCTATGCAGGGGTCCTCAACAAAAATGTAGCTAAACAATAGAGACCCCCAAAACACACTCACAAACAATGCACACACAACACCAATCACATCACACACAGTAGTCAGTGCACCAGTGTCTCACAAACACAGCCCATTAGACAAAACAATAAACCAACGCTGCCCATAAGGCATAACAATAAACCAAACATACTAGTCATTGGTGACCCAATAGTGAGACACACCAATGTCCCCCTCACCTGGCTCAACAAGGACAAGGTCCCAGTCAGCTTTTTGTCAAACGTTAGAAGTCGCCACATCATGCACACACTCAAGTCTCTCCACAACAAGTACAAGTATGACTCTGTCATTGTCCATGTTGGTGTGAACAACTTGAGACATACCTCCCTGGACTATATGAAGAGAGACATGATTGAGCTCTCAGAGTATGTGCTCCAAGCAGGTAAGACCCTAGCCCTAAGCAGCATCCTACCTTCACCAAGAACAATACCACAATACCAACAAAAAATGTTTTTGACTTCAACAATTGGCTTAGTTTCTGGTGTCTTTCTAAGGGGATCCAGCATCTGTCTGCCTGGGATGACATGGTTGACAGGCCACGATGCTTTGCCAGAGATGGCATCCACCTGTCACCTCTGGGGTGCCAGATCTTGGCCAAAGCTCTTGCCTCCCCCATTGTGCCTTTTTTAGGCCATGTCCCAAAGACAAATCTTCCAACATAAAAGATCTGTCAAAAAGCAAATTGAAGGTCATGCTGCTCAATGCTAGGAGCCTTAATCTGAAAATGCACTCACTGGAGTGCTCTCCTCACACTGAAAGATGCTGATGTCTGTGCAGTCACGGAAACCTGGTTCAGGGCTGGAGACAGCAACCCTTCCTGACCAGGCTATACCTCATTCCACACTTTCCGACCCCAATGTCTGTGCAGTCACGGAAACTTGGTTCAGGGCTGGAGACAGCAACCCTTCCTGACCAGGCTATACCTCATTCCACACTTTCCGACCCCAAAATGAGGTCGGAAAGACTAAGGGTGGTGGAGTCTATCTTCATGAAAGACAGGCATACCTCCAAACTGGTTTGCCAACATGATACACTGGAATTACTCCAGGTGCAACTGACAGTTGGCAAGACACTCCCTCCATGTCTCAGGACACCCACACCTCCTACCTGGACCTACTTGACTCCATCAAGGTACCCCTTAACACCCTGATCCTTGGTGACTTTAACTACCCCACCATAGACTGGGTGAACTATTCCTGCACTAATGCATTCACCCAACGATCCCTTGACTTCATCAGTTCTAACGCACTAGATCAGCTTGTCTTATCCCCCATAAGAGAAGACAACATACTGGACTTGGTTCTCACCAACATGGGCGACCGCTGTACCACTCCCATAGTATGTTCTTCCCTGGTGAAATCAGATCATCGGTCTGTCTCATTCGAAGTTTCTATCCCACTCAACCCCTCCCCAGCCATAATCAGGCTAAAAAACTTCTCAAAAGCTGACTACAACTTCCTAAGGAAGGGTGTCAGCAGCTTCACACCACTGCCCCCTCAGATGATGCAGACAACTATGCTGAACAGTATGCCAGTGAAGTATACAAGCACCTGTACGACTGCATGGACTCAGCCATACCCAACAGAACTAAAATCTGCTCCTCAAGGAAACACAAACCTGTCTGGTGGACATAGTCTATCAACAGGCTTTATAACAAAAGGAAGAAACTGTTTCCAAGGGTAAAAAGGAACAAATGCCATATCAGAAAAACTCCCTCCTCTGCCTCAACAAGCAAATTAGATCACTAGTGAAAACCTGTAAAGCCAATTATGAGTTGGAATTAGCCTCCAAAACAAAGAGAAACCACAAGTCCTTCTTCAGTTATGTTAGAAATCTCCATGGCAAAAACCCAAGTTTGTTCTGAACAAGTACTTAATGGTACCCCTTACACTGATCCTGTTGACTTAGGTCTCCCAGAGGCTGCCTCATCTCTGGAATAGACTTCCCATATATGTCATAACAGAGTACCTCACTGACCCTCTTCAAATGCAACCTTGATGAGTGGATGGGAAACCATAAATTTGTCCAAGGGGTTCTGCCTTTGTTCTTCATTGACAGGGGTGTCAGGTACTCACTGAGGTTTCTTGTTTGGGGGGATATACCCTTGGCTAGGCTTGTAAGGCCCAGGGCCATTAGCCCAGTAACCTCATATGATGGGAAGGACTGGACTACAGTCAGAAGACAGGAATGTGACACAGGCCTACCAAACTAGATTGGAACCCATAGTCACCTTAGTGGCTGACATGGACTGGCCCCCAACTGTGGTGGGCTGATTGTAAAGCCAGCTGGCTGCACAAGTCCACATGCTGAAAGAGTTAGCACTGCAGGGTGCCAATGCTGGCATCGACCTGTTGGTCCCACTTCTGTCCTCACCAGCCACTGCACCTCGTTCGTGGCAATCAAAAAGGGCACCTACACAACATTCACTGAAGACTATCCTCCCACTGGAAAAGCAGCAACAGAGACCACAGGGGAGACATTCATGTCAAAATGCAGGCCCTAGGACTGCTGAGAAACCAGCAGTTGGTGTTGTAGCCACACGTAACTTATGCTTCACCATGGCCAACCCTGCAAAAAGTTAAAATAAATGTAGAAAAACAAACAAAAAAAAGGAAATGAAAAATTATTTAAATAATGACAAATTCAACCAGTTAGGCAAGGTAGAGTTTATGAAAATATTACACTAATTGTGGGAAAAAAAAATGCTTTCAGAGAATGGTGTGTAGAGGCCCTCTGACTACTACGAACAAATGAACAAGATGCAGTGGCTGGTGAGGTCCAAGGTGGTCATTGTTTCACTATATTCTGCATTCATCAGACCTATCACAGAGTACACTGCCACCTTTGGCATGTACCCAACCAAGTACATCCAACAACTGAACAACCATACATGATCCTCACTAAAAGAATACAGGGCAAAGGTAACATGCTCTATGCAGACTGCCTCAAAGCCCTATCTCTGTATTGTCTCCTTCAGGCTGTTGAGTGGAGATCTATGCCTGGCATACAAGAGATTGTTGGACTCCACCCTGATGGACCACCAGTCCATTCACAAAACAAACTGCACCAGAATTAGCTGTTCTGAAGAATTAAAACCTTGCCTGTGATATAAAGAGGACCCAATGGAGGAAGAGGCATGCATCCCAGAGACTACCCCTTCTCTGGAATAGGCTCCCCATCCATGTTAAAACAGATTTCCTCCATAGCACAACTCAATTATAACCAGGTTAACTGGATGGGAAACACAAATTTATGTTTGGCACCTAAGTTTCTAATGGACACAGGCAACCTGCAACTGGTTCATCTCCTAGGACCCTGTTTAAAATGTTTCATCTGCCAAGCTCCTGCTTACACTTATCAATGATACCAGAATGTGTCAGAGATTTAAGGTGCATAGCTAGACTTAAAAAGGCCTTAATCTAGCACACACCTATGAACCTATGTACCTATATATAAGCAACAGGAAAACATACACACAGAAACACACCACACACACACAAACATATAAACATGCACACAAACATACAAATAGCTGTTCAGTTATATGTCCACTAGCTAAGTTAGTTCCAGGATATCAAATCATAGCCAGAGCACTCAGCTTCACATTATTAACACCATGTGAAGTTCATTATCAAGCGGCAAGGTAATCAGACTGCCACTAAAAAGCAGGGCAATGTAAGATGACATTAGCACAGTCAGGCTATGTGTGCATTATGTGGTGGAGTAAAGTGGTGCCCATGATTATCACTGTGATATGAAATGCAACTGAGTGAGGCTAGACTCCACAGGCATGCATTCCATTAATTGACCTCAAAGCCTGTGAATGTTCAGCACCATGCCCATAGCCATTAGCTCAATGCAAAGTATAATTAGTGTGGCAAAGTTCCTCAAGTATGTATAAGCTACCAGATTCCCCTAGCATGTGCATAAACAGAAATAGGCCTCATAACATGGAAAAGGGGTAACAGTGTATCACATTACTGGAAAAAGATTCACATACAACCATGCCAAACCACCTACATAATACAGTCACTGCACTCAGAGCTCCATTAATAAAAACCATGGCTGCCACTTTGCAGGTCACAGCATTAAAGGGAGAAATGTTGAGAATCAGAATGAAGTAGATAGATTGTAAAAGGTGCACTGCCTTAAGAAAACTGACAGCAGAAGTGACCAGTTGGCATAATGGTTAAGGTCTTTGTCTGCCATGCATAAGCTACAATCCTGACCTTTGGCCAATGCCTGTGAGTTGCATGTTCCTCGTCTCTCTGTGGGGTTCCTCCCACCTCTGAAAAATGTGCTCAGTGTTTTCATCTCAAACTCACCCAAGAATGGAGCTGTGGGCAGCAGCACAAATTCTAGAAGGTGCCCTAAAACAGGAAGGGTTGTAAAGACCAACCGCTTTGGACATCTACTGTGGTGTGCAATATCCTCAAGATAGAACATGGATCACAGATTGCACAGTGGCAGGGCTAGCCACACAATTGTGTAAAATATTGCTCTATTTATTTGGTCATGTTAACTAATGTCACCAATTGGACATGGTTATTTGCCACTGGTAAGTGGGTTGTGAAGACCCAAACTACTCTGACTTATGTTAGGGATCCATGCCAATGGTAAGAGGGATGTATGTGACCCTTTTGGCCACAGTGTACCAACCATAAAAGCCTAGCATCCCTGAGTCAATACGCTACTGGCCAGCCAATGTTCAGTTACTAGCTTGGGTTACCTGGGATAGCTCTGTTGAGAGAAAGCTGGATGGAAAGCCAATCAACCTGCCAAACATGAACTAAGAATTGATACAATTAATGTAGGTTCCCTGACAAGATGCAGCTTGGAAGTAGATGAAAGGATAGTAAGGAGGACGCTGGACATCCTAGGTGTCCAGGGGATAAGATGGAAACGCAGTGCAGCAAAGCCACTTAGCTTGGGATTCGGAGTCTACTATTCAGGAGGGGGACAGGCAAGAAATGGTGTTGGAATTGTGATGAGGGAGAGGCTTCAAAAAAGCAGTGAGAGATTGTCATCAAATTAGTGACAGATTCACAACAATCAGATTCCAGCTAAGGACAGGGCATTATTCATAATCTCAGACCATCTCCCAAAACAGGTTGTGATGGTTAGGATAGGAGTACTTAAATGACAGCAGTTGCAGGACCTTCTAAATCAAGCAGGACAACATGAATTGGTGTTGATAATGGGTGACCCGAATGCACAGACTGAACAGGACATTTCAAGCACATGCGTCTGGAGCGCTTCTCCCTGGGCCTCTTCTGAAAATGGGCTCTGTCCCAGTCGGACTTTCCCGGTAAACAAATGTTAGATAAATAGAAATAAAAAAAATATGGTGGGGCAGCAGGAATAAAGGAAAAGCCATTCTCGACTTCGGTCTACCAAACTGATCGATAGTAACCAGCACATGGCTCAGACAGACAGAGTCACAAATTCACATACAAGTGCGGCCAATATGCAAATCAAGAAGACTGCCACCTAATAATGAAGAAACAATGGGGTAGAATCAGTGATTGCAAAGTCACACCGAGTGAAACAGTCAGCCCACAGTATACACCACTGGTTACCTCAATCAGCTGCAAGCTATGTTCAGAGAAGACTCTAACACAGATCGGGCTGAAGACCTGGAAGTTGACTGGACTGAAAAGTACAACAGTTTAAAGGAACTATTCAGGGCTTTAGTACCTCAAGAAAAGGAGGAAGTAGGTGGAGTTGAAGAATGGCAGCACCTCAAAACAGCATGTGTGAAGACTACAAAACAAATATACAGCTGAGCCAAGTATGGAATTAAAGGTATATAAGGAATGCTGGTGGTGGAATGCAGAAGTCCAGGAAGTTATCAAAAGGAAGGACTGCAGGAAAATTGACAGAGAAGAGAGACATGGAAGGAATACTGGTTGGCTAATAGGCTAAGAAAGGAGTTAAAATAGCAAAGAGCAAAGCATCGAAGGCACTCTACTAGCCTCTGGAAAGTGACTTCATAGATGGCTGAAAAAAACTAATGAGCTTGCAAGGCAAAAAAACAGAAAGATTAAAAAAAAAAAAAAAACAGACAGACACTCTACATAAGGGATGCCAATAACAACCTGCTCATCACCTCACAGAAAATCAAAGGCAGATGGAAGGAGTACTTTCAGCAGCTTAATGAAGAAAACGTCATAGAAGCTGTACTGCCCCAGACACAGATGACAATGAAAGTGGAAAAGAAGCCTACTCTAGAAGAAGTATTGACAGCGCTAAGGAAAATGAAGTCAGGGAAAGCAAGCAGCAGGCTCAGATGAGGTCAGAGCAGATCTGCTCAAGATGCTGGGTGAGATGGGACTCCAAGATAGCTGCACACTGAGTAACAGCTTATTTCAGTTCTCTCAGTATGAAAACTGAACTCAGAAAAGAAAGCCAGTAAATTTGTCTTTCTGGGTAAAATTTCAATTACTGGCTAGTAAGTGCATTACCTGGTTGCCAGCAAAGAAGAAATTTAGAAAACCTGAAAGAAAATCAACCAGAAAAAGTGAGAAGAAAACAACTGGATGGGTATCCCATGGCATGAGTTATTAATTTAAAGGGCACATTGTGTGTATTCTCCAATCTTGGCCATGAGAAAGCAGCCAAGACCTCCAATAGTAAAGATGCAATCCTACTAGCAGAAAAAAATGCTCTTCTGCCATAGTTTTGTCAGAATCCAAAGTACTAAAAGTTGGAGAAAGCAGAGTTTGTGGAAAATGATTACTCACTATACACCAGGCAGAGGAGTAAATTTATTCTAGCAATCCCAAAATGTCGAGAAGCAGTTGTGAGACTCAGGCTGCTGTATCCAGCTATCTTCAGAACATTTTTTCCTGGAGGATCAAAGTCACTTTTTTATACAGAACAAATGAAGGTAGAAATACAAAAGTTTGCCCAATAAAAAGTTAGCTATCAAAACAGAAGGTATTCTGCTTCCTATTCTTCTGATGATAAAGTTCAGACAGAAAAACTATACAAGTAAAACCTTTTTGAATGTTCCAAAGGAAAATACTTGAGAGAGAGAGTAAAACACAGGAGTTGACTAGAAGAACTGTGAGTATGCTGGAAATGAAGCAGAGACCGGAACTGGCAGAAAGAGCACAAACAACTTGGAAATTAAAAAATAAATGTGGGATTACAATGCATATTGCATTAGTGAAATATGGTGGAACAAGAAAACACAGAAATACTGGACTTTGACTTTGTTAAACTTGTAGCAGACTCTAAAGCATATGCCCTGCTTCATGTCATTAATGTTTGGAAGAATAATAAGTAGAGGGAGGAGGGGAACAGAAAAGAAAGGGGTAACTGTAAGTAAAACAATTTTTGATTTCACGGTATTTTTATAAAACATGACATATGCAGTGGATATAAAAAGTTTACTCACCCCTGTTAAAATGCCACTTTTTTTGTGATATAAAAAACCTGAAACCACAATAAATCATTTCCAAACTTTTCCTACCTTTAATGTGACCTATAACCCATACAATTCAATTGAAAACCAAACAAATCTGTGTTAGGGGAAAAAAATATAAAAAATAAAAAAAAAAATACAATATGCTGGTTACATACGTGTGCACACCCTTAAACTAATACTTTGTTGAAGCACCTTTTGATTTAATTACAGCATTCAGTCTTTTGGGTACACACCTGCAATCAATTAAAGAGACTCTGATTAACCCAAATAAAGTTTAGCTGTCCTAGTAGAATTTTCCTGACATTTACTCAGTTGCCTACTACAGCAAAAGCCATGGTTCGCAGAGAGATAACAAAGTATCAGATATATCCCACTGTTGAAAGATATCAGTCAGGAGAAGGAAAAAAGTATTTCCACAGCATTGGATATACCATGAAACACAGTGAAGACAGTCATTAAAAAGTGGAGAAAATATGGGACAACAGTGATGTTGCGAAGAACTGGAGGTCCCTCCAAAACTGATGAAAAGACAAGATGAAAACTGGTCAGGGAGGCTGCCAAGAGACCTACAGCAACACTGAAGGAGCTGCAGGAATTTCTGGCAAGTACTAGTTGTGTACTACATGTGGCAATAATCTCCCGTATTCTCCATATGTCTGGACTATGAGGTAGGGCTGCAAGACGGAAGCCTTTTCTTACACAGAAAAACATCCAGGCCTGGCTGAAATTTGCAAAACAATACATCAAGTCTCCCAAAAGCATGTGGGAAAATGTGCTATGGTCTGATGAGACCAAGGTTGTACTTTTTGGCCCCAATTCCAAAAGGTACATTTGGCACAAAAACAACATTTTACATCACCAAAAGAACACCATCCCCACGGTGAAGCATGGCGGTGGCAGTATCATGCTTTGGAGTTGCTTTTTTTCTGCTGGAACTGGAGCTTTAGTCAAGGTGGAGGGAATTATGAACACTTTCAAATACCAGTCACTTTTGGCCCAAAACCTTCAGGGGTCTGCTAGAAAGCTGAAGATGAAGAGGAATTTCACCTTTCAACATGACAATGGCTCCAAGCATATATACAAATCAACAAAAGAATGGCTTCACCAGAAGAAAATTAAAGTTTTGGAATAGCTCAGCCAGAACCCAGACCTAAATCCAATAGAAAATCTGTGGGGTGACCTAAAGAGGGCTGTGCACAAGAAATGCCACTGCAATCTGACAGATTTGGAGCGTTTTTGCAAGGAAGAGTGGGCAAATATTACCAAGTCAAGATGTGCCAAGCTGATACTCCTACCCAAGAAGATTGAATGCTGTCATTAAAACAAAAGGTGCTTCAACAAAGTATTAGTTTAAGTGTGTGCACACTTATGCAACCAGCGTATTGTACACGTTTTATTTTTTATATTTTTTTCCCCCTAAAAGAATGGTTTGTTTTTCAATTGAATTGCACAGGTTATAGGTCACATTAAAGGTGGGAAAAGTTTTGAAATTATTTATTGTGGTCTCATTTTTTATATGACAAAAACCTGGCATTTTAACAGGGGTGTGTAAACTTTTTATATCCACTGTACTGCATGTTATATGGTAAAGCGTTTTCGTGGGTGCCCTTTTTTCCTGCTTTCTTTCTTCTTGTTCAGTTTTAAGAAATGTAGGCACTGCAATGTAAAAAGTGAAAAAAACCTGGACATAAGAGCATGATATGAGAATGACACACGTTAAATTGATGTGCTTTTTCTTACTTTTGCATAGGGTAATGACTGGATTAAGGCCCTTGGCTTAATCGAACATGTTTTAAGGTGAAGCAAATAAATAAGAGCATTGAACATAATGAAAAGGTGTTAATTAAATGTTCACAGTACAACATGAGAAGCTTGTAGCTGAAGGCAACTGTGCATCTGTTCTCGTATTTCTATAGAGACTCGCTGAAAAGGGCAATAAAACAGAATACTGTTTATCTCAATGGCTAAAATATGTTTTCTGAAAGCATTCAAGTTGTTTTCTACATCTTGGAGAGGAATAAAGATTAGAGAAAAACAGATTGCACTTAGTGCAAGCAGAAGCACAGGCTGTACTATATATCTAGCATGGGTAACCTTCATTATAGGTCAGCTCAAGCCTGTGAATGTAGTTTAAAATCTGGGATAATTGTTCATATTAGAAGGGTTACGCTCCATTGTTTGAAGATGCATATAGTTTAGTGTGCTTGTAATAAGTTAACAGGTTATGGGGTGTTTTCATTTTTCTGTTTGAGGGTTTCATTAAAACAAAAATCTTGCAAGACATTACTTAGGTTCATAAGATCATAGGAGTTTACTAGGCTATCGAAATACCATAGATACAATCATGGGTATTGACTATAGTATTTAGTAATGCCTGCCCATGTTCAGAAGGGTTGTGGGCACTATCCCTGGTATGAATTTAAGGTGCCCCAACCACTCATCCAGGCTCCTTTTGAACAGTGTCACAGAGGTTCTCTGTTTCACATGAACTGGTAGTCTATTCCAAAGATGTGGCAGTTACTGGGAGACAAATCTGTCCCTCCAGCATGTCCTATTCAAGTCACAGGCCATATTTTGGCCCTTGGAACAGGTAGCTTTAGTCCAGTTCGATTTACGGATGTGCAGCAAATTCAATAGGTTTGGGTCTGAGATTACTCTGTAAGCCAGGCATAAGTTTCCCTAAGATGTCTATGCAATACAAAGTATAGAGACAGAGACTTTAGTCAGTCTGTGTAAGGCACGTGGAGTCCCTTGATCTTCTTTGTTAGAAACCTCGGAGGTCTCTCCAATTGCTATAGGTGCTTTGTACGATACATGCCAAAAGGGGCATTATACTCAATTAGGGGCCGGATTAGTGACAAGTATAGAGGGATTATAACCTCCTCTGCCCTAGAGAAGATGTCTTTACTAACCAAGTGTGCCACATAAAAAACTTCCTTACTACACTAGATACTTAGATCATAGTCAACTTGGGATCCCAGATCCCTTACCACTTCATAGGTACTGAAGGTATTGTTGTTGATCTGATAGTGTGAAGGGACATTGTTTTTGCCATAGGGAATGATGATGCGTTTCTTCTTTACATTTAGTTTTTGCCATAGGGAATGATGATGCGTTTCTTCTTTACATTTAGTTTGAGACCATGACTAAGACACCAGTCGTTGGTCTGTGTAAGACCCTCCTGAAGTATACTGACATCATTTTTGGATTCAATAATTGCACCTAATTTACAGTGGTCTGCAAACTTGGTCAGCCACAGTCCCTTAGTTTTGGCCTGAACTTCTGAGAAGTATATACCAAACAGTAGGAGACCCAGCACTGACCCTTTGTGGTACCCTGCCAGTGACAGGTCTGGTGGCTGATGTGGAGTCACTCACTTTGATAGTGTGCGTCCAGCCTGTGAGCCAGTTGGCAACCCATCTTACAACAAAGGGGATTAAACTCAGCTTGCCAAGTTTATTGGTAATGCCTGGGTGTGGGATTGTGTCAAAAGCCTTTGCCAAGTTGAGGTATGCTGTGTGCACAGATATGCCCTTGTTAATGGCCCTGGTCACATTTTCAAAGAAATCCACCAGATTTAACTGGCAGGATCTGCCCTTGACGAAGCCAAATTGGGTTGAATCTAGGGTTTGGAGGTCGCCCATGTCTTTATCAGGTCCATAATGATACGTTCCATGGCCTTACAGATGATGCTGGTCAGACTTACATGTCTAATTTCCCCGGGTCTGTTCTTAGAACACCTTTGTGGAGGTGGAATAACAGTTGCTGTTCACCTTTCCACAGGAACAAAGCATGTGTTTAGGCTATGATTGAACAGGGTACTTAATGGTGATGCGAGTTCATGTTTTAGCTTCTTTAGAAGACAGCCTGAGATGCCATCTGGTCCCACAGAGACTGTGTTTTTTTGCCTTGGACAAGGATTTAAGGACCTGCTCTTTAGATATATAGGGTGGGATGGGGGGACTGGGGGCAAGGTATGTGATATGGCTATGGCAAGAAACAACTGTATTAAAGATCAACCTGACAAACAGTGTAAGTAATGCAAAAGCTGAAACTACACATTAAAAAAGCTATTACATGATATTATATGCAACAAGTGGAAATAATAAACTTCTTATCATAATGGCAACACTTTCCATATTATATCTTTTAATATGAGATATATACAAAAAAGAAAGAATAGTGAACTATATCAAGACACGCAGAGTGAAACAGATATGCTACAGGAGACGCACTTAGAAAGAACGGACCATGTGAATTTGATAAAGAAAGGACTGCAGGATGGTTATTCAGCAAAATATCTGGGATAAAGGAAAAGGGGAATACTTATATTAATTGCTTGATGAGGAGCTATAAGTGATGGAAATGAATTGCCTGACATGGGTGATAGGATGCACACTATGGGTTATATGAAGAAATAACGACTCCAGAGCAAAAGTCAAAATAGCTCCATTTTCAGAGAAGGTTAAAGAGAACAGATTACAGTGGTTTGAGCACGTGCAGAAAAGCAGAAGTCAATCTGGTGAAGAAATTTTGGAACAAAGAGGCAGAAGGCAAGAAGAAACCAGGGCACCCAGCAAAGACAGGGATGGACTGAGTAAGAGAAGACCTGCGACAGACTGTCAAAGAAAGTTGTAGAATGGCATTGTACTGAGAGAAATGGCTACAGTTGACATGACATACCAACCCAGTGCAGAAAAAGGGGAATGACAATGGGCCTCCAATACATCCCTCACTGAATGCAATGCTGACACATTAGACAGAAAACAAGTACAGTTAACATGCCTACAGCTGCTACACTACAGCAGCACAAACAGATGTGACCACCATAATGGTGCTGAGGGCAGTTAGAAGTCACATGTATGAAGTCATTGACTATCATGCATGTATACATTGATCCACATGTGGAAGGTACAAAATACACATGTACTAACATGGGGCTGAAGGAAAGGCAACAGCTACCTTAGCTCCCTGCATATACATAGCAGTTTGTATCCTTGAGAAGGGTAAAACTAACAGGACCATTAGTAGGCTTTCCGTTCATGCACCCAACATGGTACTCTATTCCTTAGAAAAGATGTCTTGAACTCTAATATTGGAATGCCACAAGGTACACCTAGCCAGCATTTTGCCCATGGAAGCTCCATCCCATCATAGGAGGATGTGATCCCCAACCCAGCTCACACCAACCTCTTAAGCCATGCACATGAATACTTCATAACAACTCCATCTATGCTAGCCTTGCTGTTCCATGTCACTGTGCCTCATTTCACCTGTGCAAATCATTACTCTACCCTGCCCAGCCATCTGGCATGTTGGGGTGGGGGTTGGTAAGGTCTGATAAAAAGCATGGCCACTTAATGCACAATAATGTATATTCCAAGAGTCACTTTTATTCTGTGTTGCTATATTCAAGGGGTCATAGCTGCGGACTAAATGCTGCCTCTCTGACAGTGCCATGACATACATCATCCACTTCTGTCTCACCAAAAGCTCTCTGCAGATGATTCCTCCAAGGACTCCTCTGTTGCTGCTACAGATATGACATGGGGACACCACAGCACTGCCAAACATAACTGTTTTCATACCACCTTGTTATGAAGCAGACCACAAATATCTTGCAGCAGGCCTGCAAAGCATATTATTACTTATTATTATATTATACTATTTCGTATAGACTAACTAGAAGATATGTTTTCTGCATCTTACTGTATATATACTACTGTGCTATCTAATTATTGTACATTGCTTTTATTTCTGTGGAGCTTTTCACCCCGGCCCTCCACTGAAAATGGGCTTCTGGCTCAGTCGGACTTTCCCGGTAAACAAATGTAAATAAATAAATAGATATAAACAAATAAATATTGCAGTGCACTGCCACATGTATCCAAGCACTGTAACTGGGCCTTCAATAGTCCAAATACACATTCACCAAGGTTAGGAATCTGCAACACTGAGGTGCTAGCTGCCATCTTTCCCAGTGTCTGGTGCTGCAGATAGGGATCGTCAGCTACTGTTCCAAAGCATATCTAGCATCACATTCAGCAAACAGACACCATTATAAGTGGACTGCTTCCCACATTCCTAGGACCAAATGACAGTATTGTGTATCTACAAACTGTATGACCTTGTGGAAAGTCATCCCACATAAAAGGCTGGTATGGGTTGAGCAAATACCAGATGTGAGAATCAAGGAAACTGCTACGGAGGCCTCAATTGCACACCAAAACTGGGAGTTTATGGAGTGGATGATTTTCTGGCCAATAAACTGATGGTGTGTGGAGCACATGGGAACTTGATAGCAATATGGGTGCAGTTAGTGGCCACCATGGCAAGGCTAATACCTGTGGGACTCCTAACATGTCCCCTGTCAGATGCTGAAAGTTCCCTGTAGCAAGAATTGCTGACACTACACAAATCTCAGTGACCACGAGATTGGTACTCCACACATTCTGCTTGATTCCATGCATGGGCAGCACATGTATGCTAGTCCCTCTATGATGTCTGCATCCACACAGTAATGGCCATCAATGTTCGGTCATTGAGTAGATGGTATGCAAGATGCTGACAGACCAGGATGGTGATGCACAGCACTGCAGACATGGGCTCTCCATGGAAGTCATTAACACTAACTACAGCAAATGCTGCTTCCTAGTATCTTAGTTTGAGAGATAAACCTGTACAGTGAAAAGTACTGTGGTTCAGAATAGCTCATCATAGTGGCTAACTACACTGTACCCATTTCTGAATAATGTTGCCATGTTTGACTTCATCATCCTCCTACGTTATGGCTCTCATTACCATACTGACACTCATTTGCATGTGATGCACAGCAAACTTCTTTTTAGACAGCAAAGTTATGCTACACGTAGCATCTCTTCCCTGCTTGTCATTGCTCATTGTGCTATTTAACTTACTACACTTTTCTATTAGCTTATGAATACCCCCCCCTTATGTGACACTTGGGTTCAATAGATCAGAAGCACCTAATTATACTACTGCAGTTGCTTCTACCATCCTATTAATTTTAGGTATCCTGGGACAACTCAGATGCTGCTTCTGAAATTTACAGAATGCTATATGGGTCAAGCCCCAGTACAGAAATCCTCTGTCTACTGACAGTCAAAATAACAATCTGTTAACAACATAACACAGACTGAACTTGTACTGGGCTTGTGGGCTCACTTCATGATTTTTAAGAGTTTCTATTTTTTATCAATTTTACTGTTGCACTTGCAGTTATTAGGTTTGCTGAAAACTGTCAGCAACTTTTTTTTAATTAAGGTTATATCATTTAATAATGGAACTATAAAAACCCAGGCACTGACCAAAGCTTTTTTCCCAACAAAGTATCATAATAAAAGCAATCAACAGTGCCAACCAAATCAGACATTATTTCTGGTTTATTGCCAATTGAGCCTTCTTAACAAAATACAGCCCCCAAGCAACTTATGTGAGGAACAGGTTCTGCCTACCAATCTAAGATGCAATTTCGGCTCCCGTGATTCTGTAATAAAAGACACACAAGGCTCAATGCCATGGTAAAAAACGCAAAGCACAACAGCAGGGTGAAGAAAAGAAGGCAAAGTACAACTAGGAGATTCTAGATGCAAGATGGGTTTTTCTGTGCTGGTCACAATAAAAATGTTTCCAAATAAATTAACAGAATTTCAGTTATCTGTTTAGACTATATAGTATATCTCAGGACAAAACAAAAATAAAAATCTGGCATACAATAAAATAATCACAACAGGAATATATACTTGATGTTTAACAATATAATTACCATAAAAAGTTGCTCTGTAACTGCACGTCAGAAAAACGGCAGTTAAATATATATAGGGTTAGCAGTGATATTAGGAATGGCTACACAAATTATGTAAATAAAATTTATAGCTGGTAAAACGCTGAAAGGAACTGCAAAATTCAAAATATATTACATTTATCCCAGATCGAGAAATGAATAATCTATACAAAAACACTACTTAACCTAAGCAAATGATAAAACATTCATTATGTAGCATCAACCCTACAGTTCAGTGGGCCTGTTAAGTCAATTCAAATCCAGCAAACAATCCAAATCCAGCAATCATCATAATCCACAGCTAGAAGTGGAAGGACTTCAAAATAAAGGTTCCCAAAAATAACACTCCAGATAAGACTACTAGTGCTTTGCTCCAATGCTGCTACCACCACTATGAACCTGTTATCAAGTGAACATGAGACAGTTAAGCAGGCATAAAACAGTCACAAAGGTCAAGATTGCCTATGGGCTCCATTGTGTATGTGTGCATGTTTGTGTGACCATGTACATCTGGCCATGGTGAGGGTAACAAACCTGCACACCACAGCTATCAGATGTGGGGGTGTAGGCAAAGGCGCAAATCACCCTCAACTGCCTGGGATGCTAGCCCTCTCAGGACAGCTGTTGCCCTAATCCCATCTGAAATTACTGATTAGAAGAAAGAATGGG
The DNA here is from genome assembly GCF_019279795.1 of Protopterus annectens. Lineage (NCBI taxonomy): Eukaryota > Metazoa > Chordata > Ceratodontiformes > Protopteridae > Protopterus > Protopterus annectens. The sequence goes on along the minus strand of NC_056737.1, from coordinate 969,621,849 downwards.
CATGTCTAATTGGGGACATGGGAGGCTTAATGGCAGACCGATACAAGAGCATTACAAAAAAAAAAAATCATGTGTGGAAGAAGGACAGGACCCTCTCTTGAGAGGAAAACACAAGAAAATACAACCTGTAAAGACTAAAGTACTTGAGATGGAAGCAAATGGGACTAAGTCTGAATATCATTCTTAAGGACAGTGAAAAGTTTGAGCAGAAACTTCCTTCTGTAAACCAGATCACTTTGGGATGCAGCAGTAAGGAGGCAGTTATCCACATAAAGGAATATGTTGGTTCCTTGCATTTTTATGGGCTGCAACTAATGACATGCCCTAAAGTTCTGCAATGAAGATAACCATCTCAGACTCAAGTAGACTCCTAGACTATCTTTATGTGGAGAGGGCATCTTGGAGGTACAAACAGGATTACCAGTCTCCAATATGAAAGGAAAGACAGAGTAGATCCAGCTTCAGATAGGTCCATTTCAATCTTAAACCAGGATTGTGTTTACATCTATAATGGCTAAAAGAATGGCAAAGACAATGCCAAACATTATAGACATGGATCAATGTTTGGGGAGGGGAAGCAAATATTTGACAACATTAACAGAACACTGATGATTCACAGGGAAGCTGAATGTAAGAAAATGCCAATGGTGACAGTGAGTCTTGATGCAGAGAAGGCATTTGAAAGTGTAAGCTTGGAGTTTATGAGCAGGGCAATAGAAGCATTTGCATTCCCTGATAAAATTATATGGTTGATTAGGAGGATATATGAGGGATCAAAGTGGGTGGGTTCCTAATTTTTAGATGAACCAGGGGGTTTCCTCTTTCCCCTTTGTTAACTGCATTATATTTAGAGCCATTTACAAAGAAAATAAGAGACTCAGAAATGCAGTTTCAAATATTTTCAGGACACAAAATCAATGAAGCTAAAAAAAAAGGCAATAGCTGTAAATTATGTACTCGCACACAAACTGGTTCAGCATTATCCATATTTATGGGTGTGACGATAGAAGTCACTGCCAACCATGCTATACAAAATCAAAGAAGCTAAAAAAAGGCAATAGCTGTAAATTATGTACTCGCACACAAACTGGTTCAGCATTATCCATATTTATGGGTGTGACGATAGAAGTCACTGCCAACCATGCTATATAAAATCAAAGAAGCTAAAAAAAAGGCAATAGCTGTAAATTATGTACTCGCACACAAACAGGTTCAGCATTATCCATATTTATGGGTGTGATGATAGAAGGTACTGCCAGTCATGCTAGAAGTAGGGCAGTGGATGTATGACTTGTGCCAGCACAGCTAGCTGAAATTTTGTAAATAATTATATGTCATTTGTATTTCAAACTGATTTGTACAGGTGTGTGTGCTGAAAATGTATTTGTTAGGTTTACCCGTGTTAAAATATAACAGTGCAAAGAAATGTACATGCATCATTATAACTGAATTAAATGCATATGTTTTAATACAGGATACTGGGACAACAAAAGTTTAACCAGCTAGCTTATTTTAAGAAAAAAAAAGGGAAATGTAAATGAGGTGTCAAACCATTAGGCACCCCACAGTGCCGAATGGGACAGCAGGTGGTAGGTCTGGGAGTAGCCATTACCTGTTAGCTTTTGTAGAGAAGAGGGGAAGTGCTGTAAATAATACTGGCTCCTAGGCACTGCCATAAAAGCTCTAAATGTGTACTGCAGCAGTCTGCTACAGTCCTGTCTTAAACTTCAAAAGGAGATATTGTGTGAACCTAGAGACAGGTGACCAGATGAGGTCATTCTGCAAGTCATCTTGGATATTATATTTTACAGGGAGTAATCTCAGAGTACTGAGTATTCTGTTTGGGAAGCCTGACCTGAAAGACCCTCACCCACATCATCTTCCCTTGTCGTAGTAAGTAACTTAACTAGGGAACAGTGATTATTTTAGATTTAGTCAGGAATATAGTGAAGCTTAGTTTAGATACTGTTTTTAGGTTCAGTTTAGTTACCTGCAACTCTGTCGAGCAGAGCCACAGACATGATACCCGGGGTGAATTTCCTGTTTCCCATCCACTCATCAAGATTCCTCTTGAAGAGCGCTAGTGAGGGGCTCTGCCTCACATATATGGAGACCCTATTCCAGAGCAAGGGGAGTCTCTGGAACACAAATCTGTCCCTCCAACAAGTCCTGTTTATTGTTGCTGTTAGATTAATCTCCCTTGAGCGTAACTCTGGGGGATTGGGTTTTCCTTAGGTGGAGCATTTCCAGCAATTCGAGATTTGCCATAGCCTTGTATGTTAGGCATAGGTCACCTCTGAGTAGTCGGTACGCGACAGAATATAGTTTGGAGTTTTTTTAGCCTCGTGGCATATGGCATGTGTTTACGGGTCTAATGAGTGATGAGTAGAGGGGGACAATAACTTCCTTATTCCTAGATGCAAACCCCTTTATGAGAAGATGGGCCATGTAGAAGGATTTTCTAACCACTTTAGCAATGTGGTTGTCGAAGGAGAGGTTACTATCCACCTGTGTCCCTAGGTCTCTTATCACACCCTCTGTGATAAGTGGGTTGCCACCTATGTTGTAATTCATTGGTACTTGTTTTTTCCCAAAAGGTATGACAATGCACTTTTTGGCATTTAACTTGAGGCTGTGATTTTGGCACCACATATCTGCATCAGTGAGACCCCTCTAAAGGATGTCTATGTCAGTTGGAGTCTCAATTATGGTGCCCAGTCTGCAGTCATCTGCAAACTTTCTTAGCCATAATCCCTGTGTTTGCTTGTACCTTGGAGAAATAGATGCCAAACAGGAGGGGTCCCAATACTGAGCCCTGTGGTACTCCACTAGTCACAGGTTTGGAGTCTAAACTAGCGTTCCCTTTTCTTACCGAATGGGTTCTATCCGACAGCCAGTTGGCAACCCATCTTGTTACGTAGGGGTTTATATTTAGGTTAGTGAGTTTGTCTATAATTCCCGAGTGGGGAATGGTATCGAAGGCCTTGACAAGATCAAGGTATACTGTGTGGACCACCTTCCCTTCATCTATTGCCTCAGTGACCTTTTTGAAAAAGTCAACCAGACTGAAGAGACATGACCGTCCCTTTACGAACCCAAACTGGGTAGGGTCTAGAGTTTGTAGGTTCCCGATGTCTTTGTTTATGAGTTCCATGATGATACGTTCCATGGCCTTACAGACTAGGCTAGTCAGGCTGATGGGGCGGTAGTTCCCAGGGTCAGTGGTGGCACCTCCTTTGTGGAGTGGGATGACTGTTACCATGTGCCACTCTGTGGGCACATAGCCCGAGGTGAGGCTGTGGTTAAACATGGTATTGAGGTGAGGCTGTGGTTAAACATGGTATTAAGGTGCGGGATTAATTCATTTTGGAGTTCATGTATCACGCAGCCTGGGACGCTGTCAGGTCCCATGGTTGCTATGTTTTCTGTTTTCACATGGGTGTCTGTGATTTCAGGGGCAGCACAATAGTCTGGTATGGATATGGGCCCTCAAGGTGGTGAGGGTGGGGTAAAGTTTGCAATGAACCTATCTGCCAATATATTGGTGATATCAGTTGGTTCTGTGACTTTTGAACCATTATGCTGTAGCTCAGAGCAGATCAGAGTGTTGCAGTTTAGGCTAAAAAATGCCTTGTGGTTGTCTTTGGTGTCTGTTGCGATTTTTCTTTCAAAGTTCGCCTTAGAGGTTTTTATGAGGGTTCTTAGCTTTTTTCCTAAGGTTGGTCAGGGATCCCTTCCATTCCTGGGTTTTTACTCTTTTTTTGTAATAATTTCTTCCTTCCATTGTAGAGCTTATTTATGGCTGGGGTCCACCAGACTGGTTTCCTCTTTCTGGAGGAATGGGTCTTGTTATTGTTTGGGATAGCATAGTCCATGCACTAGTGTAAGTGCTTGTAGAGTGCTTTTGTTTAGGATACAGTAGATATTTACATTCTGCGTGGGAGTAACAAAAGTTGCCAGCTCTGTCTTGAGTAGCATAAAGTTTGCATTGGAGATGTTTTTTACCGTGGTTTCCCTGGGAGGGAGTGAGGGTGGTATGTGGATATCTAGGGTGATGAGTTTATGGTCTGATGTCTGATCTGACCAATGAGAACTTTAGCACAAGTGTGGAGCATTTATCCCCCATGTTGGTGATAACCAGGTCCAGTATATTATTACCTCTCGTGGGGGTGCTAATAAGCTGGTCCAGGGCATTTGAGTTCATATATTCGAGGAAGCGCTGAGCAAAGGTATTAGTGCTTCCATAATTTTCCCAGTTAATGTTTGGGTAATTGAAATCACCCAGTATAGGGGTGTTCGGTTGGACCTTCATGGTTTTCCAGTATCTCGAGGAACAAGGAGTGGGTGTCTTGGGTCAGGGATGGTGATATCTAGCAAGCTACAATCTGAATTGCAGTTTTGCCCATTGTAAGTTGCACGTGGATGATCTCCGAGGCACTTTGCAACCAGTTTTAAGGTGTGACTATCCTTGATGAATATGGATACGCCCTCCTCCCTTTGTATTTTGGTCTGGGTTTTGTGGCCGGAATGTGTGACACGAGTTGCAGCCTGGTATCGCTGGGGTGCTCTCTTGAGCCTTGAACCAGGTCTCCGTTACTACACAAATAAATAAATCGATGCTCTCCATATTGAGGAGTGCCTCGAAAGAGTGCATTCTGAGGTTTTAAACTCCTAGCGTCAAGCAGCATGACCCTCAGTTTTTGTCGCTGTTACTTGTTACAGCGGTGGATTTGTCTTTTGAGCCTTGCCTAAAAAAGGCACTATGGGGGTGGCAAGAGCCTTTGACAGTATCTTGAATCCCAGGGGTGACAGGTGCAAGCCACCTCTGGCGAAGCATCGATGCTTGTCAAGCATGTCATCCCAGGCAGACAGATACTGGATCCCCTGTGAATGACACCAGAAACTTAGCCAATTGTTGAAATTTATCATTTTTTCCTTGTACTGAGGTATCATTCTTGGTGAGGGTAAGATGCCGCTCAGGGCTAGGGTCATACCTGCCTTGGTTACATGATCAGCGAGCTCTTCTACATCCCTTTTCATGTAGTCCAGGAGTCGTATTTGTACTTGTCATGGAGTGACCTGAGTGCGTGTGTAATGTGGCGGATTCTGGCACCAGACAAGCAGCTGACGGTGACCTTTTTGTTCAGCCTGGTGAGAGGGACATCTGTCTGCCTGACTATGGAGTCACCTATTACAAGTGTGTTAGGTATGGTGTTTTGCCTTAAGGGCTGTGGTTGTCTGGCACACTGGTTTTGGAGGTAACGTGTTGATTTCAGTGTGTTAGTGGGTGCAGGTTGCTTGCGTGTCTGCTTTGGAGGTCTCTGCTGTTTCTGCAGATTTTTATTTAGAGCCTCCGAATATGTCTTTGTAGATCTATGTGTGGGGTTTGCAGTTGCATGTTTGGTGGGTCTATATGCAGTGAGTGGGGTGTTGCAGGTTGGTACCTTCTCCTCCTGACTGTCAAATCCAGTTGTGGCTGGAAAGAGCTTTGCCTCAAGTTTGGCTGTATAATTGCATCTCTCGCAGATTTTGGTGTTGTGTGGTAGGAGGAGAGGGTTGTCTGTGTACATGAGGCAGTTATGACATTGCCTCAGAATGCCCATATTCATCAGGTGAACAAGAGAATACCCTGGGAGCTGGCTCATGCCTGAGAGAGTTTCAGAACTTATTCTTATTTACCTGGTGGGGAGAGTAGTTTGGCTGTTCCCTACAAACAACTGTAGGGGATGGCCGTTCCCTACAAACAACTGTAGGGGATGGCCGTTCCCTACAAACAACTGTAGGGGATAGAGTATTATAGGTTGTTTGTGCGTCTGTCTCTTTTTGGATCAAGTGCTAGTCCAAAAGCACTAAATCTGGAAGAACTGGCTAGTGATAAGGGAAATCTGAACAGTAGACTCAGCACAGCCAGGAATAGTTTAACCCTGGCTAACCTTGCAAATGCGGTTTTTATACCAGAAAGATTAGAGAGATAGAAATTAGCCCAAAATGGCCAATAAAACTATGGTTTCTGGGCAGAAACCACTCCTCCAAGGACAGGTAGGCTGTTCAGTGCTCCCCAGTCTCACTGGTGAACAAAGAAACTTCCTTTTTGCCCAAGTAAGGTCTGGCCAACACAGAAGCTTAAAACACAGTCCAGGTATCAGCAAGTATCTGAAACTGGACTCTTCTAGCTTTGTAAGGCAGGAAAATAGCAAGATTTTTTTTTGGGGGGGGGGTTCAGTAAAACAGTGGAAACAAACGAAAAAACACTTTTAAAGAACAGTAATGACTGTCACATGTGTGTGGGAAGCCAACTGTTGTGTCTTTCGGCTTTTCCCAGTTAGGGGTCGCCACAGCGGAACTCCAGTCCGCTAATGATTAGCAGTTGATTTTTACGTACCGAGTTGCCAGCCCTGACGCACAACCTTCAGCGAAGGTACGCCCATTCACGTATGTCTCCACGCAGAAGACGCTTTAGCTGAGAATCGAACTGGACAGCGTCTTACTGTGAGGTGACAATGCTACCGCAGCACCACCACCACGGACTCTGTGTGTGGGAAGCCAGTAACAATAAAAAATACAATTTGCAACAAAAAACTATTTTTTAAAGTGCAAACACAAATAAATGCTGTTACAGTACAAAAATATGTGTTTTAGAAGCAGTAAACGCCAGAAAATGAGCGTTTAGGCAGAAATAGCTTAAATATCAAGGAAAAGTCAGAAAAAGGTACTTAAACACTTCAAAAGTCTCAATTGTTTTCTTTATTTGTCTGAGTCTGTCCATCAACATACCTTTCAATATTTCATGTTGTCCCTCTCCTGCTTTGGGCACAAAAAGAAGAGTCTTTGTGGGTTTTATTCAAGCAGCTTTATTATATACAAACACATCACGATAGAAGTTTACTGACTTTGACTTAATAACTACTGCAATCACACACGCTCGCTCTCTGTCTGCACTCTCAAAATGGCACTGGGAATAGTATGTGCCCGGTATTTATATGTGCATATTCAGTCCTTGATATGCTTCTTAAAGATACAGCACATACACTCTCCCTCTTAGGGAAATAGATCATGCAACATTATGAATCTATTTGGCAAGCAGATACTACAAGTAGCTCTTTATCATGCAATTATACAGGATTAGGTACATATACACAGTTATGTCCATGTTGCTGCATATTTCACACTGGGCCTGGAAATTCGACCATGTTGTGTGACATAAAACTGGGAATTAGGTTTAGCAACTGGAGCCATCTCTACAGAATGTTCAACCTTGAGAGTACTTGGAACATCCTCAGGAATGGAAGTAGAGGTTGAAACACACACTGGGATGGGAACAACGTTTGGTTCGCTCTGGGATCTAGAGTCTGTATCACAGGAACAATGCTGCGATGCTCATTCTGGTACAGGAAGATGTCTGTGATTTCTCCTGTACTCCACACCCTCAGATTCTACAAGGTAGGATCTCGGCTCAGTACATATACCTGTAACTTGACCAATCCGGTCAAAACCTTTCGCCTTTTGTATCCTCACCGTCTCGCCTTCCCTGAATGGATGAAGAAATCTGCTCGATTTATCATAACTGGACTCCTGGATAGAACACTTCTTGAATAATTGAGCCTTGATGGTTCTGTTGTTCTTAGCTTTAGGCCTCAATAAACTGGAACTAACAGGTAGCACTGTTCTGGTTTGCCTGGATAGAAGTCTGAGTAGGTTAGCCAAGTATATCATCACAGGGTATGTTTCCGAGATTAAAGACATCGGTATTATCATGCTTTGACCTTTCAAGTAATTGCTTTGCACTCTTCACTGCATGTTCAGCTAGTCCATTTGACTGTGGATATTCAGGATTGCTGGTAACATATACAAAGTCCCATTCTCTTGCAAAATTCTGAAATAATTGACTAGTAAATTGAGCACCACTGTCAGAAACAACTTTGTGTGGGCTACCATGGACTGAGAAACGACATTTCAACTTAGTAATAACAGTAGTGGATGTTAAATTAGGTAGTATGTCAATCTCAAACGAATTTGAATAATAGTCTACCAGTGCTAAGTAGTGTTGATTGTCCCATTTGAAGATATCAGTGGCTTGTCCCATTTGAAGATATCAGTGGCTACTGCTGACCAAGGTAATTCAGGAACTCTACTTAGTTGAAGGGGTTCTCTCTGCAAAAGCGATCTAGAGCTAGTACGCAATGTCTTTCAGTAATGAAGGCCAAAATACTAGTTCTCTTGCTCTTCTCTTAGTGGGTGCGGAACCTGGGTGATCACGATGCAAAATCTGGATATATTCTTGTTGTAAGGAACCAGGAACAACAATTTTAGGACCTTTGAAAATAATGCCACCTCCCATCAACATTTCATCTCTGTAAGGAAAATAGGTTTGCATTTCAGGTGGTACTCTAGATTGCTTTGATGACCATCCAACACTAATGTAGTGATTGAGCTTTTGCAAAATTGGATCAGTCTTTGTATGATCTCTCAGCTCAAGTCTAGTGGTAGAGAAATTAAGCACTGCCATCACGTCAAAGTCAAAATTATCTGCACCAAGCTGTTCCATCATATTTCTGGGCAATCTGGATAAGGTATCAGCCAGATAAAGTAGTCTGTCTTTCATACAGACCATTTTGAAATTGTACTTTTGTAATTTGAGCATCATTCTTTGTAATCTCACTGGGGCTGAATGCATAAGTTTCTTTAGAGTAGTATCTAGAGGTTGGTGGTCAGTTTCAATCTGAATAGCTTGACCACAGATATAATCATGAAACTTGGAACATACAAATACTATTTCCAAAAGTTCTCTCTCATTTTGAGCATATTACATTTCAATTTGGGTAAGTGTTCTAGATGCATAGGCTACTGGTCTGCCCTCTTGAAGAATAACTGCACCAAGACAAATTTTGAAGCGTCACAGGAAAGAATGACTGGTTTATTTGCATCATAGTATCTTAATGTAGGTGGAGTGGCAATTTTCTGCTTAAGGTCTTCAAGTGCCTTCTGATGCTGTTCTAACCATGACCATGTAACATTTTTGAGCATTAGCTCTCTTAAAGGTGCCATCAACTCACTTAAGTCGGGTATAAACTTGCCTAAATAGTTGACCATGCCTAGGAAACGCTGTAGCTTTAATATTATCTGGTCCTAACATCTCAAGAATAGCTGCTTGCTTGGTCGGGTCTGGTCTTAAGCCAGTAATGGTAAATAAATGACCTACATATGTAACTTCTGGTAGTCTGGATTTGCACTTCAGAGGATTGAGCTTCAAGTTTACTTCATGTGCTCTGTCTGGAAATCTCTTTAGGTTTCTGTCACGCTCTGATTCACCACTGTCTCCAACCAATAAATCATCTACTACTATGGCACAAGGAGAACCCGAAAAAATGTGCTCCACTGCATGCTAGAAGTCTTCACTTACAGATTCCTACGGATACCATTTGGAATAAATTCTGCATCCGCCACACAGGGTACCAAAAATGGTTAGTAATGAGGATTTGCGATCAAGCAACACTTGCCAAAATGAACTTTTTTCCATCCAAGACAGAAAAACAGTTGCATTCGGTATTAAAACTGTGACCTCTTCATCTGTATGCATTGGATGATGTGGTCTCTAATGCTTTGTTCGGATCTCTTGGGTCAATGCATCTTCTGATTTTGTCTGAGCCTTTTTTTGTGAGCTGCTACCATAGACGACGCCCATTCAGTTGGTTCTGTAACTGGACAAAATTACATCTTGTTGCACCATTTTATCTAACTGAGCCTGACTTTGCCTTGCATAGCTATTGGAACTCTTCTTGCTGATCTGACTACTGGAGTGACCTCTGGATCTAAACTTCATGGAATACACAACTGGAAGCTTGCCCAACTTGTCATCGAAAACGTCTTCAGAAAAGTTAGAACTAGGATATGTACTTATTTGATGAACTTCTTTGGTAAAAGAAAGCAGATTCATTCTCAAACCGTCTCTGAAACCCAATAATGACTGTACTGGTCTTCAGACTGCATAGAATAACAAGATGTAACGGTTCTTAGCCAAATACATGAAAGCATCACTGCACCTATGGTTTGAATTTCTTTACCTCCATAAGCAACAAGTTTCGCATTACTGGCCATATTGACTGGTTCATTAGCTCTCACTTTAGCAAATGTGTCTACTGATATAACCAAGAAAAAACAACAGCCCAAGGTGGACAGCAAAACAATAAAGCCTCAGGAACGATCGATAAAACCATTTAATGCACACAAACATAAATGCTGCACAAATATGTTTTCGTTTATACAAGTCATCAGATGTGGGTCTAACTGCCATTATCTTTCTATTTATAACCTATTTTAAAAAGAGCCAATGGCAAACATATTTTAATTAATTTAAGCGCTTAGTGGGTGGAACTTTATCAGTAACACATTTTCTCCTTTCCTTTGAAAATACAATTTCAGTACATTAACCTAATATGGAATTTTGGGTGGCCACGGTGGTGCAGTGGTTAGCATTACTGCCTCACAGCAAGAGGTTCTCCGGTTCGATTCTCGGCTGGGGTGCCTTCTGTGCGGAGTCTGCATGTCCTCCCTGTGGTCGCGTGGGTTTCCTCCGGGTGCTCCGGTTTCCTCCCACATCCCAAAGACATGCTGTAGGTGGACTGGACACTCTACTCTAAATTGGCCTTAGGTGTGAGTGTGTGCCTTCTGTGGAAGGTTGGCAACTGGCAACTCGACACCATAAAACTCCACTGCCAATCATGAGCGGACAGATGATCCGCTGTGGCGACCCCTAACCGGGAAAAGACGAAAAAAGAAGAAGAACCTAATATAGAAATTTGATAAAATGAATATGATACATGTTAATTCTAATCAATTCATAAAAATACACATTAAAACTTTTATTAAATGTGTAAATAAATATATATTAAAATGTTTAAAATCATCCCAAGTAATATTCAGTATATTCTACATATACTTTGGTTCCCTCTTGTGGTGAAACTAGGAATCACATTCGCCCTGTTCATTATTACAAATAGACAGGGTCATTGATAAGAAAATAGTAAAATATTATTTTACATTATTTAAAATAACTATAATGACTTCTCCAAAGAAAGAACGGATGGAAGCATAAATTTAATGTAAACACCAACGACTCATAATGTTTCCATCCTATCACAATTTTGGTGCTCTTAATTTCAATAGTGAACTAACAGAGATGTGATCATTTAACCCTGGGTTTCTACTAGCCTCTAGTGTTAGCTGCCACCAAAGTTCTTTGTACTCTATAGTCTCTTCCGATAACCCTCCTCTATTTTTTCTATTCACTCTTTCCAGTAGATAGAATAAAAAATGTGCATTGGTACATTAATTCTTGAGTTTGTATAGGGGGTTTGTACATTTTCTATGTTGTACTTCTTATAGATGTTCATATATTCTTCTCCTAAGTTTGCGAAAACGTATTTGTGCAGTGTTTATGTTTGTGTGCATTAAACAGTTTTATACTGCTCGTTCCTGAGGCTTTATTGTTTTGCTATCCACCTTGGGCTGTTTTTTTTTTGGTTTTGGCTGCCCAGCTGGTGTTCATCTACTGATAATAACACTACACGTTGAACCAGTGTCTACTTTAAGCTCTGTGGATATACCATTGATCAGGACTGTATAAAACACTTTGCCAATAAATTCACTGCACCAGTTACTGAAACACAATCTACATAAAAAGTTGACTGCTGCAGTTCCACTTTATCAACTTTATTTTTTTGTGTGACCTTTCTTTACAAGTGTTCGTAGGTTCATAGGTGTGTACTAGGCTAATGGCCCTAGGGCATTTACAAGCCTAGCCATAGCATTACCCTGGCATAGTGCCAGCCAACCTTGGTTCCCAGTGCCTCTGTCGAGTACAGCCACTGGTGTTATCCCCGGGGTGAATTTTCTGTTTCCCACCCACTCATCAAGATTTCTCTTTAAGAGGGTCAGTGAAGTCCTCTGCTTGACATGTATGGGAAGTCTGTTCCATAGCATGAGCAGTCTCTGGGTTATGAACCTGTTCCTCCAGCATGTTCTGTTAATTGTGGTAATGAGGTTAAGGTCTCTGGAGCATGTGGTGCGGAGGGATTAGGGTTTCTTTAGATGTAGCATTTCTAACCGAGCTGGGTCAGACATGGCTTTGTAACTCAAGCAGAGCTCACCTCTATGTAAACAATACGAGACAGAGAATAGTTGGGAGTTTTGAGTCTGCCCATATAGGACATGCATTTAAGGCCTAGGATCCTCTTTGTGAGGTACTTTTGCAGCCTGCAGGAGTCTAGTGAGGTACATGCCAAATGGAGCATTGTACTCGATGATTGGCCTAATGAGGGAAGAGTAGAGGGAGACAATGACCTCTTTCTTCCTGGATGCAAAACCCTTAGTAATGAGATGTGCCACAGAGAAGAAGGACTTTCTGACAACAGTGGCAGTGGCAATGTGGTGATCAAAAGAAAGGTTGCTGTCAACCTGTGTATCTCTCTTATAATGTCTTCTGTGTTCATTGGACTACCATTAATGTGGAAATTCATGGGAACCGGGTTTTTCCCAAAGGGGATAACAACACATCTTTTGGCATTGAGCTTAAGGGCATGGCTCTGACACCAGTCATTGGTCACAGTGAGGCCATTCTGTAGGATGTCAACATCACTTGGGGAGTTAATAACTGCTTCCAACTTGCCATCGTCTGCAAACTTTGTCAGCCAGAGTCCCTTTATGTTGGCCTGGACTTCAGAGAAGTTGATACAAACAGGAGAGGACCCAGGACCAAACCCTGTGGGATTCCACTCATGACTAATAGTCAGTCTGACTTGGAGTCAGCTACTTTCACATGGTGGGTTCTATCTGTGAGCCAGATTGCAACCCACCTAGTGATATAGGGGTTGATGCTGAGCTTAGGGAGTTTTTCTATGATTCCCGAGTGGGGAATCCTTGGCCAGATCAAGGTAGGCTGTATGAACTACCTTGTCTTCATCCACAGCTCTGGTGACCGACTCAAAGAAGTCGACCAAGTTGAGCAGGCATGATCTACCCTTCACAAAACCAAACTGTGTGGGATCCAGAGTTTGGAGATTCCCTATATCCTTGTTGATTAGGTCCCTGATTCCATACAGTTGCATATCAGACTCGTCAGGCTAATGGAGCGATAGTTCCTAGGGTCTGTAGTCGCTCCTCCTTTGTGGAGAGGGATAACTGTAGCAGTGCGCCATTTGGCAGGGACAAAGCCTGAGGGAAGGATGTGATTGAACAGGGCACACAGGTGAGGTGCCTGTTCACTCTGTAGTTCATGTAGAACACAACCAGGAACATTGTCAGGTCCCACAGAAGCTGTATTCTTGGCCTTGGACAGTGCTGTTTTAACCTGTGCAGCAGTAATACTGGGTGCCTGGCAATCTACTGGTATTGTGATTGGTCCTTTGGGGGGGAGGGGGGTAAAGTTGGCACTGAATCTGTTGGCCAGCATACTGGCAATATCTGTTGGTTTGGTATAGGAGGTACCATTGTGCAGTAGCTCAGAGCTGGTATTGCCGTGGAGATTCTTTACATAACTATATAAGGCCTTGTGGTTGTCTTTACTATCTGCTGCAATTCTGTTTTCACACCTAGCTTTAGAGGATTTGATGAGGGATCTCAACCTTTTGTTGAGGCTGATAAGGGAGTTTTTCCAGTCTTGGGACTTTACCTTATTCTGCATCCGTTTCCTCCTTCTGTTGTAGAGTTTATTTATGGCAGGGGATCACCAGATTGGCTTCCTTTTTTTTGGAGGAAAGTGTCTTGGTTCTAGTGGGTATGGCAAGATCCGTGCATTTGTGTACATGTTCGTACAGTGCATTGGTGTATGGATTCTGCTGTCACACAACTATTCTCCATTTGCATGGGTGCCGCAAAGTTAGCCACCTCTGTTTTTAGTATCCCAAAGTTAGCTTTGGAGAAGTTTTTCATGGTGGTTACCTTTGCTGGGGGGGGGGGTGGGAGGGATGTGGATTTCCAAGTTGATTAGTTTGTGGTCGGATCTAACCAGGGAGGAGCTGACTATTGGTGTAGATCAATGGTCACCCATGTTAGTAATGACTAGGTTACAGATGTTGCTGCCTCTAGTGGGGGTAAGAACAAACTGGTCCAGGGCACTGGAATTAATGAACTCCAGGAAACATTGGACAAGTGTATTGGTACATGAGATTACCCAGTTAATGGAGGGGTAGTTGAAGTCGCCTAGCAAGAGACAGTGTTAGGTTGGACCCTAATATTCTTCAGGGTGCTTAGGAACATGGAGTGTGAGTCATGGGACATGGTTGGGGACCTATAGCAGGCTACAACCTGAATCACTGTCTTACCCAATGTTAGCTGCACCTGAAGTATTTGTGATGTGTTATGTTGGGCTACCAGTCTGGAGGTGTGCGCATCCTTTATGAATATGGAGACACCACAGCCTTTGGAACTTCTGTGTAAGTTCTGGGGCCAAAAGATGTGAAATGAGTTATAGCCTGGTAGTGCAGGGGTGCTTTCTGCTGCCTTGAACCAGGTCTCTGTTACAGCACAAATGTCGATGTTCTCCATTTTAAGGAGTGCCTTGAGTGAGTGCATTTTGAGATTCAGACTTCTAACATTTAACAACATGACCCTCAGATTGCATTTGTTTGTAGCTGTTACGGTGGTAATTTGGTCTTTGGAACACCGACTAAAAATGGCACTATAGGGGTGGCAAGAGCCTTGGCCAGTATCCAAATGCCCAGGGGTGACAGATGCAGGCCATCTCTGGCAAACCATCGAGGTCTGTCAATCATGTCATCCCAGGCAGAAAGATAATGAATCCCCTTAGAATGAAAGCAGAATCTTAGCCAATTGTTGAAGTCAATCATTTTCCACTTGTACTATGGTATCATTCTGGGTGATGGTAGGATGCTGCTCAGGGCTAGGGTCATACCCGCCTGGGCTACATAATCAGAGAGCTCCTCCAGATCTCTTTTCATGTAGTCCAGGGAGAGCTCCTCCATATCTCTTTTCATGTAGTCCAGGGAGGTATGTCTCAGGTCATTCACAACCACATATACAATGACAGATTCATATTTGTGCCAGTTGTTGAGCAACCTGAGTGCATGTGTTGTGTGTTGGATCGTGGCACCTGACTGTTACTTTCTCCTTATTCAATCTAGTGAGTGGGACATCAATGCACCTCACTATCGAGTCACCTATGGGGTTTACTTGATTTGCAAAACTTTTGAAAATGGTTCCATTTTTTTGTGACATTGTTGACCAAATACCAAGCATTTTTCTCTTTTAGACTCACAATTATTGTTAAATGTCATAACTGTGGTGTTAAAGTTTGACTTGGGATTCAATGACCCATATTTGTACTGCACTGAGCACGCTCCCTTAACTGAACTGGTCTTTGAACTTGCTGGAAAACTACGTGGTTTCCCTGGTGAACCAGCAGGGGTTGTGGCTGCCATGTGCTGAGGCCTACTTCTGTTTACCACGTGTTTCAAGCCATCTACATTTGCTCTGGAGCCTGCGTAAACCATGCTCTTGACACTTGCAAGCATACTTGTGTGTTTATCTGTAACTTAATGGATTTGACAAATCTCAATGGCTTTACTCAATGTTAAATCACTATCACAAAGCAAAATCTTTCTCACAGCAGCACTATAATACCACACACAAACCTGTCTTTTATTAACTCATTGTTTAAGTCATCAAACAAACAGATTTTGGCTTTGTTTCTCAGGTCTGTTATATAAGCTACAAACACTTCCCTCGGTTTCTGATCTCTTGTGTAAAACAAATGCCTCTCTAATGTAATATTTGTCTGGGGGTTGCACACGTCTCTGAATTTGCACTTAAAACACTCGGGGTTTTCCTTTGATCTAGCCTGTGCAACAATATGACGACTTTCACCTTCACCCTAAGATACTGCTGGGTGCATACACAAATGAACGCTCTCATTCAATGGCCTCTGACCCTGCTAAGTTTAGCAAAATGAATGCCCTGGTGCGTGCAACTTTATCTGAATAAATTGCTTATATAAAAATATACTCTTGCTCAAATGTTCGCCAATTCTCTGCAATATTCTGATCAAATACAAATGGTAAAGGCTTCTGAAATCTGTCTGCCATAGTTTTATAAATAAGCACAAACACATACAAGTATGCCAGAAATTTATGCCAGTATTTGTAACTTTGCCCAATAGCACAAGCCTCTGTATAACTGAACTTTGCAAAATAAATCTCTTTGGCACTGTAATACTCTTGAAATTACTGTAGAGGCAAAAAATCACCTCTTATCAGTGTAAGAAACATTTCAAATAACTGTATGATGTGAATGAACTGGGCAGGAGAAACTCGAGAGTCAGTAACATTTCAAAGTAATTGCACTTTGTGAATAAACTGTACACAGCACACTGAAATTTCCTCAAAATGGCAGTACCTTGCTAGGCAATTCTTTACAGTGCAAGAAACACACTGTAATGGCAACACTTTGCGAACAGACACACCCAACTTTTCGAAATGGCTATACTTCGACTGTACTTCATGAAATAGCTGCACTTTGCACACAAATAAACTCTCTGGAATACCTGCACAGTAATAAGCACACACTGTAAGCTCTTTCACACTCTATGAGATACTTCGAATAACTCTAGTTATGCCCTTGATACAATACGAAGTCGTAGTTATGCCAAAACACAGCACTTTACCAAAACACATGCAGTCGCCTTGCTTTATTTACACGTAATGTGCCCTTTTTTGCCATTATATTCATTTTGCTCATTTAATCTCTTTTCATGCCCACTGTATTTTCTTGTTCTTGTTTTGCTTCAAACACACTGATTTTACTTTTCTGATAATCGTTTCATCAAATATCTTAAACAATTTGCTTAGTTAAACCTTTTGTGCATCCAGCCTGTTTAACAATGTGGTTTGTACCCTTGTAATGCTCCATTTTATATCTTTTATATAAAATAAGCAGTTCATGCGAATTCTCATTACCTTTGAATCTTCTGGCTCTTTTTCGTGCTCGTTTCTCTTAGTTTACCTTCACTGTTATCTCTCCAGCTCATTGATCTGAATATCATTCTCTGGAATCTCACTTCTGATACGATGTCGCTCTCCTACTTTGGACACAATAGAAGAGTCTTCATGGGTTCTGTCCAAGCAACTTTATTATATGCAAACACCTGACAACAGAAGTTTACGGACTTTGACTTAAGTGACTTATGTACAAACTAACTACTGCAATCATACATGCTCACTCTCTGGCTGCACTCTCAAAATGACACTGGGAATTGCACATGCCCAATATTTATAGGTGCACGTTCAGTCCTGGATATGCTTCTTAAAGATACAGCACATACACACTGATTTACACCTGTGATCTGAACTCTGTGGTTTACTGTGAATATATATTAGTATTAATATTGCACCATACAATTGGATACCCTTACAGTAAATTGACTGATGGCAGTAAATCTACCTTATAGTCTGGGCAAAGCTGGTAGAGCGGGTAATCTGTGCCAGCCTTTCCCAGGTGTGTGTGCATGTGAAAATGAAATCTTAAAGAAGTGTGTTAGCTACTTGGGGCAGGGACTTGAAGCAATGGGTTTACAGAGAGAGTGTTGGAGGACTTGGCTTGGACACTCTGCCGAGGACCTAACCCTATGGCTGTACCAGTGGGCAGTCTTATTGGAGACCTGGAGAAAGACAGATATAGAGACATCCAGACCCCGAACGGAGTGTGTTCCCTGTGTGCTCTTAAGGGAAACTGTACTTGATGCAGAGAGGTCTGCATCTGGAAATATTGAGTGTATCCATTTGTACTCAAAGTGCACATCCCTCCCCAGTGTCAGTGGTGAGGATTCAGGCTCCTTGATTACTGACCCAGCTTGCGGATGGCACATATTGGTAGCAGTGGTGGGCATCACAATGCGGATATGATAAAATGAAGTACTTAGGAATGTAGATTAAAAAGGATTTGGTGTGGCAGCTAAGGATATGTGGGAAGAGAGACTAAACAAAAAGTAAACTAACGATAATACAAAAACTAAAATAATGGAGGCTCTGTTGTATAGATAGCAAGATACAAGCAGTTAAAATGTTAGTCCCTTTAGTTTAGGAATATTTTTATCAAAGGGGAGAAGATGTGGATAAGCCAATTCTTCCAAAGGAGTAAGGCGGTTTGGGTTTACCTGATTTGAAGAGGGATTTCAAATCTACACAGTTAAGGCTCCTGTACACAGCACAAGCAGAAACCTATAATTCAAAGTGGAAAGGGATGGATGACAAAGCGGGGGGAAGCTCAAACAACAAGGAGAGACAGGGATTTTGGATGCAGATCTTGAAGGAAAATAACCATGCAAAAATATATTATATTCATAAAGCAGCTGAAAGTATTATAAGAACTAAACCAACACTATAATGGAGAAAGGGGATTCTGCCAATACGGATGACTGCAATAAGGGATACAGAAAATAGGCAAGATAATTACAGAGGTAAAGGTAACAGAATAAGAATATGCCAATAATTTATCTGGATTGTAGGACAGAGATTGCCTTCCCTATCAAAGACAGACAGACAGCATATAGGCAAAGGAATAGCAATAGGGGGATCCTAAGCGAAAGACCAGCTGGTAGAGTTTTAGCAGAATCTAGGAATAATTAGTAAAACATATAAAATATTGCATAATAACTATATGAATCAGAGGAGGTTGGAAAGGATTGGGAAGAGAGATTAGATAAACAATTCACAAAGAAAATACAGGAATATATGCAAGTCTCTCAAATTTGCAATAAACTCTAGAAAAGTTAGCATCTTTGCTTGGAAGTGTTTACATAGCTATTATATGTAGACTTGAAAAGACTTTTTTGTCAGGTACACAGCAAATGTTGGAGGTGTGATGGAGAAGAAAGAGGTAACTGGAACATATTTTTTGGCAGAGTCACGAGTTGGCAGATTTTAAAGATTACCTGCAGACTGCTCTGTCAGAGATACTGGGTCAACAAACTGGTGTCACTAAGGAAATGATTGTTTTGAGCTTTGATACGGAATTGGAATTGCCTAGATATAGTAAGGCCTTGCGGAGTCTAATTATGGTGGCTGCCAAAAACACAACTACTAAAAAACTGAAATCAAATTCTATACCTTTCATTGTAGCCTGTCTTTTATAGAATACTTTTAACATCTTGACACTATGGTAGCTCCTGAAAATCTTGCTGCACTGGTCAAACTCTACCATTTGTTTGCGTCTTTTAGCTTTTCCCGGTTAGGGGTCACCACAGCGGAACTCCGGTCCGCTAATGATTGGCAGCTGACTTTTATGTACCAGCTTGCCAGGCCTGACGCACAACCTTCAACGAAGGTACGCCCATTCACGCATGTCTCCACTCAGAAGATGCTCTAGCTGAGAATCGAACCGGACAGCGTCTTACTGTGAGGCGACAATGCTACCGCAGCACCACCACCGCGGGTAAGCTCTACCATTTGTATTAGTATTCATTTTACTCAATATAATTGGGCACCCTCGTAAGAGCCTTACAGTAGCTGACTGGTGGCAGTATAGTTACCTCAGTCTAGGAAGAGGGGCACAGCTGGTAAATCTGTGCCAGCCTTTCCCAGGTGTGTGTGTGTGTGTGTGTGTGTGTGTGTGTGTGTGTGTGTCAGTCAACAACCAGGAAAATGGACAGAGAGCTCCAAAGTGGTCAGTGTGGAGTCTTGTTTGGGGCCTGGAGAAAGAAATAAAGGACAGCCCCAGGTCGAGAGTGTGCCCCCTGTATGCTCTTGAGGGAAACTGTGCTTAGGACAGCTGCATCTGAAAACAGTGTGTGAATCCATCTTTGCTCCTAGTGGCTGTCCCTCACCAGTGTCAGTGGTGAGGATTGCGCTCCTTGGTTGCTAGCCCGGATTTGGGACCATCACACACATCATGAAAACATCAGTGCTATAGTAGGCAGTTGTCTGGGACTGAAACCTTTTCCTTCAAAAGGACCCATCAGCTACTGCTCTACCAAGTGTAAATCTGCTTAAAATACACCATGTGGGACAGGTTAATCAACAACCACAGAAACAGTAGCAAATGGGAAGATACATTTCCCAAACCAGTCAGTCAGTCACTTGCTCTGGACACCTTTTTCGGTGGACAGACAAGCTGATTCTTGAAGTATGGAAGCTCTACAGAGGATCACTACCAAAAGCAACATATTGCAATCGGATTCTCCTTCTGAAATGTAAATTTCCTTAAAAGGTAGAAAATCTAAATTTGCTTTCTTGGGGACAGGAACTATTACTCTGGTTTTCCCACACTATCCTACTTGATTCTTTTATAATACCTTTCTAAAATGGGACCACCCTGGAAGTTTGGAAGAAAGAAGCATCAACTTTAGAATTTCTGATGGGGAGAAGGAATGAGATCAGAGGGCAAGCCCCTTCCCTGCTTCATGATCTACAAGCAGTGTCCAAAACTTAAGGCGATGAGAGAGAGAGAGAGAGAGAGACAGAGTGACAGAGTGAGAGAGAGAAACAGAGTGACCCCAGTCTTGTCTTGCAAGTCTTCCAGGTGAGGATCCAAAAAAAGGATCTAAACATTTGGCTTGGCCAGAGATTTTTCTGGGCTTTTCATTAGGTGATTCCAAGTTAAAAAAACAGACTGTACAATCCCTTTAGCGTGATGGAGAAGTAAAGGCCGTTGGAGGGGGGGGTCTTATGACAGAAGTGTGAAATGCTGGGTCAACCCACTGTGGTGTAGTTGTTTGGAGAGGTACCTTACAAACCAAAAGGCATCAAGGAGGTGGGAGGAAGACTGGTGAAATAAATGAAGTTCCAACACTGGAAAAAAATGTTGCCCATACCACCAACATCAGGGAAACAGTACACCTGTACCAAAGAACCTAAAATGTGTACAATGACATTAACCCCTGTACAGGAGAGCCAGATGTTGCAGCAAGCAATGGTAATGACAATGTCAGAAAAAGTCAGCATGGGTAATTCCAAATATGTTGCCAGAACACCAACACTGGTAAAATAGACAATGGAAGGGTCAACACTGGTATGATAAGAGCCAGAACCACTGAAACTGTTACCAAGGAGAAACTGGCACCTAGCAGGAAATTATAAGTGTTCTGGTCTTCAAATCAGACAGGACAGTGTTCACAGCCTCATGTTAATAGACTGCTAATATACCATAACGTATAAAACTGGTGACAGACTCAAAGATCTGGACATTCTGAAACTAACTGAACTAAACAAGCCTCAGATATTAGAGGAGCACAGAAGTGGTGGATTTTACAACAATAAAAGTAGGAATTTTTAACAGAATGCACTGTGGACCAACTACCTAGTTTCACAATTAATTTTGAGCAAAACTGAACCTAATCCAGGCAACAAGCACAGGAATCAGATTTGGAAGGCACTGCCATCACAGATGGCAAAACCTTCACAGACTCCGGCTTCTTAAGAAAAATTCCACTAATGAAACTGGTTACATATCGTTGATATGCTACTATTTCTTAAAGGGAATGATTTCTTTGACTTCCTCTTGGAAGAATTAAGTCTTCCAATTTGATATCCACTAGGCTCTAGAAGGTGGACTGAGGTTCTGATTTCAACGCAGACAATACGTGAAACCAAAAAGGTTTGCACACCTTCCTTCATGTCAGTCAAGTGGCAC
Source organism: Protopterus annectens (assembly GCF_019279795.1). Lineage (NCBI taxonomy): Eukaryota > Metazoa > Chordata > Ceratodontiformes > Protopteridae > Protopterus > Protopterus annectens. The sequence continues at coordinate 969,600,213 of NC_056737.1, read as the reverse complement.
TATTAAAACATAAGCAAACTAACATGTTATACAAGTCTCTTAAGCAAACCAAACACAAGGTACACTTGTCAGGCTGGTTTTCCAGACTACAGATGTGTTTGCTAAACAGTGGCATTACCAGAAGTTTTGTGTGTGTGTGTGTGTGTGTGTGTGTGTGTGTGTGTGTGTGTGTTTAAACTTTCTTTCAACTGTTCATAATACAGAACTTTCTTAGACAGAGGAAATGGATAAATATGATTTTTGTTTACATACTGATGCAATTTTGGCTGCGGTTTTTAATGAAAATGGTCAATAATCAGATAATCTATTCATAAAAAAAGTCTCAAGGATGGAGAAGATGGCCTTTCATGCAGAGTTCTAGTATTTTTGCATGCAAAGTAACAGATTCCATTTATTATAGTGTCAAAGCCTTTACAAAAACAGAATACTATGAGCCGGGTGGGAGTCAAAGACTTAGCTGCCTGAGAAAAGGAAAGGGGAGGTATAGAGATGGCAGGTTTGTCTAGAAACCTGTGAAATGATAGATCTAAATTCAATAGCTACAACTTATGGAGTCAAGCTTAAGCAGGCACAAAAACAATGGGGTATGATAGAGCTAAGAATACCTAAACTGTATCATGACAGGGCTGCAGCACAAAGCTGAGAACCAAGTCAAAAACCAAAAGGGTATCAACCTGGTCTCAAGCAGCATGACCTGCAGGTGAAGACATGCTAAATATTTCAATGCTTCTGAACCCAGAGATGGATGGCTCTGAAACAGAGAATTATCATACCATACACTCTTAATAAGGATATTAAAATACACGTCAGTGTGTTAGCACAACCACTGATTTGCTGTCTCCCTAATTTGATTTTATGGATTCAGGTAGGGTTTTACTCAGCCAAATGAGTCAATTTAATGCAGGCGTAAAGCAGAGTTGGATCTAGCCATCTTACTTTCTTATGGACTTTGAAAAGGTCTTTATCTGCTGGACCTACCTCTGACAGGTGACAGCAGTTTTAGGAATCCCCCATCATCTGTGTTGGCTGTTAGGGATTTTCACAATAATCTGGTGGCATCATTCCTGACAAATGGGATGTTCCCTGGGGTTTTCTATTATTAAAGGGGGAAGGCAAACATGCTCCTTTTTGCTGGCTTTCTTTTGGCTATCAGACTACAGGCGTGTATTATCCAGATGGACGATTTTGGTAAGGGGTGGATATGTACAGATTTAGAAACAAAAAGTGTTTATTTACCAGTGATCATATTTTGCTTATGAAGGACCCTGAAGAAGACATTTCCAAATATTATTATCTCATTATGAAATTTACCATTCTGCCATGACTGAAATTAAAAGCAGAAAAAAAAAGTGATCCAGTTCCCCCCCCCCGTAATGGCGTTCAAGGGGAGAGGAGGAATGGTTTTCTTGAGGCCAAAATATCTGGGAATTAGGGCTGCAACTGAACTCAAGGTGAATGATAAAAAGCTAGTAGTAAGCCTCTATGGGAGAATTTGTGTGTGGTCTAATGTCTAGAAGTCTACAGGGGTCTCTATCTTTGGTAGTCTGTGTGTTCTTTGTGCATTTGCTGTTTTACATATGCAGACCGATTCCTTGTAATGGATCTCTATCAGATATAATTCAAAGTAAAAAAAGTTACTTCACATGCTTGTATGAGATAATGGAAGGTGTGCAGTGCCTAAAGTGAGCCTTCTTGTCCCATCCAGTGGAAAGGGACTAATATACTCAAGTATGCAGCTGCTTTTGCCCTACAACACATACAGAAGAGAAAGAGAAGTCTGGGCCACAAGAGAAGGAACAGGAGTCAGGCTGCTATGGATCACAGTGTTGCAGCTTAAGCTTAGTATTCTAGTCCTTTGCCTAAACATCTTCTTGAATGGAATGCCATTGTTTTGTCCCAAAGGGAACTGAAAAGGTGAATAAGGGAGTAAATGTTATGAAGCTGTGATACTGTGCTCTGGGGTCACCTGTTACAAATACGGGGTGTTAGAATGTACTGAAAGGATTGCAAAGGTGTTGCAATTACTACCTTCAGAAATTGGCCGAAGATTAGGGATCCCAGTAGTACTTCAGATGCTTACAGGCCAGGTACAGTCTTCCAAACAAAGATCACCAAAGGTTTCTACAGCTAGGGGATGTAGTTTTTTAAAATAAGGTCAGATCAACTCAGTTTTAAAATTAACCATCTTGTAAAACCAGGTTCAGTGAACAGAAGACTTGAAAGAAAAGGGATAAATGACAGTTGAAGGTAATTAAAGCTTATAGTCAGTTCTGTCACATAATGAGATAAATGCAGATTGCAACACATTTGTCCAGAGATCGAGTAGTGGCTTGAACACAAGATAAGTCTGGCTGGAGAGGATGGCAGCAAGCAGCCAATGCCAATATACCCATCCGAGGGAGGGGGATCTTCTAGCCCTCTGAAAACACCAGCTCACCCATCCCAGGGAAAGAGGGAGGACCCAAGCATGCTGAAATGCACAATACTTACTGTGGGAGAAAGATAAAGAGAGAGCGTCATACAATATGCAGCATTAGGAACCAGGGACATACTTGGCTTTACCAAGCTGTGCTCACACAGCACCCTTTACGTGACATGAGCAGAAATAGGAATGCCCGCAAGGGAAGGCACAATAAGCCTTAATGTCAGCTGCAAGACGATGCGTTAGGTTTCAAAAATGAAAAAATCCTTCATGGCTGTCAGAACGATGGCTATGCCATGAACATGTAATGCCCTGATGGTTGGAAATGAATGGGCAAGTGGCTATGGCAAGATGATCAGTATGCACACAGAGACTATAAAAAAATAATAATAAAATGATAATTTAAAAGTTTACTAATAAAATAATACAGCCTTCTAGGGAAAAATAGATGTGTGCAGAGAACCTGCAGAAAACTTGCACATCATATTACAGGGAAATAAGGCAGGAAAGGAAGAGATACTGTCTCAAGCTTAATTTACACAAGCCTTATGTAACATGAAATGCTCTTATCTACCAAGGCTACCAAACACCTAAAATAAATCGTGAGGTGGACTTGTATTAAACACAAAATGCCTGGCATGTGAGAAAAAAATACCTAACCTGCTAAACAAGTTTTTGAAGATTTTTACGTCAGATAAGCGCAGAGTGCATGCTATATGGTTTATTACTAAACCAAATAATGAAAAAGGTACACATGGAACCAGTAAGTAAAACACCAAAAACAACAAACACGTTGAAAGAATGAAAATGAAAACTAATAATTAATATACTGATTTATCAGAAAACTTTTAATTGTAATTACATTTCATCTCACATCCAACTTATAACTCTCAACACGCTGTCCACTCCTTACCTCATTTTCTCCCTCTCCTCAATGTTTATTACTACTCAAAAAAAAAAAAAAAAAAAAATATATATATATATATATATATATATATATATATATATGAAATATTTATTTATAACTATTACTGAATATGTATACAGTGGGTTCCGCGGTGGTATGGTGGTAGCGTTGTTACCTCACAGCAAGAGATTCTCCCGTTCGATTCTCGGCTTGGCTTGGGAGTGCCTTCTGTGTGGAGTCTGCATGTCCTCCCCGCGGTTGGGTAGCGTTTGAAAGACATGTGTGCGTAAATGGGCGTGCCTTCATTGAAGGTTGGGCATTGAGCTGGCACCTCGGTGTTTCGTAAAAATCTACTACCAATCATTAGCGGACCGGAGTTCCGCTGTAGCAACCCCTTACCGGGAAAAAGCCGAAAAGACAAACAACTGAATATGTAAACAATACTAATTTTATTTTTCTCACAGTAATCTTCACTGGAATGCTTGTGTTTGTCTTTTTGAATCTGTATCTACTAGAAAACTGTATTGAATACTACTTTGTATAAACTAACTAGATGATGTGTATTCTCCATCTTACTGTATGTATAGTATTGTACTATCTAATTATTGTCCTTTGCTTATATTTCCGTGGAGCTGTTCTCCCTGGGCCTCTGCTGAAAATGGGCTTCTGTCCCAGCTGGACATATATTATACACACACACACACACACACACATATATCACATTATATTTTATTTATATATATATATATATATATATATATATATATATATATACACACACACATACATACATACACACACACACTATATATATATATATATATATATATATATATATATATATATATATATATATATATATATATATATATATACATACACACATATATATATATATATATATATATATATATATACACATATACATATATATATATATATATATATATATATATATATATACACATATACGTACATTATATATATATATATATATATATATATATATATATATAAACACATAAAAATAAATGACCCACATGAAAAAAGAAAGACCAATAACAACACATTTAAAAATATTAAATCCACAGGCCTTTAAAAATGTGATGAGGGTGTTTATCCACATTTAACTGCAGCTGTCACCTGGTCTCATTGTTTTTCCAAATTATTATTTTTAAACCCTCCCCTTGTAAACTTAAAACTTCATGCTCGTGTACTGAAAAATTAAACTTATTACAACCACCCTCCACCATCACTAATATACTTGTAGATTACATTCTTGTAATTTTATTTAATTAAATAATGTTCCTTAATGCATTTAGCCAAACATCCAGTGCTAAAAAGCAGAGCATTTAGAATAAACAGTCAAATAAGATGCTAAGATCATATCTAAATGCACTAAATGTATATAAAAGAACTCTGTCAAATATTTACAAGTCATACAATGCCCACACTTCTACACCTCATTGTTTTTATTGGCAATGGAACTAGGAATGCTAGTATTACCTGTAAAATAAAGATTCTTAAGCAATAAGGTTTTCTTATTGAGGTACATTAACAATACTTTTTACTAAATCAAAATTTCCTCTCAACATCTTCAAATTATTAACCAAAGACACGCTGAATTAGAATACTATCCACGGACATTTCTAAACAAAAAGGACAAATTATTAATAAAATGTACAAAGTCCTTGTATAGGAATGGGAAATAAAAGTCATCACTTCATTCTTTTTCTCTAAAATTTCCTGTACGGATGAATTTAACAGATCTGGCTCTTAACCTTTTTCAAGGAACAACTCTTAAGAAACTAAATTACTCCTTAAAAACTCTACTACTACTTAACCATTCTTGAAGCTTGTATCATTTACCCTTGAGAGATACTGTATAAAAAAAGAATAAGGTAACCACTAGTACAGCAACGTAATTAACAAATGTATTCTTCCTATACAATGCACTCTCAAATCCTCATGCATCTACATCTAAAGGAAAAAATATACAGACTCTACATAATTCACTGTCACCTCCATATTACCTTCAGTAAATTCTACAAAGGAGGTGGAACTATTAACAAGTGAAACAAATTTGATAATTTCATCTTTGGTTCCCTTTCATATGAAAGATCATTACATACTAGCATTTTGCAAAAAAACAGCATTAGCATACCATGATACAACAGGCAAAATATTGGTGTCCCACCACCCTAAAATTAAATTAGTGTACAATACCACTGTGGAACTCATCTCTACTCCTTTTACCTACTAATAGTGCCTAGAATTAAAGAAAAATGTTATAAAACATTGTTATAAAACAATAATTCCAATAAAACACATACTGCATGGATTTCGGTATTAGATCTAAAGTGTTAAGTTCAGAAGTACTGTCTAACATATTTGATATATATATAAAATGGTATATAGGTAAAAATGGAGCAAATATCAAGTGTGAACATCATAGTTTCAAGCCTTGAAAAAAATAAAATAAAAACAAACAAACATACATACTCATGGATCTTATTTAAAAAAGAAAATCTCCAGAACCTCTCACATAATTAGGCAAGTATACAATGGCATTCAGACTGTCCAAATAGAGAGATTCAGTTACTTAGCCTGAAGTGGACATTATTGGTCTAAACACGGGATTGGTATTGTCTTTTATGGATTTTTGGAATTCCAAATAGTAAACCTATTGTAGGAGTTTCAATGTTCAAAAAAATCATAAATATCATGGGATAAACCACCATGCATTAGTAAATGAAATATACTGCTAATCTATTTGTATCCACTGCTGCTGTAATATAATGCAACTTCCCTACATTCACTTTCTTTACAAAAGTAAACTCAAAATAATTTTCATATAAATCATTTTGCTTCATCACTAGCAACCCCCACCTTTGTCTGTTTTCATAAAATGCAAACGTTTTTTTTTTTATTTTGCACTTCATTAAGAGCTATTCACGCTTCTTGAATCAGGATGAAGTAATGTTTGTAAATTTTACCTGTTATAAATCTTATTTGTATCACTCTCACACAACTCTTGAAAAACTTGTAGAGTTCCAGCTAGGTATCAACCAAGTTGACCTTCTTACTGGTTACAAAGATGAAACCCTTTTCAGTACTTGTATCTGTTCATTACTGAAAAGCTTGACATGCTGAAAAGTCTCACAATTCTGAATTAAACATTACGTACCTATGCCCTCCCCCTCACTTGACTTAACTGGCTGAAGATGGGTCAAAAAAAGGTGTAGGAGTTTGCCATGGAGCCACCTCTTCTTTTAACAATGTAGTCTTCCCTTGCACTGACCTGGAATTCTAACTTGGCTACATGCATAGATCTCGTGGATGATACTCAAATTTGCAATATGCCTTTGTCTAAAAACACTAGCGCTGTTGCTTTTCACAGTACAGGTAGAGACTCTACCATTAGATTTTTGAAATGGGAATGGATAGGCAGTACCATTGTCATATGCAACAGCATGGGCAATCCTTGACAATCTGATCAGGTGCCCTTACTTTGATACCAAGTTTAGATAAGCTTTGTTAATAGTGCCAAGCCTGCCTCACTAAAAGAAAGTTTTGAGTTCCAAATAAAAAGGATCATTAGACACACCATTAGGAAATTTGTAGAAGTGCAAACCTTTGGGAACTCCACTGAGAGACAAACACTGTTCAAGGTATAAATTGTATACAAATGACTGTATTTAAAAGTGTTTTCTCACAGTGTTCAATAGTGTCTTTTACTCCAAACAGATGTCCTATTGCATTAGAACCTGCACCAATATCTGGATTATCAATAAAAGGGTTGGCAGATTTATTAAGAAAAAAATAACCTGTGAGTGTTCGATGTTCCTGAACCAGCAGATTTACTAGACGTAGAAAGACTCTGCATGCGTTTTTAATGGAACAAAGATTTCGCGACTAGAACCAGACTCTTGCATTACCATTTCAGACTGTATCACTTCAGTAGAAAAAAAATCCTGGGAGATGTTCACATTAAATATGTTACATATGTTTTTACTGGTCTTTCATTGTGATGTAATTTGTTTGTTTGCTACATAAGATGGATGTGAGACAATGAAAAAGATGGTTTTATAACAAGTGCTTAAAAATCAGTATTTTACTTATTGGTTGCCATTTTAATTCTTTCAGCATATTTGGTGCTTTAGTTTATTAATACTGCAGAATGGAACAGGGCCTGGTTTGCAGCCTTTTGCGGATTTGCTGCAACTACTTCATTAGCCCAGTTGCGCTGGTGAAATTTTTTCATTTGGCAATGTGCACAACATCACAGCTAGGATGTACAGCTACTACTTTCTTTACCTGACTTGTGAAATTCTTACCTCTTTGTCAATAGGACAACTAGCCATGTGCAAACTATATTTGCACACAGTTACTCTATTTTTAAATATCCTGAATGCATAGTTATTTTTACATATTTTGAATACTTACAATTCAAGTTTATGGTTCTTTCTTATGATACTTCAAAAGAAGTTTAATTAAAAAAATCAATAAGGCTATATTCAATGTTATCTGTATTCTCTCAGAAAGAAAAAAACTCATATACAGAAAAAAAGCACTTGACTTACATGAACTTTGTCTAAACTTGACATTTTGAGAATCTAGATTTTATAGGCTCATAAGTGATTACTATGCTAATAAAAAACATACATGTTAAATAACTACCTTAAACTTATTCATTCTGTTTGATTTCTGAGAAAAGTACTACTGGGTACATAGACTCATTTTCATCGGAGGCCCAGGGAGAAAAGCTCCACATATGCATTTAAGAAAAAGTACATAACATTCATAGATTAGTACTAGGCTAACTGCCCTTGCGAGCCATTTTAAGCCTAGCTAATTATCCCTTATGAGACTAAAATCCTGCACCTTTTGTTTGTAAGACAAACACCTTAACCATTAGGCCACCCTCCCAACCCTCAATTCAGCAAACAGATTACAGTAGGTAACAAAAACAATGTCCGATATATAAAATAAAGTGATACATATTTCAGAGACTATACATAAAAATGAAATATCACAAATATTTTTTGAAGAAATTAAAGAGTATTATGGAGTCTGAGAATTTTTTATAACTTTTTTAGCACTGTGGTGGCAGGACAGGTAGCTTTCGTCCTTCTAAGTTGGGAACTGCTGATTGAGAGCCCAGTGTCCAAGTGTATTAGTTCTGGTTTAGGCACTTGGGCTTCAGGCCAGTTATTTTACATTAAGAAGGTTCGTGGTCTGCACTCTTGTGGGAGAAGAGGCTGGACTCTGCCCTTCTGAGCTGGGAATTTCTGGTTAGAGGTTTATAGTGCCTGAATATTTGAACTGTATCTTACTGAAATTGGTACACCTTGTTTGCTCTAGCATAGACTAGATCCAGGCCTGCTGAATCTAGCTTTGTTTATAGGCTTGTTGTTTGTTTGCTTGTTATTTCCCTGGAAGCTAATTCCACCTAATACGCGGCTTCAAAAGCGCTTCTGTGGATCACTAGTGATATCTGCATTGCTTACTGTATTTCCTTGTTTCACTTGAAAGAAAGTTACTGTTTGTCGTTTTTGCATTTAGTTACTTGTAACACATTGCACTCAAGTTACCTGGCACTTGCTCACTAAAGCAATTATATGTCAGCACTAAAAATTAAAAGCACTACACCCTCACTCCCCACTGGCCCTTGTTTTCAATTATTAAGGAATTCCCAATATTATTCTAGCATGTCCAAAGGTCAGTTGTCAATCTCCTCTCCGGTCCAGCTGGTGAATCTGGGAATCTTGAGGCAATGTTATAACTGCCTCATGTACACAGACAACCCTCTCCTCCTCCCACATAACACAAATACTTGCGAGAGATGCAGCTATTTAGCCAAACTGGAGGCTGAGCTCTCTCAACTCAGGACTGGCAAGACCAGACAGGACTGAATCAAACACATAAACACACAAAGACATACTCGGAGGCTCTGAGTAAAAATTTACCTAAACAGCAGAGGCCTCCAAAGCAGACACCCAAACAACTGCTACCTCAAGACACCCCACAAGCAACACATAAACCACAAAAGCAGTGTGCAAAGCGGTCACAGCCCTTAAGGCCAAATACAACACCAAACATACTTGTCATAGGTGACTCCATAGTCAGACACACTGACGTCCCACTCACCAGGCTGAACAAGGAGAGGGTCACAGTAAGCTGCCTATCGGGCGCTAGAATCCGCCACATAACACAAGCACTCGGGTCACTCCACGGCAAGTACAAATATGACACTGTCATTGTCCATGCTGGTGTGAACGACCTGAGACGTATCTCCCTGGACTACATGAAGAGACATAGAGGAGCTCTCTGATTATGTAGCCCAGGCAGGTATGACCCTGACCCTGAGCTGTATCCTTCCTTCACCAAGAATGATGCCACAATATAGAGACAAGATGATCAGCATTAACAATTGGCTTAATGTCTGGTGTCATTCAAAGGGGATCCAGTGTCCGTCTGCCTGGGATGACATGCTTGACAAGCCACGCTGCTTCGCAAGGGACAGCTTGCACCTGTCACTCCTGGGATTCCGGATATTGGCTAAGGCTCTTGCCACCCCCATTGTGCCTTTTTTAAGCAAGGCTCAAATTCTAAACCTACCACCCTAGAAAACAAAAATGGGAAGAAACTGAGGGTAATGCTGCTCAATGCCAGAAGTCTAAATCTCAAAATGCACACACTCGAGGCCCTTCTCAGTATGGAGAACATCGATGTCTGTGCTGTAACTGAAACCTGGTTCAAGGCTCCTGAGAGCACCCCGGCACTATTAGGTTTTACCTCATATCATGCGTTCCAGCCCCAAAACCCGGACCACACCACAAAAGGAGGGGGGTGTATCCATATTCATAAAGGATACCCACGCCTCCAGGTTGGTGGCAATGCAAGCTTGGAAACCATCCAGGTGCAACTAACCATAGGCAAAACTGCTCTACAAATTGTAGCATGCTACAGGCCACCCTCTCAAACTCAGGAACCCCACACAGCCTTCCTGAAGACACTGGAGGGTATAAATGTATCTCCAAACACCATCATATTGGGTGACTTCAACTACCTGAATATAGACTGGGAACATTACTCAAGCCCTAACTTTCTAGCCCAACGGTTCCTGGAGTTCATAAATTCAAATGTCATGGAACAGCTAGTCACTGTTCCCACGAGAGGAGAAAATATACCAGATCTCATTATCACAAACATGGGGACAAAATGCTCCACACCGGAAGTATATCCCTCATTGGTGAGATCTGATCATAAACTAATCTCACTGGAAATCCACATCCCGCCCCCACCCCAAACAAAAAAGACCACAGTGAAGAACTTCTCTAAAGCAAACTTCACACTACTCAAGACTGGTGTGGTATCCTTCAAGGCCCCTGAGCCAGTGGAAACCACAACCCAAGCTGCGGAAGCCCTTACAAATGCCTTCTATGAACACCTCCAGGACTGCATGGATCCGGCAATCCCAAATAAAACCAAGACTCTTTCCACAAAGGGCAAACGTCCAGTCTGGTGGACCCCAGCCATTAACAAACTTTACAATAAGAGGAGAAAGCTATTACATGATAGAACAAAATCCATAAAAGGGAAGTCACCCCTGATCATTATTAGTAAAAAATACGAGCACTCATAAAATCAACTAAGGCCAATTTTGAGAGAAAAATTGCCATGGATTCAAAGGACAATCATAAGGCCTTTTTCAGCTATGTTAGGAACCTGGGTGGAAACTCCCAGATATGCTCAGAATTAGTCCAAAATGTTACAAAAATCACTGAACCCACAGTCATTGCCAACATACTGGCAGACAGGTTCAGTGCAAACTTCACCCCCCTCCCCTAATGGAGAGATAACTATCCCAGCGGAGTGTAGCCTCCCAGACATCTCAAATGCGCAGGTGAAAGCTGCTCTCTCTAAAGCTAAAAACACAGCATCAATGGGACCGGATGGTGTCCCCGGCTGTGTGCTACACGAGCTAAATGAGGAATTAAACCCGCACATAAGGCAGCTGTTTAATCTCAGCCTTACCACAGGATACGTGCCCAAGGAGTGGCGTACGGCAACTGTGGTCCCACTCCACAAAGGCGGTGCCTCTACGGACCCTGTTAATTACCGCCCCATAAGCTTAACAAGTCTAGTCTGCAAAGCTATGGAGAGGATCATAATGGAGCTCATAAACAAAGATATAGGGGACTTGAAGACATTGGACCCGACCCAGTTTGGCTTCGTCAAGGGAAGATCATGCCTTTTGAACTTGGTCGACTTCTTCGAAACGGTCACCAAGGCCATTGATGAGGGAAAGGCAGTCCATACAGCCTACCTTGACCTTGCAAAGGCCTTCGACACAATACCCCACTCGGGTATTGTAGAAAAACTTACCAGCTTAAATGTAAACCCATATGTCACAAGATGGGTTGCAAACTGGCTTAAGGACAGAACCCACAGGGTTAGAGTTGCTGGCGCTATGTCAGACTCCAAGCCGGTCACAAGTGGTGTCCCACAGGGCTCGGTCCTTGGCCCCCTATTGTTCGGCATCCACTTCTCAGAAGTACAGGCCAACATGGGAGGACTTTGGCTGACAAAGTTTGCAGACGACTGCAAACTGGGCGCCATAGTGGAAAGTGCATCGGACACGGATATCCTTCAGAAGGGACTCACGGAAACAGATAGCTGGTGCCAGAGCCATGGCCTGAAGTTAAACGCCAAAAAATGTATAGTCATACCCTTCGGGAAAAACAAGGTAACCCCAAGCTACCATATAGGTGGCAATCCACTAAGCACAGAAGAGGTTATCAGGGACCTGGGGACCCAGGTTGACAGTGGCCTTTCTTTTGACACTCACGTTGCTAAAGTGGTTAGAAAGACCTTCTACATTGCCCACCTGATCATGAAGGGATTCGCATCCAGATCTAGTGAGGTCATTGTTCCCCTGTACTCTTCCAATGATAGAGTACAATGCCCCATTCGGGATGTATCTCACCCGACATCTGCAGCAATTGGAGAGACCCCAAAAGTTCCTCACCAAAAGGATAAAGGGACTCCAAAATCTGTCATATGCTGCCAGATTGAAGAAACTCCAGCTCTATTCAGTCGCATACCGTCTGCTCAGAGGTGACATGTGCCCGACATACAAGGCCATGTCCAACCCAGAATTAATGGACATGCTCCACCTCAAAAAATCCAAATCCACCAAAACCACTAGAGCAAGCGACTTAAACCTTAGCATGGATATAAATAGGACGTGCTGGAGGGATAGATTTATCACTCAGAGACTCCCTATGCTGTGGAATAAAATCCCGGTCCATGTGAGGCAGAGCACCTCGCTGGCTCTGTTCAAGAGAAATCTTGACCTGTGGATGGGAGATCGTAGGTTTACCCCGGGAATTATCTCTGTGTCACTGCTGCACAGAGGCACAACAAACTAATGGGCACAGTATTTTTTCATATAAGTGGTGGCGTAAGCCATAAAAATTTGGGCTAGGCTTATAAATGCCTTAGGGCAGATAGCCTAGTATGAACCTATGAACTGGAGAACAAAAGCAGAAGGCTTACAGTAGAACAAAAGAGATTACACAGCAAAAAAGAAAACAAGGGCAAGGAGCAGGAAGGCATAAAAATTAAGGTATTTAAGTACTCTATTAAAAGGTGGCTATCCAGGAAAGGAGCATGATCAGAACCATTTGTTTCCAAGATGAGACTTTAAGTGTGATTTGAAGGAGAGTAGGGAATTGCCTTGTTTTAGAGACAAAGGAATAGTACTCCAGATTCTGGAAACACAGGTAGAGAAAAGACTGACACCGTTGTTCGGATTGATGAGAAGTAGGAGCTCATCCACCAATAAACTCCTACTTATCACTAAATCCAAGAACAGTGCTGGCGTCCCTCTTTTCTGGTGGGAGTGTAGGACTGAATGAGATTGGCTAGGGATGGGCAGCTATTTGGCTTATAGATAAGGCTACAAATTATGAGGAGTTGCGACTAAGTTAGCTGGTGATGTAGGTTTTAACCATTGCAGTTTTCTGAGGAAGAGACGATGGTGTGACCTATATGGAAGGTTTGCTGTAAATTTCGACACTTTATTGCAGCATTGAACTAGCTTGGTGAGCTGGGTAGATTTACGTTTGTAAAGACTGGCACATAATAAAGAAGTACAGACAGAAGAAGGGAGAGAAAGCAATACATTGTTGTGCAATGTCTATCAGGTAAGGTTTAGCTTTGTAGAGGGAGTCCAGTCTTTTTTTTTTTTTTTTACCACATACAACACATGGTATATTTATCAGACGTCATGTGTTCATCAAAGTAAATTTGGTATGTGGGAGAAGTAATTTTTTTTTTAAATATACCATGTGTTGTATGTGGTAATCAGATGCCAGGTGTTCAAAGTAACGTGGTATGTGGGACAAGTTCAGTTTTAGTGTTAATCGGTAGAGAAAATAGAGAAAGCATTTTTTTGAATATTGAACTGCTTGGAAGTGGAAAGCATTACTTGGACTTTTAGGGTTGAGAAACAGAAGTAAGAGAATCACAGGCATTCAAGGTTTTCGGCTGAGCAGATAAAAAAACGCCATACTGAACAACAAAGGCACTCTTGGTGGTAGTACTGAGTTAATTGATGAAAATGTTAAAGAATAAGGGGAATAAAGAGGGAGCATTAAGGAATGCCGGCAGTTATGGGAAGAAAGGAATATAGTTAATGGAAAAACAAACTGTTTGGTACGTTTGGAATCCATTAATGAAGTAGCTGAGGAACAAGTCCAGAGAAGGCTTATCCAGTCTTACGAAGGAGAGATTTCGGAGAAAGATTTGATGATACGCAGTGATAAAATCTTCAGAAAGGTCTAGGAAAAGAGCAGATACTATGTTCCTTTAATTTCTGCTTATACTGACGGTGTTAGTGAAGCTAAGGAGGGCAGTTGTGGTGCTGTAGTAAAGACAAAACCCATGTTGAGAATGGTGCACAATGAAAAATTATGTGATGCAACAAAGTAACTGGGTCTGTATACATTTGTCTAATATTTTGTATATATTTGTCTAATATTTTTAATAAAGGAGAGAGTACAGGAACAAGTCAATAGTTAGTCTGTCCACTGGAGTTGCGAGGAGGGTACAATGTAGCATTGTTCCAAAGTACAGGAACATTAGATTCTATAATGGAGCAGATAATGAAGATGGATACAGAATAGGCTGCGGCTTTACTACTTCAGCTGTGGTTTTAATAAATTCAGCAGGTAGGTTATTGAGTAGGGAGGTAGGCTTTAACTTGAAAAGGATTTGCTTAAAGGTCGCTGTAATGAGTGGTTTTAAAGAAAGTGGTGAGGGAAAGTACCAGATTGTGTTTGAGCTTGCAGAGTGGAGGAACTTAAATTAATGAATAGGGAAGAAACAGAATTAATGAAAAAGAAGTTGAATAAGGAAGAAACGGAATTAAAGAAATAGGAGTTCACACTAGCAATATTAACTTGGCGTTAAAACACTTGCTGTAAACTTTTCAACTTACTCTGTGAAGCGATATGCTGTAAAGAAAACACTGACATAAAGACTAAAACAAGCACCTCAGTACAAATTAACTTATACATAAAATATACCAACAAATCAGTGGAGTACTGGATCTAATGCACACAAATACAAATCAAGACATTAATTCATTTAGAGATATGGCAACCTAGAGTGCTACCAAAAATGAATGCACTACGCAAACACGACTATCAGCCACCCCACACATATGCCACTCTGCTATTGTCATCACCACCTTTCCTTGCTCTTATTTCGCAGCTAGCACACAGGGTTAAGGCTGTGAGCTGTAGTTCCTGTGGTACAGTGTCTGATTCTCTTAACCCTTATTTGTCCGGTATCCGACATTGAGCAAGTCAGACACTACTTAGGGACTGTGTGACCAGTGGACATACCTAGTTAACAAAGGGCTATTTTGTTTTTTAGGCATATGACACTTCCCTTCAACAGATGGGTTAAAATAGCTCAGACCACACAGTTCTACAATGACATTTTTTCAAGACAATACAACACAAAAAGAGTAGAATACAAAGCCTAGCTCAGTGAAACACACAGCTGGGATGAACTTATCAATTCGACACTGAGACATTGCATAATATAAATCCTTCAACAGCATCATCACAACAGACTTTATAAAGATGAACGTTTTTTTGAATCTGTACTCCTAACTTCAGAACTTGTTTGAATTAAACATATAAACCGTCAAACACACAAACGGGTATTACTTCCTGCCAGTAGCAGTCATAAACGCTGTCAACAAGTGAAAGTCAAGAAAAACATAAAAGCAATAGATTATGAGTTATGTAATCCTCATATTTTGACCACAAGTTACGTGAGATGCACATACAGCCGCAAGAATCAGGGTCAGATTCCAGAGTAAGTCTCCATATACAGTAATCCTACTACAGCAATGAACCATCGTTACTGTAAACTGTATGAATGTGGGTTGCTACTGTCAATAGGCTGTCGCTCCACTTCTAAAATAATTCCTTACAGACAATGAAAGCCGTGCAGTATGACAGTGCACGGAATGCCCGTAATAACTTTAAACATAATACAAAGATGACAGTGGATTATATACTGATGCAATCCTTATTTCCTAGAAAAAAATACTGAAATGGAAAAATTACAACTAACAGTCCACCACTACCTAATGTTCAACAGGCAACAGTACCGACCTCAATACTTCGGACTACATTTAACGAGGCGAGGCTCCTACCTTATAAACACAGATACAGACTAAAATAGTTTCTCAGAATTTTAAATTAAACAGTAGCTGAACAGACTTCAGATGCAAATAGGAATCAAATGGTCAAAACGCCAAACAAATAACAAAACATCTCTTCATGAAGTCAAGGAGTAGGAAAAGAGAAATATTATAATAAATAACACTGTTTCATTAGAACATTAAAAAAAATAAAATGAGAAACATTGCACACTCACTGACAACGATCATTAGTTATAAAGAAACTAAACAAGTTACTTACGGTTCAGATAGTTTCATAGAAAATTAAAACTCCATAAAAGACAAAAATAATTTACATCCAAAGAATTGTACACACTTCTATTGACAACCAATACAACCACACAGAGACGGTACTGGGTACTTCCCTGTTTCTAAGCGTGGAAAACACTTAGGAACGTTGTGGCATCACGTGGCTCAATCGTGATGACGTACAGAGCGTAACTTTTACATACTTGTAATTGGTGATGAATGACTTTATTTATTTTTTTTAAGAGAGAAGTAGTAGTAGGAAAGTTTCTGTGGTGGTTCATTTTTAAACCTAGCTAATTTAACTTTTTGTGCTTGAAAAACTGGCCTGTTCTGTTTGTTTGGTTACAGATCGGCCTTACCGATTACACGGTCGATAATTATATATTACTCGTAATGACAATAACCGGGATTGTGCTTTAAATAATTATAGTATATTAATGTTCCATTATATTTTTTTTGTTTCGAGTAATGACTTTTTTTCTCATATTTGTGGTGTGTAACAGGTATTGAACTTTGCATGAAGCTTAGCAAGCACTTTTGTTTACCATTCTGCCATTAACAGGTTTAGCATTTATTACAGAAGTGAGGTGCAGGTGTCAAATTGTAGATAGTTTTGTAGTTACTTACTAGGCTATTGAACTGTAAAGGCCTTAACAAGCCTAACACCGTGGTAGGTTTTAGTCGTTATGTTTTGTGTAAGGAAAACCAAGAGACTGGTCGAGCAAGGATAGGTTGGAACATGTTCCCCACCTTTCCACGAGGGGGCTAGAATTTGCAGTTACCTATCCGTTTGTTGAAGTTTCTGTTTGAATAAAGTATGTTAGATCAGGTGTGTTTTACACGTACAAAAATACAGTATACTCTTTGTATAACTCTAGAAATGCAACCATATTAAAGCAGGCTTTCACAGTGCACATACAGTTTCAGCGAATGCACTTTCATTCAGTGAAAAATAACCTCCAGTCAAGAATACTGATAAGAACAGAATGTGCAAGTACATTGAGAACAAACAGATCTTACAAGGCTTTGGCACCAAGGCTAAAGAGACATGCAGAAACTTACAGGGTTTTGGTATTATTAGGCAATACTTCAGACACTGTTAAGTTACTTTATTTCAACTGATATGCAGAAAGTCATTGTAGTATAGACACTTAAGTATAAGTACAGAAGTCAGGCCAGGTCAAGTATCCATAGTATTTCAGAATATTAATTATACTATTAAAGATGAAAGGAATATGCTGACTATCTCAGTTTGTCAGTAATGTTATTGGAGACAGTATTGGGGGGGGGGGGGTATTGTTGGCATCTACCTCCACTATACATAGCAAAGCATTCTTAACCAAATTACAGTGCTAGCGGATTTTATTGTGAAAGGTACAAGAAGACTTGGCACATTAAGGAGAGATTAGCACCTGTTCAGCACAGTTTGGATAATTAACATATCAAGACCTTTATTCCAGTGTCTTTCAGTTATTTCCAGTTCATACCAGTACTCTACAGTTATCAATTTTTACAATGGCGAGCCACTATCTGTGTGGGGGGACAGTAGTTAAAGTAAGTCCCAAAACCCCGTAGCACCCTTATCAACAGTCAAACTGTGTATCCTGCAGAATAGCAGTACTTCAGAAAATGTACAGTGAAGTCTCAAAAGAACTTCAGTAGTGTTCCTTCTGATAATGTACGGTAAAGTCTCAAAGAGCTTCAGCAGTGTTCCTTCAGAACATTATTTCAGAAAATCTACAGTAAAGTCTCAAAGAATTCAGACTCTCAAAGATACCATTGTAAAAGATTACCCATTTAGCAGCAAAGGATGAGAAAACTTCACCATCTCTAAAGCAGACAACATACTTTCAAATTTCCAGTGTGATATCACAATTACAAGAACATCCTTAAAAAGACAGAGTTTAAGAAAGCGAGATGCCGGACCACCTTCTTCAAGCAACTTCAGCTTTTCTTATGTAAGCATTCATTTTTGTTACAGTGCATTTTCTAGCAAGTCAGACAGTAAATCTCAAAAAGGTTTAAATACACCAGTAAATGTAAATGGTATACAGTGGATATAAAAAGTTTACACATCCCTGTTAAAATGCCACGTTTTGTGATACAAAAAATTATACCACAATAAATAATTTCAAAAGTTTTCCCACCTTTAATGTGACCTATAACCTGTACAATTCAATAAAAAAAACTGTGAGGGGAAATATATAAAAAATGTAGAATAAAGATGGTTCCATAAGTGTGTACACCCTTAACTTTGCTGAAGCACCTTTTGATTTAATTACAGCATTCAGTCGTCTTGGGTACACACCTGCCATCAATTAGAGAGACTCTGATTAACCCCAAATTAAGTTCAGCTGTCCTAGTAAGATTTTCCTGACATTTACTCAGTTGCCTGCTACAGCAAAAGCCATGGTTCACAGAGAGCTTACAAAGCATCGAAGAAATCTCATTGTTGAAAGGTATCAGTCAGGAGAAGGGCACAAAAACATTTCCACAGCATTGGATTATACCATGGAACACAGTGAATACAGTCATCAAAAAGTGGATAAAATATGGGACTACAGTGACGTTGCAAAGAACTGGACATTCCTCCAAATTTGATGAAAAGACAAGAAGGAAACTGGTAAGGGAGGCTGCCAAGAGACGTACAGCAACACTGAAGGAGCTGTAGGAATTTCTGTCAAGTTCTGGTTGTGTACTACATGTGACAACAATCTCCCATATTCTCCATATGTCTGGACTATGGGGTTGGATTGCAAGATGGAAGCCTTTTCTTACACAGAAAAACATCCAGGCCCTGCTAAAAGTTGCAAAACAGTAGAAGTCTCCCTAAAACATGTGGGAAAATGTGTCATGGTCTGATGAGACCAAGGTTGAACGTTTTGGCCACAATTCCAAAAGGTATGTTTGGCACAAAAACACTTTGCATCACCAAAAGAACACCGTCCCCATGGTGAAGCATGGTGGTGGCAGTATCATGCTTTGGGGTTGCTTTTCTTCAGCTGGAATTGGGGCTTTAGTCAAGGTGGAGGGAATTATGAACAGTTCCAAATACCAGTCACTTTTGGCCCAAAACCTTCAGGCGTCTGCTAGACAGCTGAAGATAAAAAGGAATTTCACCTTTCAACACGACAATGACCCCAAGCATACATCCAAATCAACAAAAGAATGATTTAATCAGAAGAAAATTAAAGTTTTGGAATGGCCCAGCTTGAGCTCAAACCTAAATCCAATAGAAAATGTGTGGGGTGACCTGAAGAGGGTTGTACACAAGAGATGCCCTCGCAGTCTGACAGATTTGGAGAGCTTTTGTAAGGAAGAGTGGGCAAATATTGCCAAGTCAAGATGTGCCATGCTGATAGACTCCTACCTAAGAAGCTTAAATGTAATTAAATCAAAAGGTGCTTTGACAAAATATTAATTTAAGGGTGTGCACAGTTATGCAACCAGCTTATTGTACTTTTTTAGTTTTTATATTTTTCCCCTAACAGATGTGTTTGTTTTTCAATTGAATTGTGCAGGTTATAGATTACAGTAAAGGTGGGAAAAGTTCTGAAATGATTTATTGTGGTCTTATTTTTTTATATTACAAAAAACTGGCATTTTAATAGGGGTGTGTAAACTTTTTATATCCACTGTATGTCAAATGGGTCTATATTAAATTCTTGAAAGCCGACAATGTCGCATCTGACATTGTCGACACAAGAATGGTGAAACTGCAGAACATCGAACAAGTAAACTGAAATCTCCATAAGGGGAGATTTCCGTTTACGTCAGTGTAGTGCAGTCTCGGAGTTGGTATATTTAAGTAGTGGGGGGTGCTGCCTACACCGTTTAGTTTTTTTTTGTTTTTGTTTTTTTTTTTTCTGAACATTTGATGTTTTTAACAGTTTGATCACTAAAGGTTGACCTTTAGTGATTTGAACTGTTAAATATTCGATGTTCTTATATAGACCCTGTCAAACAATACTTTTACAGTAAATGCACCAGTAAATGTGTTGTTTAGAGTTAAAAAGTCTAAAAATCTGTGTTCCAAAAATGTGCATTTAAATGTCAAGGTTATTAGTTCAGGAATGTTAAATTCTTTCTTGATACAAAAGAGTTAAATCTCAGAAGCAGACTGTAATAAGTAACAGCAACAGATTCACAGAATGAGTTAACTTCTATCACTATAGTTTTAGACTTAAATAACACAAATTCTTGTTTACTGTCTTCAGAAATCAGTGTAAATGCTCCACATATATAATTCAAAGTACAGAATCAAGTTGCACTATTGCAGATAGATATAAACACGGTCAGTGTATGTAACATGCAGATTTTCAGACAGACACAGAACAAACATTGGCAATGTATCAATTTCATGTTATTTTAAATAAAGATGTTCAGAATGTGATAAATTCTAGTTTATTGTTTTTTAGAAACCAGTGCAAATATTGCACTGAGAGAGGATAAGAGGGACCAAATTGCATTTTTTATCACTGATGAGGTAAACACCAGCATAAATGATATGCAGACTTTAAGGAAAAATAAAGAAGACATGCCTACCTTACCTCAAGTCAATGTTGTTACTAGTGTTTTGGGGAAAATTAAAGGAGAAATACATACGCTAGCTCAAATCAGTGTTGTTGCTAGTTCTATAAAAAAAGATTTTCAGCTTCTCTGTAAAGGGTGTGGCAGTCCAACACTAAACCAGGTTATCTGTCATTGTTTAAGTTTGAGAAAAATGACAGTATTTAATTGTTTACAGAAAAAAAATGATAGAATAATGCACAACATCAATTTCAGTTACAAATAGACCTCTACTAGCGGATGCAAGTGCAGATGTCAGGATTTGAAGGAGCAAAGTTTACAGCAGTGAGCAGTTCTGTACAGGTATGGACATGTGACCAGAGTTGCATGTTTTAGAGTTCAGTAACAATATTTTATGGAAAAATAAAAACACTACAGAATGTACAGTAATGCACACAGATGACACTTGTAAGAATGTGTGTGCAGTAGATTTTGCAGATGTACAGAATTTAAATAAATGATTATGACATAAACACTTGTGGGCTATAGATAAAATAAATTCCAGTTCAGCTGCCACAGCTGAAGTGAGGCAGTCAAGTTACCACTTATTTACCAAAAAGCTAAGACAGACTGTAAATGGCTAGTAAGGAAAAAACAGGTAACACATTTCAGACTAGTATGTATCATTCTGGAAGCATATGTTGTGTATGGGATACCAAAATGACACAAGTTAATTCACAGAATAAAGGGTTTACAGTTACAGATCTGGCAATTTTTTTTGTGTTCTTTTGTTTATCAGACATTAGGAACTTATGAATTATGGTAGTAAAGTGTTGCATTGCATAAATAATGTCTTGATACAGACTGAGACAGAAAAGCATTCACAGATATTAAATGATGTTTTGCTGGTTTACAGAATGTAACATTTAAAGTCAGTGCTACATTTTAAAAGTGATTGTACAGTCAAAAGTTCAGATCCCAAGCAAGAAAAGAGTGCATCATAAATATTATATGTTATTAAAGTCACAGGTTCAAATCTCATGTTGAAGAAACTTCACATGCTTGTATAAAGGGCAGACAAGTAAAGTTCCAGAATCAGATCAGTTCAACTCTAGTAATGAATGTGCATATGTAAATAAGATTGCCAACCATCCCATTATCAGCGGGACACTCACAGATTGAGCTGCCTCATCCCGTTGCCTGCTGTGCAAAGTAGTGGGACTTGAAAAGTCCCATGTTTTCAGAGCACTGAATTGCATGGAAAAGCCGCAATTACTTCCAGCTTTTCCATTGCAATTCAGTTACATCACCAACCTAGACCTGCAGGCAGAGCTATTCCCTGTTAGGTCTGGGTGCTTTAAATTGTGCAGCAATTGGCTGAAATTCATGAAGGGAATGGGGATTGGGGCAGGAAGAGCCCTACAAAGATTGCGTCTGTAAAGCGATTTGTTTTCAGTGCTCCTACAGCTGCTAAAGAAATACTAAGTTTATTTTCTTCTTTCTAACAACCAAGGCAGCCATCCATTCATTCATCCATCCAGCCAGTTATCGAGCCATTCATCCAGCCAGCCATTCATTCCTCCAACCAGCCATTCATCCAGCCAGCCATTCATTCCTCCAACCAGCCATTCATCCAGTAAGCTATCCAGCCATCCATCCATTCATTCATTCATCCAGCCATCCGTTCACTCATTCATTCATCCAGCCAGCCATTCATCCATCCATGTATTCATTCATTCATTCATCCAGCCATCCATTCATTCTTCCAGCCAGTCATTCGTTCATCCAGCCAGCCATCCATCAGTCGAGCCATTCATCCTTCCAGCTAGCCACTCTCACCTGCCAGTTAGCCACTCCAGCAACCAGCCAGTTGTACCCATAACTACACCCCCTTAACCACTTCTGTGGTGATGTCATGGTCGAAGGTGTGGCCAGTGTCATACTGGCCACACCCCCATGTCCCACTTTGGCCCACTTGAAGGTGGCAACCTTATATGTAAACAGTTCAAGATTTTATGTATTTCACTGCAGAAATTGCAGTTTACCAAGTACAGCAGTGGCACAGACTTGACAACTGAGTTACCAGATTACAGGCCAGTTCAACAAGCTGAATTAAAGACAGTACTGTCTGCATGTCCTCCACGCGGTCGAGTGGTGTTCGAAAGACATGCATGAATGGGCGTGCCTTTGTTGAAGGTTGGGCATCGGGCTGGCACCTCGGCACCATAAAAATCTACTGCCAATCATTAGCGGACCGGAGTTCCGCTGTGGTGATCCCTAACCAGGAAAAGCCAAAAGAAGAACAAACTGTATGCCATTAAACAGTATAGTAAAGATGAGTTTAATATTATTAGTGACAGTTTTGTACAGCAACACTTCTTACTCTTTATCCAAGAAAATTGTAGGCATTAATGATAAATCCTTGCAGCATCCAGAGGTACTGAAATAGTTGAATGACACTGGCTAAAAAAACAGTGATATGTAAAGAAGCAGAGAGACATGCATATTGAAGAAATTATTTTGGAAATTACAACCTGGGAGTCAATGTGTAAACAAAGTTCAATAGTTAAGTACAGTGTCAGATTACTACTTTAGTTTCATTTGAGGTATGACAGGAAAAACAATGCCACTGAGGTTTCCATTTGATTTCATAAAGAAATTACAGCCTTTCCATTTCAATGTAGTACAGAAACAGTTCAGTTACAGACTTTCAATAATGCATTTATTAGTAATATTAGTCTAGTTCACTATAGTACATTATCAGTTTGCTTACAGAATTACAAGAGTTTATTAACAGCATGTGTTTACTTCATGCAGAAAAATGTAAATAAAGTCAGGGCAACAAACAATGCTATCAGTTTGTAACTGTTAAAGCTGCAAATGTTATTTTAAGGACCTGCTTTTTTGTGCTTTGCAGATATCGGTAAAGAAAGACACGCCATCAGTTTTGGACATTTAAATAATTTCTAGGTCTGTTTTCCAGAATGCATATTTAACTACAGTCAAGAAAAATATTACATAAGCCACACAGCCTTACAGAAAAGATGAGAAAGGGGAGGTTTGGAAGGCATAAGTGTAAAAGGAACAAGGGCATTAAGATTCTAAAGCGACCCTTCCAATACCTCAGCAGTGACTGGGACAGTGCAGAGTAAGACCTAAACTTACAGAAAGCCAAGCCTTCAATATTTTTTTTAAATGTGTTTCAGTTATCTAAAATCTTTAAAGTTAAAATGTGTATACACCAGATGTGCATTTATACAGATTACAGTTAAAGCAAGTATGCGAATGTTTTATGTTTTCAGACAGCTATATAACAGTACTAGATTTCAGTAATGTCCTTCCTTTTACCCTTATGCCTTCGAAACCTCCCCTTTCTCCTCTTCTCTGCAAGGCTGGGTGGCTGATGTAATAACCACAGGGTTCAGTCCTGGGTCCTCTCCTGTTTGGTATCTACTTCTCTGAAGTACAGGCTAACACAGAAGGTCTTTGGCTAACAAAGTTCACAGATGACTGCAAACTAGGAGCCATAATCGAAACTCCTAACGATGTGGACATCCTACAGATGCCTGGTGTCAAAGCCATGGCCTCAAGCTCAATGCCAAAAAGTGCATTGTCATCCCCTTTGGTAAAACCTCTGTACCCATGAACTACCACATAGGTGGTAGTCTACTTAACACCAAAAGTGTGATGAGACCTTGGGACACAGGTGGACAGTAGTCTCTCCTTTGATAATCACATTGCCACAGTAGTCAGGAAATCCTTCTATGTGGCACACCTCATCACAAAAGGTTTCTCATCCAGGAAAGTAGAGGTCATTGTTCCCCTCTACTCGTTACTCATTAGACCCATTATAGAGTACAATGCCCCTTTTGGTATGTACCTCACAAGACATCTACAACAACTGGAAAGGCCGCAGAAATACCTCACAAAGATGATTACCAGCCTCAAACAGATGCCCTAGGCAGACCGTCTCAAAAAACTCCAGCTTTACTCCATCACATATCACGTACTCAGAGGTGATGTCTGCCTAACATACAGAGCTATGTCAAACCCAGAGCTGTTGGACATGCTCCACTTAAAGAAATCCCAGTCCCTCCAAGCTACACGTTCTAGGGACCTAAACCTGGTCACCACAATAAACAGAACATGCTGGAGGGATAGATTCCTGTCCCAGAGACTCCCCATACTCTGGAACAAACTACCTATCTATATCAAACAAAGCTCCTCATTAGCACTCTTCAAGAAAAATCTTGATAATTGGATGGGAAATAGGAAATTCACCCCAGGGATCACTTCTGTGGCTCTGCTCGACAGGGGCACAGGAAAATAATTTTCTTGGATGGCGAAAGCCAGGGTACCTTTTTGGCTATGCTTATATAGGCCCTAGGGCCAATAGCCTAGTACCTACCTATTAACTTATGTTTTTATCTGTATTCAGAGCATACTGACAGGAAAAAGTATTCCTCTAGTAATATTTTTTTCCAGAATAGAGCATTTACCAGATTTCAGTTTATATTTTTAGTAGTTTAGTTTCCAGAGTATAACATTTACCAGATTTCAGTTTATATTTTTATCTGTGTTCAGATAATACTGACAGAACAAAAGTATTCCTTTATCAATACTTTAGTTTCCAGCAGCATCACATCATTAATTATGAGGTTTGCTTACCTCTCAACCATATTTTAGATTCCCTGTATAAATATGTATCACTTTAATGTAAATTTCAGTCAAGTTTCAGAATATGACAGTCATAGTTATGAGTTCAGTATAGTACATTCCAGTCACATTTCAGAATAAAAGCATTACTAGATAATTTACAACATGCAATTACATCATACAATACTATTCAGTCATTAGTTTTAAAGGTAAAGTGGCAGACTTATTTGTAGCAGATATTAGGATATTAAGATAAGTTATCTAAATAACAAGTAGTAACAGTTATTTAATATATTCAAGGCATAACAAGTCAGGCTTTGTTTGTTAATTTATAGATTACAGTGCACCTTACATACTTATTGTACATTAGAAAGTTAAAAAGACATTGACAATGTAAGGTTAGGTCTGTGTCTTCATTTTATTTTATTTTATACTTCATATTTTAAAGTAACTATAGAAATAAGATACATGTGTGTGCGTAAGTCCGATAGGATAAGGTCTGTTAAAGCTTTATATGCGAGGTAGAGTCACCTCTTGGTAGCCTGTATGATGCTGAAAGGAGGGATAAAGCTTTGAGATGGTCTGCATAGTCTTTATAATTTTAAACCCTTTTTGTGTAGGGAGAAGGTGCTGGCATTCCAGTCTGATATGAGGCAATATACTCGGTGATTGAGCTAATGAGTGCCAAGTACATGGGAACAATTACATTCCCTGGCCTTGGAAGTAATGACTTGAGATGTAAGCAGTGTAATGAAAAATGACTTCCTTACAACAGTGGATACATGGTGATCAAAGGGAAGTTGATAGGTTCCCAGATGGGGTGTGTCATTATTGTGATAGTTACAAGGGGAGTCACACTTGCCAAAGGATACAGTCATACACTTGTCATTTAGTTTTAATCCATGGTTTTGACACTGGCTGTTTGTTTGGGATAGGCCCTGTTTTGGCACCAGATATGCAGTTTTCTGTAGACGTGGTCAGCCACAAACCCTTAACATTAGCTTTGACCTCTCAGAATCAAGTGTCAAAAAGAAGTGCCTAATGAATGATCCCTGGGGTCCTTATTCTGGTAGGTCTTTTGTTGAAGTTAGAGTTACCCATCCTAGCTTCCTGGGTTCTATTTGTGCACCAGTTTGCTATCCAACCAAGTCACATAGGGATTTACATTTAACTTGGAGAGTTAGTTTACAATATATGTGTGGCAGATGGTGTTAAAACACCTTTGTGAGATCTAGCTATATGGTGTGCATGGTTTTTGTCTCTGTCCAGTGCTTCAATGACTTTTTCAAAAAATTCAACCAGTTAAGTAGATTGACTAATCAGTGCTGGGCTTTGTCGAGATTATGTAGGTTACCTAAATCATTGTTTATTAATTCTGTAATTATCCTTAATAATCTTATAGATTTAACTGGTCTGGCTTGTGGGTCTGTAATTACCCAGGTCCATTGAAGCCCAGCCTTATTGCAAGGAAATGCCAGTGCTGTCCTGCATTCCTGCAGCATGAAGCCTGTTTTGAGGCTGATTATGAATAATTTCTGTAGGTGTTCAGACAAATCAAATTTTAGACTGACCAATAGGCAGCCCAGTATGTTACCTAACCTCCTGGATGAAGCGTTGACCTTAGAGAACTTGTTATTAGGAGATTTGACCTGTGGGGTGGGGGCAGTCCTGTCTCTTTTTTTTTTTTTTTTTTGCCAGACCAGTAACATATTTCCAAAAATATGTATAACTAGTTACATTAATTTTCATGAAAATATTAAAATTTGATTTAAAAATATTTTTACATTGGATAAAATGCAAGATGCATCATTGATATACATAAACACAGATTTATGCTGTAGAGTCAATTTGGACTATCTATAGCAGCAGTCCCCAACCACCAGACCATGGATCATTTGTTACTGTGCTGCACAGAAGGGACTTAAACAAAAAAGTGAATGTGTCTCTGTATGTGTGTGAGTGTGTTTATGTTTCAGTTTGAGTGTGAGTGAATGCATGCATGAAAGCAGAATGTATGTGTCTGTGTGAAAGAAGAGGAGACCGTGTATGTGTGTATGCAGGAGAGTAAACAGTGGGATCGATCGAACCATTATTTTACACTTGCTAAGCAGTGCTTTTTCTATTTAGCGAGTGTAAAATAAAAATAAATGAAATGCAAAAAAGTGTGTGTGTGTGTGTGTATATATATATATATATATATATATATATATATATATGTGTGTGTGTGTGTGTGTGTGTGTGAAGTGCGTTTTTTTGTATGTATATGTTTCTGTGTGTGTGAGTGAATGCATCCTTGAAAGCAGAACAGACTGTGTGTGTGGGTGTGTGTATGCATGAGATAGAGAGATAGTAAAGAGTGAGAGCAATCCCTGGCAGTAGCAGCAGCATGAATTGAGGTTTGTTTACCTCTCAACCATACCTCTCAAAATCTCGCACAATAAATCTGAATGGAGCCCATAGCTGTCAACCTCTGGGCACAAAAAATCTGGAGAAAGCTAACTGGGGGGACAAAGCCCCAAAAATAGGGACACATTTTAAGTATTGCTCTTATAAATTTAAAAAGTTGATAGAATGCAAGCTGAGCAGCCAAGTGCTCTGGATCATGTGGAACGCTCCACATTTACCATTTAAATTGCCCGCTATTCTGCTGCTCCACATCAAACAGTGGTGGCTCTGCTACACAAGTTTTGATTGGTTTGTATTGCACAATTACAACCAGTCAGCATCACTGTATACGAACCAATCAACTAATCACTCCTGAGACAAAGGGAGCCAATGACAAGCACCACAATTTGTCCAGTTGTGCACTGGCAATAGTTTTGTTGCAAGTGCAACATGGTAAAACTGATAAAAGTCTTGAATGGCCAAAAATGTGTTGCTAACTGGTGCTGCAAGACATGATACTAAAATGGTCCTGGAGGATGCACAGTTGCTGCCCCTTCTCCTGTCTATTCACTTTGGAGAGGAACCTGGCAGCTCTTTTAGCTCTGACTTTTACTGGTCCAGGTAAGTAAGCTTTAAATGTGGTTGGAAGTTGTTACTGACAGGTTTGCCAGCAGACCATTCAAAACTGTTTGTTTTTTTGTGTTTTTTTTTTTTTTTTGGTGGAAGCTTTTGTTTTATTGCTTTTAACATGCCTCTTCCCAAACAACTGGAGATGGGATACTTCAGAACTTGAAACATCAGATAAACTTGTTAATGTGTTATTTCAGTATCATTGTAGGTGCTAGTTGCTAGTGCCTTTTAGGTCTAATCCAGGTGCATGCAGCATAACTCTTAACCTCTTAGCACAAGAAATGTGGACAAAGCCAAAAATAATGGGGAAACAAAGACCCCAGAATGGGGACAGATTTTAAATATTGTTCTTATAAGCTTAGAAAGCTGCTAGATTCAGAAAAATGTTTTCATTTGGTTTGAGTACCTCCCAATCTCTTGTACGATAAATCTGAACACAGCCACAAATAATAGGGGCAATTTTAAATATTGCTCTTATAAGCTTAGAACGTTGTTAGAATAAGCACTGAAAACCCTGCTTCTGTTTCCAGCATCCTATCTTTGTGAAGCAGGGTATTCTGCAATGACAGCAACCCAAACAAAATTACTGAGTAGACTGGAAATGAGGAATACACTTTGGGTGTCATTGTCTCCCATCATCCCTAGCTGGGACCATCTCATTGCAGGAAAACAAGCTCAGTGCTCCCGCTGATTATGCATTATGGTGGGTTGTATTTATTATGCACTTTATTATGCTTTATTTGTAGGAGCGTGCAATGGTCTGTCCATGGAAAATTGTCTTACTTGAAACTGGTCATTGGTACAAAAAAGGTTGGAGACTGCTGATCTATAGCATTACTTGAGAATAAGTCGAAAACTTAGAAATGCTTGCTGATGGAGTGGGGCAATTACATTAAACCACAATTAGCACAGACTCAACATTTTTGTTAGCAAGGTATTGTGGCCTTAAGGATTAAGCAAGGCAGACCATATTCAGAAGTTTGTCCTTTTTGCTAATGGTTTGAATAAGAGGTTATAATTAATTGATGTAATTTATTGAGGAAGTAATGTTTTAATCATGCAACGCAAAGGGACACATTGAGTGCCCAACAGAACACTTTTTGTTTGATTCTTGAGACAGATGGGATGTCTGTTTGAAGTCTAGTTCACAGTGGGGTCAGATTTTTGTGAAGCCAGATGAATTTTTTTTCTTTTCCAAGCATTTGGGTATTGTTTTCTTCCCACATTTTATGTAATAGGCAATCTTTATTGGCAGATGTACATACAGTTGGATCAGTTAGTCCGCTAGCATGGAGTTTTTCACACATCATTATGCTTTATGTAGATTTTTGAATGGAGGTAGTTGTAGGAGGGTGACTTCATGGCCTTCCTCAGGGCTAGGTTCTTATTGAATTTTTTTGCAGCTGAAGGTGTTTATACATAGTAAGACTATCACTCGGTTCCACTGTAAAATATGGTAATGTTTCTTTAAGTATTTTTGTACCTTATACCTTTACATTCTTGAGTTAAGAATCATGTGGTTTGATTTGAATACTGGTTATTCTGGAAAGTAAAGTCAGTGAGCTAACTGTACATCCCTTTTTGTCTGCATCCTATGGGATTACAAACCCATGCATGGTAATAGAAGAGTCTTCATGGTACAACTCATCTACTACCTTCAGGAACTCTTTCTTTTCAAGGCAGTTTGTAAACAGGAAATTGTAGATCCAGAACTTTGATTTATCCCTGACCATGAGTGAAATAGCTGAGAAACCTTTGAAGGTACAGTGAGCCATGTTTTTGCATGTTGGGGAGGAAGAAAAAATTAAAATGTGTAGCATGTTTGATCTTTGAGATAGAAAGAGAGACAATTTAGCTGTGATATGCCAGAAGTTTATGAACACTTATGAGCCAAGAAAAAAAAGACATATGCCATTTGTTCTTCAGAAGGACAATGTCATTGAACATACTGCTGCTAATGCTTCTGAATTAAAGAATTGTACTAAATACTGAGTTTGGTGATTTAAATGATTTGTTGCTAAAAAGCTTATGTGTGTAGTATGTGAAATAATCTGATGAAAAGTAGGTTTTACAGTAGTAATGTGCAGAGCCAACTAAATCACTTTTAACTAACGTATAAAAGTTAACTAAAAAAGAAAATGTTTAAAATTGTACTTGAAAGGAGAGGATACATAGCAAATGTATACTGTAGAGCAATGAAAAGTGTGTCTGTAACTTTTGCATGCCACTTCTGTTAGTTATGTATTAGCGGTGATGACAGAAATTGTTTCACTAAAATATTTAAAAAAGGACAACTGACTTGCAACTGAAAACAATGAATGAGGTATGTAAGTGATTTATTTGTAGGTGCTGGAAGTTTGGAAAGAGTGCATGCTTTTGAACAAAATGCTTAAGCATGTGTTATTTAAAATATATACTGGGGCATAGTGTAATAATATTGTCTGCTCAAACTTACAAATCATTGAATTTGAAAGAAAATCAGATTTCTCAGGTCTGGTCTGGAAACTGGAACCATTGGACTGGTCACCTTTGTTACCATCAGCACAGCAGTGGACTCTCTGCAAGCTCAATCTCTTCTCCACTCATAACCCCCTGCTCTACAGACAGCCTCCAGATCTTAATGCCATCCTTTAGCCATAACATTTCTACAGCAGCTGTTATAATTTGAGGGAGTATTTTTATCATGTAAGGGAATTTCTCTCTTTTTTTTTTTTGCTGGTGATAGCAGATCCTGCAGACAGTGTTTCTAGTACTGTTCAACTTTAATTTCTTCCTAATTACTACCTTTCTATCCTCCTTTTCCCAGCCCTCAACAGTTTATAGGCCTTGTTGAGTCTTCCCTTATTAATGAATGCATTCAGTCCACTCTTTAGCATTTAAGACAAGTACTGCTGTTTAGACAGGCTTCAGAAATTAAAAAATGTATAAAAAATCTAGACCAAGCTTTAAGAAATACAAGAGATGCAGGCATAAAATTCCCCCAGTTGTCCTGCATGATCTTTATGTGGTTTGTTTGAGGGCTTCTCACTTACATAGTGACTGTTCTATGCATAAATAAATTGTTGCCAGACTCTGACATATAGAAAAAGTAAATGTATGCCGAAAGGATTTATTTGTGCTGATTCTGTACTAGAAGAACTCTCTACATAACAAGATCAGGAGAAGTCATTGTCCAAAGCCCCAAGACCAGAGATGAAAATGGAGAAAAAAGGGGCAGAAAACAAGGATCTCCTTGTCCTGAAGAAAGTTATGTCACCTAAGATCACCAGCCAGCTTTATCCTATTCTAGACAGGAAATGTTTTCCACTGTAATGTCAAGCAAGACTTCATCTCCTCGTCAGCAGAAGGTGTCCATTACCATGCACTCTGTAAAGAGAAGGAGAATGGCCTTTTTTTTTGTCTGAGCATGAATTTTCAGGATTGATGCTGTCCAGACTAGCATCATGGTCTTCCTTCATCTCCTACATTAGGAGTCCTATTCCACTAAACTGGAAACAAATGTCAGCCTTTGTTAAGGGCTAGCTTCAGCAAGGGTACCCTCTTGGGCTTAACAGTACTCACAACTGTCTAACAAGTCTCATCCATGACCCAAGAAATGATTTTTACTCCAGGCCTTGTCTCAATGCTGATAGTGGTGGAGTCCGTGCAGGCTACTATTTCAGTCCCTACAGTTCAGACAGCTATTCTTTTCAGCAGCAGTTATGTTTGCTCCATGGATCACTAGGCCTCAGGATGATCACTTGTGTGATTTTTTTGGCACTGACCACAGCACCATCTGTCTTGGTATTGTTCTTGGTATCAAAACTTGACATTTGACATCTCAGTGCTGAAAGTCCCCATCTTGGCTTTGGCTCTGAAATGTTCATGTTTTGTCAGCTGCAGTATGTGCCAGCTTATTGGTGCTATCCTTGGCATTGGAAGTTCATTAACTCAGTCCCTGAGTATCATAGCAGATTTGACAGTGCAGAAGAAAGCCTATAATAGGTCTGTACCAGGACTAGTAGCAGTGACACTGATTCTGTCCCAAGATACCACTGAAGTTTGAGCCTTTGACCACTCATCTTCTCAGCTCCCTAAGGACAAGGGACTTGTAGGTCCAGACTGTCTCAATCTGAGAGTTCAGATGATGATCTTCCTAGCTCCATTAGGAAGACAAGGTGTAGGAGGAAGCACCTTGATTCCCCTCCAGAGTCCACCACCTGGATACAGATCTTGAAGGGAAGCTTTCCCCAAATCCCCTCCAGAGGATGCATCCTTTAGTGATATTTAGGAAATGATTTGATAGAGGGGATCTTGACCTGTAGACCTCACCTCTCCAGTGGAAGAGATTTTTCAGGAGGCCAGCAAGTCTCCCCCTGCAGTTTGGACAGTGCCTCCATCAGGAAAGTAGGGCAATATGGGTTGCTGCAAGGCTTGGAAAGAAACATCTGTGGTCAAGCCCATCCCTAGAAAAGTGGACAAGTGTGCTGTATACCCCCAAGGACAGACTGGAGCTGGAACTGGACTGGAGCACAGAACCTGTTGTGGACTCCATAGTACTAACTGCAGCCACCAAGAGAGACATCTCAAAGGATTTTCAAGCTATTCATCCATCTAGCAAAGAATCATGGATAAAGGACAGGCTTGGAAAGTGGGTGTATGCTTCAAGTACATTCCCTGACAGAGCCCTGAACTACATGGTACATATGATTAGATTTCAGAGGGACATACCTGAGAAAATAGCTGACACCCTGAAACAGTTGCCAATGGATGAAGTGCAGTCATCATCCACCCTTTTTTTCCCATTTTCTACATCTCTCTTGATTCAGTGCCACTATCTTACTTTGCTTGACAGTCATGCCTGATTGTTGCAGGTCTTCTCTCACACAATCCACACATCTTTGCTTGATGCTCGTGTTTCCTCTTGCTTTCTACCTATCTGTCCCAAATCTTTTTCACCAGATTATCTTCTGCTTTCCTGCACATGTGCCAGACTCACAGTAATCTGTTCTCTTTGACCTTCCCTGCAATTAAAGCTACCTGGGCTTCTGCTGTGGTGTCCTCATTTCATCTGTCACACAGTGTGTATTCTACCTACTATCTTTGACACTTCATCTCCATCCCTTCTAGCTTCCTCAACTACTCTGCTTTCACTGGATCTCCATCCCTTCTAGCTTCCTCAACTACTTTGCTTTCACTGCCCATGTTTCCGTACAATACAGTAGTATTAGTAACACCATAATTTTGTACACCTTAGTTTACAATTTCTTTAGCATACTTCTGTCACACATTTCACTTGATACTCTCTGCTATTTGACTGCAGCCCCTATGAGTCCCTTCTCCTTAACCTCCAATCACAGAAACTTAAAGCTGTTAATTTGTTACATTCCGTTTTCCTCTCTAGCAATTCTCAGCTTTTTCTGATTCCCCCATTTGCCACCATATGGAACTGTTTTATCTGTATTCAGTTTCATCCCATGTGATTATAGTTTTGAATTCCATTCCCCTATCATTTTCTGGGGTTCATATTAAAAACACGAATGTTTACTTACCCAAACACCTAAACGCTGACACGTCTTCATTGAACCGTGAAAACATCAATCATCCTGAAGGGCGAAATCCGAAACTTCGAATCTTCATGGTTGGCCCTTCTGCGGTATAGCTCCATAAGGTAAATGTGCAATAGTTAAGGACCTTAGGGTTAGGGTGCGGGTTAAGTTAAGTGCACACATGGTGGTATATGCAAAATTTAGTGTAGGGTTAGAAGTAGGGTTTTGGTTAGTGTATGTATGTGGTTTATTTAGTTTGTGTAGGTAGTATGTAGCGGGCAGTGGGATGGGACAAGTATGACATTTCGAGTTTTTGAATTTCGCGGTTTAGAGTGTTCGGTGTATTTGTGGTTCGCAGAATATGTGTCAGCGTTTAGGTGTTTGGGTAAGTAAAAATTTGTGTTTTTAATATGAACTCATTTTCTGAAGTTTTTATTCACAGTCTGCCTGTAATGCCACATCATCTGCATGCAGCTTTGTCAATCTGTCCCCTCCTACCCATTTGCTACTGTAATTCATCACTATTGCAATCAACAGTGGGCTCAGAGCTGAACACTGATACATACCCACTCCCACTGGGAGCCCCTCTGTGAGTCTAAACACCTCATACTTGTGTTATTGGGTCCTTTTACATAGCTTGCACTAATTCTACTAGTGTTCTGGGACTTTGAACCATTGCATGGTTGCCTAAATCAGCTGTCTTGGGGACTTTATCATATATTTTTATCAAGTCTAAGAATGCCCAGTTGGACTTTTTCCACATCTCTAGCTTCTTCTCAATTATCTGTCTCACATGGAATCAGTCCTCACAATGCTGTTTTGAGGCACTGCCATTCTTTTTCAACCCCATCTGTTTCCTCAGCTTCTTGAGGTGCTAGAGCCCAAAATATTTCCCTGAACTCATGTGCTTTCTCTTCATTCAACTTCCAGGTCTTCACCTTAGTCTCTGTTGACCTTAGTGCCTTCTCTGACCATTGCATGCAGCTGATTGAAGAAACCAGTGGTTTATGCTGTGGCCATATAACTTTTCAATTGCTGATTCTACCCCAGTGCCCTTTCCATGGTAAGGGGAAGTCTGCCTGAGTTGAGTTGCAACATCTGAACTGCAGTTTCATTTGGAAACCCAAGTGGAGACTATGAGTACCATATCATGGTGCTGCAAGGACAGTGGGCTTAGGCTTAGGAATAAGAAGACAAGTCTGGCTGTGTTTTACTGACTTTGTAGACCACTTTAAGACAGGGTTTGTCAATGCCTTCTGTAACAGCACCACTTTGCTCGGGCAGAAGGTTAAAGAGAAGATGTAGACTTGTGAAAAGGAGGGCAAAATGCTCACAACTATTGAGATGAAGTTTGTGACCCCTCAAAAACATTTCAACTGAACCAAAAAGGGGCCATAAACTTGTGGTTTTGAAGTCACAGCAGTTGCAGAACTGACAATCCTAGACAAGGAGGCTTTGAGTCTGACTGCTTCCCAAGAGACAGAAATTGTCACAATCAGCAGGATTCAAGGGAATATTTTCAGGATTTCTTCCCTTTGAATCCAGAAGGATTGCCATTCTGTTCCCCTCTGGAGGCAGTCAGTGATGTCTTTTCTTGCACCTTCTGGTGTGGTTAGCCATCACATTGGACAGTTGGGTAAGGAATATCATATCCATAGACTTTTATTTTTCCTTTTTGGAAGTGAGAATACAAGCCTAGCATCCTATCCTGTGATAGCATCACCTTACCAAAATGAAGCAACCTTAAAGGAGGTTCAGAGTCTCTTCCACAAGAGTGTCATCCAGGATGTCCCACCCTAAGAGAAAAGATCCAAATTTTACTCAAAATTCTTTTTAGTGCCTAAAAAGACCAAGGACCTCAGGCCAGTCCCAAACTTAAGCCTGCTCAACCAATTTGTAAAGGAGTTTTTCCAGATGGCCTTGGTATAATCCATACTGCCATGCCTTCAGGCAGGAGATTGGTTGTGCTGCTTGAAAATGCAGGATGCCTATCAACAAGAAAAAGGCATCAAGAAGATTCTTCCACTTTAACGTAGGAGCCAATAATTATCAGTTTCAAGCCATGCCAATTGGACTTGCCACAGCCCCCTGATGTTTCAGCAAATGCGTGTGTAACAATGTGAGGTATTGCCAGCTATACTAGGAGAAGTAGGGCAGTGCATATGTAATATATGCCAGCATAGCTAGCTGGAGTTTTGTAAAGAATTCTATGTCATTTGTATATCAAACTGATTTGTACAGGTGCTTGTGTTTGAAAATGTATTTGTAAAGTTGCATGTGTTAAAAATGTACCAACAGTGGGTTCTGCTGGACAGAAAAGGAAGTATATCTGTATGTCAGACTGTATGATAACTATTGAAATTAATACACTTTAACAAGGGATACTGGAAGAGAAGTGGTCCAGCTGACTTTGAAAAATAATTTGAAATTAAATTACTTGGTATAAGCTGTAAAGATTGTATTTCACAGGTCTCAGTGCAGCCAGAGACAAAAACGTTTGTACTAGGAAGCCTTCTGTATTGTCTTTAGCAGTGAACTAATTGTTATCCTGAAAGGGTGGAAGTGTTGAAATGGTTTTACGGCTTCCAGATGCTATAACAAATCTTAACAAAGCTGTGTGTGTATGGTAATGCATATGTGCGAGATTCTGGTTCAGTTTCTAGTAAACAGGGGTAGTATGGGAATCAGAAGTCAGATGACCATATGTATATGATGTCATTCTGTAATCTAGGACTAAAATGATGTTTTAATACTAGATGAGACAGAAGTCTTAGGGCAGTCTGTTTTTGTAACCTGACATAGAAAGATCACGCACCTACTTCATCTTGCCTTGCCTTACTTTAGTAAGTAACCAAGGAATAGTAATTATTTAGATCAGTCAGGAAAATATAGTGAGATTAGTTAAGAACTATTTCTCTGTATCTGTGTAAATCTTTTCATCTGTGTTATTTTAATATTTCCTGTGATTGAAACTCTGGAGTTTATTGTAAATAAATATTTAATATTTTTATGTTATTTTATTAATTATTAAATATATTTAAACGTTTCATTGTGGCTGGTCTTTTAAAGAATATTTTAACCTTTGGGAGTACTTATATTTATTTGGTGGCACTGTGGCCACACTTGAAAGCCTTGCTGTTTGATCAACATTGCCATTTGTATTAGTATTAATTTCACTCAGTATAATTGGGTACCTTTGTAAGAGCCTTAGAGTAGCTGGCTGGAGTGTCTGGTGGCAGTAACTACCTTATAGTCTGGACAGAGGGGCATACCTAGTAAATCTGTGCTAGTCTTTCCCAGGTGTGTGCTTGAAAATCAAATTTCAGAGTGTGTGTGTCAGCTACTTGGATCAAGGACACAGAGCACTGGTTTCTCAGATAGAGTGGTGGAGGACTTGGCTTGGACACTCGGCTGAGGACTCGGCTCTATAGCTGTGCCAGTGGGAAGTCTTACTGGAGGCTTGAAGAGAGAGAGGGGGAAACCCATCCTCCGGACTGAGTGTATTCTCTGTGTGCTCTTAAGGGGAATTGTGCTTAATGCATAGAGCTGCATCTGGAAATACTATGTGTATCTGTTTTTGTTCCACTTGAATGTCCCTCACCAGTGTCAGTGGTGAGGATTCAGGCTCCTTGATTACTGGCCTAGAGGAGGGATGTTACAGCATGTCCCCAATCACAGTGCACATGTGACTTCTGGATGTGTGGAAATTTTTATGCCTGGATAATTGGCTTTTAGTAGCCCCAAATATGGCAATACTTCTTTTAGTTTGACAGTACTTGCTCCAGATGTGACTGTCATTGGAGATCACAATTAACATCACCAAATTGCAACTGGAACCTTCTCAAGATTTAGTTTACATAGGTTGCCAGTTGGACACACTGAACCAGTTGGCAAAATAGTCTCTGAAGTTGTGACTCTGGTGCGAGAAGGCCAGCCCTCGGCTGCTGCATTCACAAGGTACTGGGTCTCTTGGCAGCCTCAATTCTAGATGATCCATCATTCCAAACTCAGTATGGAAATATTACAATGGACTGTTTGAACTCAGTGGGACTAGGCCTTGCAACCTGTTAATCACAGAATCAAAGTAGCAAAGGCTAACAGCAGGAGTTTATGTTGGTGGATAGACCCACAAAATATCTTGACAGGAGTCTCCTTTCTCAGAGCACACCCAAGTGCCATAGTGACCACAGATGTATCTGGTTTGGGGTGAGGGGCCATTCTCAAAACAGATGGTCCAGTGTATGTGGATTCCACAAGAGGCTCTACAGCATATCAGTATTTTTGAGATAAGGGCAGTCCTACTGCTATGGGCATTTTAGGGCTTGCTCCCTTGGAATGCAGTTTCTATCCTATTAGACAACACGGCAGTGGTATGGAATGTAAACAGGCACGGCAGTGGTATGGAATGTAAACAGGCATGGAGGAACCTATCTCTTATCACTTGTGTAGAGACATGTTCAGAGTTTAGGAATAGGCCATGTCAGTTTGATGCTTTCTGTAGCAACAGGCAAACCAGTTCAATCTCATGTGATAGTGGACAGATTAAGCAAACAAATTCTACTGCCACAAAAGTAGCCTCTCAACAACAAGGTGGCCTTAAGCATATTCAAGAAATGTAGCAGGCCTTCTTGCAATATTTTTACTATGTCTTAACTGTACCAGATGTCTACTATTCTTCAGTATAGTTCCTCAAAAGGGGCA
Organism: Protopterus annectens; assembly: GCF_019279795.1. Taxonomy (NCBI): domain Eukaryota; kingdom Metazoa; phylum Chordata; order Ceratodontiformes; family Protopteridae; genus Protopterus; species Protopterus annectens. The sequence goes on along the minus strand of NC_056737.1, from coordinate 969,561,457 downwards.
CCCCCAAGACTCATTCTCCCACATTTGGTCCCTGGGACTTCCAAATGTCTTTTCCTCTCTACCATTAGTATTCAGACTCCTTCAGGAAGCCAAAGACTACAAGATATGACTCATTCTCATATTCCATCTCTGGCCGTGCCAGGTATGGTTCCCTTTGCTGTAGCCTCATCTTGAAAAGAAATCTTTTGCAGAACCTGTCTCTGCTGACATATACATCTGGTTTGCCTTACCTGGACATACACTTCCCTCATCTAACTGAATGGTTTCTCCACTTCCATTAATGGCAGGGAACCATTCCTTCTCTCCAGACATTGTCAAGCTAATTACAGCTTTTTAAAATCCCTCAACAAGATGGATTTAGAAAGGGTAAATGGAAGAAATTCACTATGTGGACAAAAAAAAAAAAAAAATATATATATATATATATATATATATATATATACTACGGACATCAGCTTCACTGTTGTCCATTCTGATGGAACTTTTTAACAAAGGAGCCAATTACGCTTTAGTAAAAGTCCACTTGGCATTTATTTCTTTGTTTCATGACAGGCTTCTGTCTTCTCTTTGGTTTCCAACAGAAATTTCAAGGTCTTCATCAAAGGATTTTTTCTTCTCAGACCTCTGTTGGAAAAACCAGCTCCTGCCTTGCATTTTAATTTTGTGCTGGAAAGCCTAACCAAAGCACCTTTCAAATCAGCAGATTTGTTCCATTTCAAATACTTGCCTTGGAAACTTATTTTATTGGCAATTACTTCTGCAAAGAGAATTTCAGTGTTTCATGCTCTTTCCTTACAATTCCCATATATTATGTTCTGTTCTGACAAAGTTGCAATTCAAACTAATCCATCCATGCCAAAGGTTGCTACACAAAATAGTTTGAATCATTTGATATGTTTATCAGTCTTTTTTCCTAACTTTTCCAACAAAGTTATATACCTTATTCATTGTTTGGGAATGTATAGACAATCGCATTTATATGTTGATCGTATGAGAAGTTTTAGGATTTTTCACCAGCAAGAAAAAAGTGTAAAATTTCTAAGGTTACCATAGCCAAGTGGCTCTCAGATTGTACACTGCATTGTAATTCATTCTTATGTAACTTGCCTGTGGAAGAGATAGCAGAAACTGCTTCTTTGTCATCTTTGCACACATTTGCTAATCATTATAATCTGAGTACCCTGTCTAGGGCTAGGAATTTGCAGCAACCATTTTGAAAGATATGATCTGATGTCAATTTTCATACTGTCCTCAACTGATTGGTTCAGATTCAATTCTCAGATCCAACTCGGCCATTACTGAAGCTCGTGGTAACCAAAAAGCCCTTGAGAGTCTCTCTTACCCATAATGCACCTACACTAAGCTACCCCAGATCTTGTTTGCCACTTTTTGCAAAAATATGTTGTCAGTCTAGCTCTTGAGCTTTCACAGATAAATGACAGTTTTTTCATTCAAAAATCTTTTAAAGCTTAATATTTTTTGTATTATATTATTGTTTCTTACATTTCTTAACCCTTTATGTTATACAAGTTCATAGTTCTTCAGTTACCATAATTGGTAATTTCCCTTTCCCTTTTTTCCTTTATCTAGCCTTCTGTAGTTATAATTCTGTCTTTTACCTTTCTACACTTTCATGATGTTTGCAGATGACATAGTGATCTGTACAGAGAGTAAGGAACAGGTGGAGGAGACCCTGGAGAGGTGGAGATATACTCTAGAGAGAAGAGGAATGAAGGTCAGCAGGACTAAAACAGAATATCTGTGTGTGAATGAGAGGGAGGATAGAGGAATGGTGAGGATGCAGAGAGTAGAGGTGGTGAAGGTGGATGAGTTTATATACTTGGGATCAACAGTTCAGAGTAATGGTGAGTGTGGAAGAGAGGTGAAGAAGAGGGTACAGGGAGGATGGAGTGGGTGGACAAGAGTGTCAGGAGTGATTTGTGACAGACGAGTACCAGTAAGAGTGAAAGGGAAGGTCTGCAAGAGGGTAGTGAGACCAGCTATGTTATATGGGTTGGAGACAGTGGCATTGACAAAAAGGCAGGAGTCAGAGCTTGACGTGGCAGAGTTGAAGATGTTAAGATTTGCACTGGGTGTGACGAGGATGGACAGGATTAGGAATAAGTATATTAGAGGGTCAGCCCAGGTTGGAAGGTTTGGAGACAAAGCCAGAGAGGCAAGATTACATTGGTTTGGACATGTGCTGAGGAGGGATGCAGAGTATATTGGGAAAAAGATGCTAAGGATGAAGCTGCCAGGTAACAGAAAAAGAGGAAGGCCTAAGATAAGGTTTATGGATGTGGTGTGAGAGGACATGCAGGTGGTTGGTGTGACAGAGCAAGATGCAGAGGACAGAAAGAAATGGAAACAGTTGATCCACTGTGGCGACCCCTAATGGGAGAAGCTTAAAGAAAAAGACCTTTCTACACTTTCATCTACTCTTTTCTTACCATTGTTAGTAATTTTTTCTTGTTTTTGAGCTACACACACACACATATATATATATATATATATATACATATAAAATAAAAAAAATTTCTTACTTAATCTTTCCATTTTATTGCTGCTGGTATAATGACGGACAAAGGTCCATCTGGGTTTAAGAAGTGTGTCAAGTGTGGGCACAAGCTTCAACTGTCAGATGCCCACACACTTTGTGTTTATTGCCTAGGGCTGCAAAATCTGCAAGACGATTGTTCAATATTCCATAGCTTTAATCCTAGAGCCCTAATCAACAGAAAAAATAAACTCATACTAAAAGGATTGTTACCTTCCTCGTTTGGAGAAGCAGTATCTAGGGAGTCTATCCCCCAAAGAAAGTCTTCATTTCCAAGGCCTTCAAGCTCATCCATGTTGGTTTTGGAGTTGGCTAGAAAAAAGCCTAAGTTGGATCTGAAAAGATCCCAAAGTTCTTCACACTTGGAGATGAGGAAGAGAAAAGTGACGGAGCTGACTATCTTGGATCAGACAAAAAAGCAATCTGATCTGACTGCCTTGACTCCTGTGGTTCTCCCCAGGACCAGATACTCACCATCCATTGATTCTGTACCTTCTCTGGTGCCTTCACCCTTTTTGAAATGTTGCCAGTCTAAGTCTCCTTCTCTTCCATCGACTTAAGAAATAAAGCGTTAGGTCAACAGAAGTAATGTAGCCCACAAAAAGCACAAACGCTGATGCCACGTATATCAGAGTGATGATGCTTCCAAGCCAAGATGTAGCAAACTGTTTTATTACATCTAATTTTAAATGTTGAAGTAGTTAACCGCTGTCACCTATTACAAATGGGCTTCATCAGAACTACTAACACAAATTCAACTGTAGTTTAAATAAAAGTTTTGGCGCCAAATGGCCGTTTTAAAAAAACTTCCCTTAAAGGTATATACTCTACATTAGTAGAATGCTCATTATGTCACTTGAGCGTTAACAGTAATATTAAAAAAGTTTTATTGAAAAAATACTTATGTAGATACCTAATTCTAAAAATATTACTTAAATGAACATAATATTAAATCATAACTATAACAGCACTCTAAGGTATTAGTGTGCTGATATAACTGTTACTATACATTGAAATAAGCACACATTAAAATATTACCACACGAATAAAAAAATATAAAAAATGTATATAATAAATAATGTGAAGAATGTTAGATACCAGCAGCATAACAGTATTCAATATATTGTATAATCCAACAATAAACTGAATAAATAATGTATATTAATATAATCATCATATGTTTAACCCATCAGTTTATAATTTCCTAGCCAAAATCGGTTTAATGGATATATGGTCATTAAGACCTGGCTAAGTTGAAGCATCTGTGTACAATTGCCACCAGACCTCCTTAAAACCCAAGGTGGCCTTGATATTACCCCCCAGGATCAAATTTAACATTTTCTAAAATAGCAAACTTAAAAGAATGCAAATTCCCATACTTTTCAAAGTGCCTGTATAAGGCATTATTAACATCCTTCTTCCGGATACCATACAAATGGTTGCAAATACGCTTTCTAAAAAAACTTTCAGTTTCCCCTATATAGTACGCTAATGCCACAGAAAAGACCACCAACCAACAAAGTATCCTGAAAACTGTCTTTAATAGACGTGACAACAATAAAAACGAACAGCAATCCAATTCAAAACGAGCGCTTTCGCCTGGTTAATACCAGGCTTTATCAAGATGCATATTGGAAGAACCCAATACTATATATAATCATTTGCTGGTCACCTGACCTGTAATTAATTAGAACAGATTTAATCAATTACGTTCTTAAAGGTGTCTCAAAATAAATAGCTTATAGTACAACCTAATATACACATAACCATAGCATACAAAATTATTAAAATCTGTTGGGATACATATAACTCAGAATACTTTATAAATATGTACTAAAATATTATTATAAGAATAAAACATCTTAAAAATACCTAAGAAAAACCCAACTCCATATTCACATATACCATAAAGTACAAATGCAGAATAAATACATCTTATAACAGTTGTAAATTGCTAATAATTATTAATTACATATGCCATAAATGTAATGCATTAAACTGTAATATTATGCAAGTATGCAGGTAAAAAAGATTATTACTATAATTTAGCCCTTCTAATTTTTAGTACGCTACTAATACTAATATTGTCATTGAGCCCTGGGGGCCTTGTGACATTTAACTTTAATTGCCACAACAATTCTTTATATTCCAGTGATGTTTCCCAGTCGCCCCCTCTTGGGTTCTGTGTTGCTTGTTCTAAAACCATGAATTTTAACTGCATATTTGGACATTTTAAGGAGTGCTTATAAAAGGCATTGGTTTCTTTCTCTTTTCCAACATCATACAAATGCTCATAAATTCTTTTCCTCAAAGACCTCTCAGTCTTCCCAATGTAAAAACTAAAACATTGGGTACATATTCTGAGGTAAACCACTCCTTTATTCCCACAGTTGTAGTATCCTGTTGATTTAACTTTAAAATTCCTTGAAGCAATGTGCAAGCTGTTGTCATTAATTATATATGAGCATTGCTTGCATGCCCCACATTTGTGTGTACCTAATCTAGGGTTAGATTGTATGTGACTCATGTGAAGCTGTCTTTCAAATAATCCCTTAAGATTGACATTCCTTCTGTTCACAAATTTGGGTTTGTCAGACACTAGCTCATTAATGTCTTCCTGTAATGTTAAAACTGGCCAGTACCTTGACACTATTTTCTCAACTTGTAGCGAATCCTTACTAAAAGTTTGTATAAATAAATTGTGTGCCTCAAATTGGGCCTCTTGTTGTACATGACAGCTCTCCTCTGCACCTATACCCAGTAGAGGAAAATATTTATTTCTTCTGTTGATTATAACTTCTTCTGCCAAGTTATTAACCAGGTGCATGGGGTAGCCTCTTTCTAAAAATAATTTTTTTAAAAAATACATTTCTTGAGTAAATAGTTGTTCTGTACTGCACATCCTGGATGCCCTAATAAATTGGCCTTTTAATATGCCTTTTTTCTGATGAAAAGGATGTCCACTATCAAAATGAAGGTAGGAATTAGAAAAGGTACTTTTCCTATGGATTTTAGATTGAAAAGTGCCAGTGTGTTGATTTTTAAACAGAGAAACATCCAAATAATTCAAGACTTCCTCGCTAACATTGTGTGTGAACGTTAAAAAATGCGTGGAAGAATTAATGTAAAGCATGAAATCCATAAATTCATTAAGATTTCCCTTCCATAACAAACATATATCGTCCAAATAATGTTTGTAATGGGTAATAAATTTCGACCAAGGGGTTGAAAATATAAATTTGTTCTCCCAATAATGGAGCACAATGTTGGCGTAAGACGAAGCACATGGAGCACCCATGGCGACCCCTTTCTTCTGCTTGAACAACTCTCCATTAAAATAAATAAAGTTGTTTTCTAGTATAATTTCCATGAATTCAACTACCAGTCTAATGGTATTTGGACTAAATTCAGAGGATATGCATAAAACTTCGTTAAACCATTCAAGACCAACTGTGTGAGGGATGCTTGGAAATAACTCAACAATGTCAATGGTGATCATGAGGTTAGTTGCATCATAAAAATTACTTTGAATGCCCCTGAGAAACTCCCAGGAATCTTTACAGATGTGTTCTAAAGATAAAACTAACTTCTTGACAGTTTGGTCAATAAATTTACCAAGTGGTTCCACAATGCTGCCAGCACCTGCAACAATTGGCCTAAATTTTAAAGGATCCAAGCCTTTATGTACCTTAGGGATCCCAAAAATCACCGATGTAGTAGGTTTATTAACGTGCAAGAAATTAAATAATTTTTCATTAATGGCTCCTTACATCAGGTGGTCGTATAATAAATATTTGATTTTCGAATAAGCAATGTTAATCTCGTTAATTGAGACCACACCATACTGTCCAGTGTCTTGTAACATGTTATGCACATGTGCTTCATAGTCCCAGTTATACATTAACACCACCCCTCCCCCCTTATCTGGTTTCATAACTCATACACCCTCTTTCTTTAAGAAATTGATCAGCTGGAATGATTCGGAACTCAAGTTAGTAGGTTGAGAAGTTCTATTAATGGAATATTGCTTTCTTAAATCCATTTCAACTAACTCTTCAAAAATCTTTAGTGCTGGGTGTGTGGGAGGGATTAGTGTACTGGGTCTTGTGAAACATTCATTCAAATATGTTTGTCCCTTAAAATGAATATTCAGATTCACACGTCTAACAAAAAGTTTTAAATCTAAAATAGTCTTAGTTAAATCCAATGAGCATAAAGGAACAAATTGAAATCCTCTGGTAAACAGCCCAAAATATTCAGATGTTAATGAAATGTCAGTGTAGTTGTATATGGAAAAATTGTCTTTCTTCGTGACCATACAATTACTTGTAGTAGAGTCTAATATAATTTCTCCGGTATCCTTAATACTGAATTTGTCCAATGCCTCTACCTGCGAGGTTTGCCCCAACCCTGTTGTTGGTATGTTGCTCCCCTGCCGCCCGGTCTGCCCTGGGGATAATAAAAAACCTGGTGGGAATTCTTATTGGTTTTTTGTGCTAAACGCTCACTTCTTCGAGGAATATCCTCTGTTGGTGAGGCAACATTATCAAAATTGTCCATGTCCTCAACTCTGTCATGGACTTGGTTATTATTCCACCTACATTTACCTGGTATGGGGTAAGCCAAACCATCCCTATATTCTAACAGGTCCCGCTCTAATTTCCTTATCTTCCGGTTAGCTATTTTACAACAATGTTGATCTACTTCATGAAATACATTATCGTAGTTTCTTTTAATACTACCAAAACTTTGATCATTAACAATGGAATCATTTAATGCATTCAGTTCATTTAAAAGATTGTCCGCTTTTGTTTCGTAGTCCTTGATCATAAGCTTGAACATTTCCAACCCTGTTCTATTAAATAGATCAATTAATTTGTTGTGTAAGTTAGAACCATGCACCTGGTTAATAACTTGGCAGAAGAAGTTACAATCAACAGAAGAAATAAATATTTTCCTCTACTGGGTATAGGTGCAGAAGAGAGCTGTCATGTACAACAAGAGGCCCAATTTGAGGCACACAATTTATTTATACAAACTTTTAGTAAGGATTCGCTACAAGTTGAAAAAATAGTGTCAAGGTACTGGCCAGTTTTAACATTACAGGAAGACATTAATGAGCTAGTGTCTGACAAACCCAAATTTGTGAACAGAAGGAATGTCAATCTTAAGGGATTATTTGAAAGACAGCTTCACATGAGTCACATACAACCTAACCCTAGATTAGGTACGCACAAATGTGGGGCATGCAAGCAATGCTCATATATAATTAATGACAACAGCTTGCACATTGCTTCAAGGAATTTTAAAGTTAAATCAACAGGATATTACAACTGTAGGACTAAAGGAGTGGTTTACCTCGGAATATGTATCCAATGTTTTAGTTTTTACATTGGGAAGACTGAGAGGTCTTTGAGGAAAAGAATTTATGAGCATTTGTATGATGCTGGAAAAGAGAAGGAAACCAATGCCTTTTATAAGCACTCCTTAAAATGTCCAAATATGCAGTTAAAATTCATGGTTTTAGAACAAGCAACACAGAACCCAAGAGGGGGTGACTGGGAAACATCACTGGAATACAAAGAATTGTTGTGGCAATTAAAGTTAAATGTCACAAGGCCCCCAGGGCTCAATGAAAATATTAGTATTAGTAGCGTACTAAAAATTAGAAGGGCTAGATTATAGTAATAATCTTTTTTTACCTGCATACTTGCATAATATTACAGTCTAATGCATTACATTTATGGCATATGTAATTAATAATTATTAGCAATTTACAACTGTTATAAGATGTATTTATTCTGCATTTGCACTTTATGGTATATGTGAATATGGAGCTGGGTTTTTCTTAGGTATTTTTAAGATGTTTTATTCTTATAATAATATTTTAGTACATATTTATAAAGTATTCTGAGTTATATGTATCCCAACAGATTTTAATAATTTTGTATGCTATGGTTATGTGTATATTAGGTTGTACTATAAGCTATTTATTTTGAGACACCTTTAAGAACGTAATTGATTAAATCTGTTTTAATTAATTACAGGTCAGGTGACCAGCAAATGATTATATATAGTATTGGGTTCTTCCAATATGCATCTTGATAAAGCCTGGTATTAACCAGGCGAAAGCGCTCGTTTTGAATTGGATTGCTGTTCGTTTTTATTGTTGTCACGTCTATTAAAGACAGTTTGCAGGATACTTCGTTGGTTGGTGGTCTTTTCTGTGGAATTAGCGTACTTCTTGGTTTTGTGACTTACTGCACCTTCCCTATATAGTATCCGGTACAAACTGTACACTTAGCCATATATACCACAAATTTGGAATTGCAATTGCCCTGCCTAAATCTAATACATGTTTTGTTAATATTGTCCAATATTATTGCACCTTCCTCCATAATATATGTGCATTGATTGCACCGTCCACATTTCGTTGTATGTTTCTCATAATCCTTTACCCTTCCACTATTTTTATGTTCTAAATACATCTTCAAATTATTACCCATTTTGTACACAAACATTGGTGTACTACCTACTGTATCCATAATACCCTGGTCAGCTGGCAGCACATTCCAATTATTTATCAAAATGCTCTTAATTTTGTTTACATGAGGTCCATATTCCAAAATACAAGCCCATTGATAACCCTCCACCTTAATTGGTTCAGATCTGAATAAACTTGGGGCATTATTCCCCCTATGATTAGCATCCAATAATGGGGGATATTTCTTGTCCCATTCCTCAATAATATATGATCTAACGTCTGTCATCATTTTTATACAGTATCCCCTTTCTTTAAATATGCTAGTAATGACGTTCAGTTAGTTAACCATATCCTTGTAAGTTGACGTCATACGTGCTGCTCTTATACATTGACCCTTATATATGTTATATAACAATTTTCTGGGATGGTTACTGGTGTATTCCAAATATCCATTAGAAAAGGTGTTTTTTGTAAAAATACGGGATTTAAATCCATCATCACCTTTGAAAATGTATGTGTCCAGGTACGCTATTCCTTCTTTATTGCTCGAGTGTGTAAACCTCAGAAACTGGCTGCTTTGGTTCAAATAATCTAAAAAGATATCTAAACAGTCCGAACTACCATCCCAAAGAATATATATGTCATCTAAGAATCTGGAATAATATTTTATATTCACTATTAAAAACAACTGATTCTTCCCAGTCTAGCATAACCAGGTTGGCAAAAATGGGGGCACAGGCTGCCCCCATCGCTACCCCGCCGGTTTGACGATAATGTTCACCCTCATAATAAATGTAGTTATGCTCAAGTACTATGGACATACAGTCCAAAATCAAACACACCTTGTCCCATTCTAAGTTGGTGTGTTTTCTAATGCTGTTGCAAAATGAACCTATTCCCTCATGTTTGGGGATACATGAAAAGAGGTCTATAACATCTATAGTGACGGACATTGGGTCCTCTTTCCACAAATGTGTAGGATAGTTGGCTAAAAATTCCCAAGAATCTTTTACCATGTGTGGTATTTTGCCATACAAGTGTTTGAGCCATGTATCAGCAACTACCCACCAATGGAAATGTAGAATGGCTACCAGAAATTATCGGGCGAAAAGGGGGGGTCACTGATGTTTTTATGTATCTTAGGAATACCTACCAATGTAGCTAATTGGGGGTAATCAACTTTAAGATAGTTGTGTAGATCCACTGTAATTCTGTTATCAATCAAAAATTCTTCAATATACGAATCTATATGCTTATATGCAATATTGATTTTGTTTATAGATACAGTCTCATAGTTTCCTGACTGCTGAAGAATCTCATACATTTTGGTGGTGTATTAAAGGGTATCATATATAACCACTCCTCCCCCTTTGTCTGGCTTCATAACATGTATGGTAGAATCTTCCCTAAGTTCTTTTAATATTTTTAACTCATCATCATTTAAGTTGCTACTACTTTTATGAGTCTTACGTTTGTTGTGAAGCTTATAAATCTCTCTCTGGTAACCAGTTTATCATCTACAGCTACACTAGTATGCATGGGGGGAATAAATGTGCTTTTCTTCTTAAGCATATTCATGCTACTATGTATGTGTTTATTAACATTACAAACTCTATCTTTATAAAAAATAGCTAAATTGATTTTCCTCAAAAAAAGTTTGATTTCACTTAAACAATCAACTAAATGAAAAACACTGGTAGGAATGTACTTCATCCCTCGAGATAAAATGTCAAAATGTACTGTGTCTAGTACTAACCCAGTATAGTTGTACATTTTGAAGTTGTAACTATGTATGACACCATCCACTACAATATTATTGACACTACCAATGTCTTTTCTGTCATTGCAGACGGTAGCACTGTTTCTTGAAACAGAATCTGTTATTGTCATACATCCCTCTTTCTCCAATACTGGTCCCTGTTCCGACCTTGTACGGAGTGATAATGTTCTTGTCTCCACTCCTCCTCTTTCCTCCACTTTAGATGTTGATCCTGTTTCCAACCTCTCTGAAAATTTTGTTTATCTCCCCCATAATTTCTAGAAGCTGTATTAGGCTCATTAGGCTCATTCCAACCCTTGTATCCCCTTTTATAAGAAAATCCTTTTTTCCTAATACTACTCTCGTGTTTTTCCAAGTTCCAAACATAAGCTGTACCTTTCTTATACTGCTCTACATCTCTACTAATCTTCTCTACTTTTTTTAGCATAAATTTTATGTGTCTTCTTTTCAGCATAATTAAATTGTTTAACATACAGTGAATCCCACTGCGGGAATAATAAATCATTGACAATCATATGATTAGGTTGTTCAACTTAGTTCATTAATACACACAATTTCTCATCATTTAACTTAATCAATAGCTTCATGAAATTGAAGCCGAACTGGTCAAACAAATGATTAAACTCCACTTTGTTTTTTTCTGTGATGTCAATTCCCATAGGGTGCTTAAAAAAGTGTAACCCCATAGGTACAATGTTTAGTGTTAAACATTTGTTAAAATATGCATTATCCAATTTTAACCCAGCCATCGAATGTAACTTTTTACCGAGGGTAAAAATAAGGTCTTTTAATGTGCCCTCAGAATTAAAGTCAATACGACAGTCCTTGGTTTTGTCCTTAGTAGCATTATCAAACTCACATTCCATTTGGAAAAATGTATTTAAACACATATCTGTGTGCCCTCTGTCATTAACGACAGAATGACTGTTTTTATTTTTAGAACTGGATGTAACAGTACCTTTATCCTTCGCCTCTTGGTTATTGGTATTCCCTATGACATGAGAATAGGTCTTCTTCGGTTGTGTTCTCTTCGATTTTGTACCCACACATTTAGCTTCCTTCTCATACTCATAAAAAGAAAAATCAAATGTAAAGTCCAATAAATTTAATCTGCTGCTGGTATATGGCTCAGATTGAGCTCGTGTAGCCGATAAATCAATAACAGTTCCACCTCTTGAACCAACTCCTTGTCCATTTCGAATAGTGGAAGATAAATTGGTTACATCAGCTTGTTCCGTATCCTTCATAGGGTTCAATGCATTGGTTCGACAAGCAGCGATAAGATTACTGGATGAATCGCTGACATCACCCTTGTTGGAATCGCGAATAAATGGGGTTTTAGCACCAGATGCAGTAGGAATGCCGATCTGCATATTACCTACTGCTGTAGCCCCTGCATTAGCAAATAATTCTATTAATCTACTAACTTCACCTCTGAGTGTAGCGACTTCCACCCGAAGCCTAGATATGTCCTCAATACCATAAGGTGAAGGTGCAGGAGAAACATCACCAACGATATCCATGACGAACAACAACTGAAGAAATAAATCGTTAGATCAACAGAAGTAATGTAGTCTACAAAAAGCACAAATGCTGATGCCACATATATATCAGAGTGATGATGCTTCCAAGCCAAGATGTAGCAAACTGTTTTCATATAAGCGTATAGATTTGTATATTGAAGAATTTTTGATTGATAACAGAATTACAGTGGATCTATGTCAAAGGAAAAATAACTTCAAAATGATCAACACACGGCAGGTTCAGGTTAAGGCACTTTAATCTTGCAGCAAGGAGACAAAAACATGCTAATACAGAGTTTGTCTAACTAAAATCAGGAAGTGAGAGTATTTTTATACATTTCTTATAAGGTATTGCCTACTAAGCTGACATAACAAATCACAAGTTATTTCAATATTGTTTCTCAGCAGCTGTTTGTCCATGATTTTCTGCTGGCATATCAAGTTTACAAAAAAACTTCCTCAGAAAAACAATGTGGCCTTGACGACCACTGGTCAGATACAACTTTTACTATGCAATGTTACCATTCAAGGTACTATGGCTAATTCGAGCACATAGCAAGTACAGATTACAGTTCATTTCTTCAAGCAGTCTTTTGTCTGATGTATCTCTTCTTTTCCGCAGCTGTGCATGTTCTCATAACACGAACAGGGCTGATTGTTCATATTCAATCACATTATAGAAAACAGTATTGTTCTATTCATTCACTATTCATTCATTTTCCTGACCTAGCAGATAATCACCTGCTTCCCAGTACATTTCCAAAAGGCATAAACATGAATTTTGCTGTGCTAGCAAATACTAGGTCAGAGAGCATCTTGCAATTTCAGAAAGCATACTGCAGTTGAAAAGCATCTTATAATCTCATACAAAATTAAGCTGTGCATAAAATACAATGAAATGTGTTAACCCTATTAGCTTCTAATAAGCACTAAACATATATATTAATACATATTTTTCTAACATTTCCCCCCTGTTAATACTTTTTATTCTATTTTCAAAAGCATAAACAATTGCTTCTTCTCCTAACCTCTTTCCATTCAGAATTTGCAGTTAAGAGAGTCATTCAGTTTAAAACTTATGAAAGTGTTTCATTTTTCAGCAGTTCTTCAATTTCAGTACTTTGATATAAAGTCTCAGAAACTGACATGTCTATGAAATCTTTGATCAATCTTTTCATGCAGAGAATACCACAACAAACACACACTTCTAATAGGAGTAATCCCACACAAATGGCAATCAGGACATTCATTAGGATGCTACCCCACCCCCCAAACAAATTCTGGAAAAAGTCCGTCAGTGGGTTTGGGCCTGGTTTGGTCATGGTCAATACTTGCTGAATCACCTCAAGATGGTTGTTTATCTCATGCTGGTTGTCAGGAATATATGAACAGCACTCCTCTTTGATTAAAGCGCACGTACCACCTTTCGCCGCTAGGGTGAAGTCAAGAGCCATGCGGTTTTGAAGCACCACAGTTCTCATAGCATTCAGTTCATCAGTCATTAACTCGAGAGCAGAAAAAGTTACATTACTCATTACTTCAAGAAGTTTGGACAGTTTTCTCAGCTCCCAAATCGATTTCACTGCACCATATGCAGGGGCTATACCTGCCCATGATATAATAGTGTCACTCAAGTCCATGTGTGTCAGTTTATCTTCGTTTTTTACGGAATTATGGTTTCTCCAGCCTGCTTCGATTTGTCCCACTGGATTTTCAGGCCTTCTGATTGGAGTTCCGGTTTTCTTGGTGATCTCTCTGACATTTCAGATTTTACCCTGAGGCAAAACTGCAGTGTGTCGTATGGCCAGAACCAGGTAAACCAAAAAACAACTGCCGGACCAATTCTCAGGTAACCATTTGTATGCCTTTTTCCCACAAACAAAATAACAGTTCTCTACTTTAGTATTAATATATACTTGCCCTGGATGAAACATTTTCTTATCAATGATAGATAGTTGTTTTAAAAGAACAGGATTACATTGTATTTCATCAATAGTCTTATGAATTGACTCGAGATATGAGTCATAGTTTGTATCACAGATATAACCTGCATTATTGGCTTTGGTATAACATTTGTAAGGAACAGTCACATTACAATTACTCCAAACTACCTGAACAGTATCATTTTTGTAAAAACATACAATTCCCTTTTGTGTAACAGGCAGGTACAATGCTATTTTGTCTTGTGATTTTACAGTTGTAGTATCAAAAAGCAAAGTTTCCCAGGTCTCATTGACCCCTAGGGGGACAGCAGTCATTAATAATCCCCCGTATGCTGTCAGTATAGCTGTGCAGATCCAGCAATTCAAAACATTAAAAGTTTCAGCATACACATATTTAATTGCTTGGTAAGTGTTAAAGTCTGGATGCCAGTCTATAGCTCGTGTGGCTGGAAAAAGGAAAGGCCACAACAAAAAGATTAATGTTATCAGTATGGCCAACAGAATGATCATGCAATACTTCTGAGGTTGTTCAGCATTTCTACTTGCTCCGTATCTGGTCATTTTGTTCTTGTGTAACAGTAACAAGTTTTTTGTCCAGTTCAAAGTTTTTAACCAATTTACAGTGTGTCAGATGAATTCAGGATGCTCGCTCTGCGATCTTGACTGCAGTGGGTGTTGACAGTAGCACTTGGTATGGCCCTTCCCACTTCGGTGTGGTCCAGTTTCTTTTCTTGATAACTTTCACCCAGACCCACGTGCCTGGGACTACTGCTGCTTCCGATGATCTGGTTTGTTCCTTATCTGAAACAGAATTCAACTGCAGAAGTTGTTTATTACTTAGAAGACGTCTCATATATTCTGCAAGTGAACTGTCAGCCTCCTGGTCTGCAGGTATGAGAGGTTTCCACTGAGGTATATAATATTCCCTCCCAAACAATATTTCAAAAGGAGTTAACCCCTTTGCATTTGGAACAGTTCTCATGCTCAACAGTGCCAGAGGCAGGCAGTGCACCCAGTTCCTCTGTCTCACTAATCAATTTTCTAAGTTTGTTTTTCAAAACCCCATTATGCTTCTCTACTAATCCTGCAGATTGGGGGTGGTATGCACAATGGTTCTTTAAGGAAATTCCGAAATATCAGCTCAGCTGTTGTATGGTTTGATTTACAAGGTGTGTGCCATTGTCACTGTAGATCTTTTCTGGTATGCCAAATCTAGGAATAATTTCTTTAACAAGGACTTTTGCAACGGTAGCTGCATCTGGATTTTTGGTCGGAAAAGCTTCCACCCATTTGGAAAACATATCTATAATGACAAGACAATATTTCTTATTTTCACATTTGTTTAGTTCTATGAAATCCATACAGATAGTGTGGAATGGGTACGGTGGTGTTGGGAAACTCCCTTGCTTAGGCTTCAATGCCCCTTGTGCATGATGCCTGTTACAAACATGGCATGCTGCACAAAATTTTTTTGTGTAGTTTGTAAATCCATATGCAGTGAACACACGGTTCACTAACTGTACCATCCCCCCTGTTGAGACATGGCACTGCCCATGGCTCAACAAAGCTGCATATCTAAACAAGTTAGACGGCAAAATTGGTTTTCTTTCTTTGGAGATGTACAGCCCTTTCTCAAGAATTGCTCCTCGTTTTATCCATTTCTGTTTTTTTACTTTCATAGTAAGTGTCTGCATTGTTTTTAACATTTCTAAATCTAAAATCTCAGAGGGTTGTAATTCCTCACTCAAAAGAAATACTTCTGAAGCTGAAGCTGCCTGTTTTGCAGCTATATCAGCTCTCGCATTACCTTTTGAAATCCTATCCTGTTGCTTGGTATGAGCTACGCATTTACAAATAGCTACTTTCTGAGGTAACTGAATAGATTCTAACAAATCTAGAATAAATTGTGCATGATTAATCGGTTTACCAGTAGATGTTATCATTCCTCTATTTTTCCACTGCTGCGCAAAAACATGTACAGTAGAAAAAGCATAATGGCTGTCAGTAAAAATGTTCACACATTTACCCTTTGCCAAGGTACATGCCCTTGTCAAGGCAATCAATTCTGCTGCTTGTGCAGATAAGTTATGTGGTAAAGACTTTGCTTCTAAAATCTCAGTATCAGAAACTACTGCATACCCTACTAGATTCTGTCCTGTAGGACCCCTTCTGCATGAGCCGTCCACGTAATATGTCACCTCGGCATCATCCAAGGGAACATCCATTAGATCCTTTTCTAGGCAGTGTCTTTTGCTCAATTTCCTGCAGGCAGCTGTGTGATGTGCCATCCGCAGGGGTCGGGTGCAAGGTAGATGGGTTTAAAGTTGTACATCGTTCAATTGTCATGTGAGGTTGGCTCAGGAGTATGGTCATACAAGAAAGATGTCTAGCAGGAGAAAGATATGCTACTTTTTCTTGCAGTAAAATAATTGCGACTGCATGAGGCACTCTCAATGTGAGAGGGTGGAACAACACTACTGAGGCCGAAGCCTATACTGCCATTGCAGCTGCAACTACTGCTTGTACACAGTGGGGCAGGGATTGCGCCACTGGGTCCAGTTGTGATGAATAATAAGCTATGGGGCGTTGTTTATCCCCATGCTGCTGTGTTAACACTGATGTCATATAACCTTGTTTACAATCTACAGTTTGGAAAAAACGTTTATGATAGTTTGGTAATCCTAAAACTAATGAGGATGCTATCAGTTGTTTCAGTTTGCAGAAAGCTGATTCTGCTTCTGGTGTCCATTGTAATAAATCTTGTGCTGCCATAGGCTTTCTGTATGTCAAGTTGGTCAGTGGAGCAGACTCCAAGGCATAGTTTGGAATCCAACTCCGACAGAAATTAGTCGTACCCAGGAAGGACATCATTTCCTTCTTGGTAGTTGGTTTGGGTGCTTGCAAACTTGTTATTTTTCTATCCTCATCTAATATACTGCCTTCTTTGGATATTACATATCCCAGGTATTTAACCTGCTTTCTCCACAGCTGCAATTTGTTTTTGTTTACTTTATGTCCTTGTGTGGCTAAAAATTGTAGTAATGCTATGGTATCTTCTCTACATTCTTGCTGGGTGGGGGCTGCCAGCAGGATGTCATCTACATAAAGTAAAATTTGGCTGCCTCTTGTTGAGCTAAATCCTGCCAAGTTGCTTGCCATCTCTTGTGCAAATATTGTTGGGCTTTCACAATACCCCTGTGGTAGTCGCGTGTATGTATACCTTTTTCCCTGAAATGTGAATGCAAACCAATGTTGGCTGTCAGGGTGTATCAGTATCGAAAAAAACGCATTGCTAATATCTACCACAGAAAAATACTTCTGTTGAGGCTTCAAATCATTCAATAGAGTGTGTGGATCTGGCACCGTAGGTGCTCTAGGTATTACTGCATCATTTACGGCTTGTAAGTCTTGGACCATACGCCATTCTCCATTTGCTTTCCTAACAGGAAATAAGGGTGTATTACATGGTGAATCGAGAGATTCTATCAGCACTCCTTCCTTAAGTAAAGCTGCTATTATAGGTTTGATTCCTACTTCTGCATCCTTTCTTAAGGAATACTGTCTCTTTTGAGGTCTGAATGCTGATTTTGGCATAATAGTAACTGGTCCTGCTGTACGGATTAATCCTACGTCTGATTTCCCTGTTGACCAGAGAGTTTCTGGTATGCTTCGTAAAGCTTTTTCTTCCTCTTCTAGTAAGAGTGCTAATCAGCTGTCCTCGCTAGACTGCAAGTGTACAGCTGGGTGTGTCTGTGTTATCCAATTTAACTTCTGTTTTTGTATTCCCTGTTCTGACTGTTCTAGCTCTGTTTGTTTTTCCCACTTTGTGACTTTTTCTCCAAGATCTGCCCATTTCACATTCTTGCCTTTAGTTAAACTAACATGTGGTAATCGATTAGATTTATAGAGTGCAAAGAATTCCTGGGGCAATGAACAGCTGACTATACTGTTCCCTTCTGTGTCCCAGTACAGATTACGTAATACTAATCCGTTTACATGGTTTTTAAACAGTTATTGCTCATATTCCTTATCAGGTCCTGGTGTGCTACAATAATACAGAGTACAGTGCAACAAATGCTGTTTATCAGTGTCAAGGGAGGGAGACTTACTGATGGCTATGTTCATCAGTTATTTGGTTACTGCCCCTGGACCAGTCGTAACTAAGTCCTGGCTGTACCAATAAAATGTTTCACCCTCCAGTCGCACCACAAAAGTATCCATTTGTCGCTGTGCTTCCATACCCTGCATAGTCGGTACTACTGCTATGCCAAATATCTGCATAAGATCTCTGCCCAAAAGGTTCACTGGGCATTTTGCAGAAACAACAATTTTGCTTTTCTGAGTCATCCCTGAAACAGGGTCAGTTATTGCTATGTTGTGGGAGAGTGGACCACGATACAGCTGTCCATTAGCTGCTTTCAGTAATATGTAATCAAGTGATTCTGAATTTCTGGTAGTTTGGAAGGATGTTTCAGGGTCCATGAAGCCCCTGAGTCACACAGGAATTTAACTTCCCTCCCCTGTACCAGAAGTGTAACTTCCGGTTTTGTGTCTGCTAAATAGAGCTCCAGGCTCAATAATGCCAAGTCTAAAATTTCACTTTCTTCACCATCAGTGATTTCTTGCACTTCCTCTATTTCTTCTATCACATTCTCTACTCCCTGTATCACATTTGCATTTGTCTTTTCTAGGTTATTCCCTTCTAGTGATTCTTGACTATCATATAGTCAGTCCTCACCCTCCTTATCTTCCATGGCTACCTTCTTGTTTTGCCTGCAATCCCTTGCTAAATGTCCCTTTTTCCCGCACTTAAAACATTCACCCCTTTTCTTTCTTTCTTCAAACTCTTCTGATCGTTTATCAGATTGTTTGTTTCTCTGGGCATTTTTCTTGCCCTTTTTTCTGGACTGTACTACATAGACTTCTGCTCCATCTTCTACCGCAAATACTTGGGCTTTCTTTTTCTTTTTGCTGTTAAAATGCCTTTCAGCATGCCTAGCATATACAAGTAGTGACTGTAATCTACTTATACGATGGTCTACCATGTGCTTTGTAATAAAGCTGCTTATAGGCAAAATACTGCCTTTCAAAAATGCATTCTTTAGTTGCTGCTCATATGGGGAATCATGTGTTTGATCTTCAGGTACCTGCATTCCACAATGGTTATTAAAACACTCTAATAATCTAGCATAATATCTGTCAACAGTTTCACCTTCTTGTTGGATGCATTGATTAATGCAAGTCCAGTTTGACCTAGGCTTCCATTTCTCAGAGATTCGGTCTGTTAGACCTTTCACTCTGTTATCCAGTTCTGCGTTGCTATGTGGGAATGGCTTAGGTTCTGCGTCATGGGGATTCCAGTTGCCACTGATCATGTGCCAATCTGGACCTACGATCTGTCTGACTACTTTTTCTACTTCTTCTCCATTCAAATGATAACTTAACCTCATGCCCTGTAAGTCTTCCAAGAATTTTCTAAAATTAACTTTCGGATGGGGAATTCCCTCTGTGGCTTTCCGGATGTCTTCCGGTGTCCACGGTCTATATACTAGAAGAGTTGGTTCCTGTCCTGCCTGTCCTGCCTGTGGATTTGGTACTTCTATGAGTGGACATATCTCTTCTTCACTCATAGCTCGTGAATTTTTATTTATTTCATATAACTCAATATCTCCTCTTAAGTTACGTGTTCAAGACCTGGTCTCGATGGGATCTCTAACATATGGTCCTGGCTTTGTGGTGACAGCCGGGTGTAGCGGAGGTGGACCAGCTTGTCCACTCGCTTCATATTCTGGTGCAGGAAGTGGAGGGGGTGGAGGGGCTGATGCCTTTACCAAATTATTGTCTTCTTTATCTAGAAACATAACTTTTGAATTATTACTTTTTTGCTCCCTACGGTTTGCTTCCTCAATCTACCTATGTGCCTGAGGAACCCCCAATTGACGGTGCTTTTTTACCTGACCTTTTGCATCAGCTTTAAGCTGTTTGACAAGTTTAATAAGCGAGGATTTTTCTAATTTGCCATCAAATTCATATTTATTAACCCGTTTTGTATAGTATCTAATATTGTCGGCACGCTGTGATTGCATATATTTTGCATCTTCGGTTAGCGGTGGGTTTTGGGAACTTTTTGTGCACTTATTACCCATATTGTTCTGATTGTTAAAAAATGTTACGTAACCCTTCTTATTCTCACGTGGTACCATGATTTTCTATTTCACAGTTTATCTAGAATAACTGTCTTACCTATTCTGTTTCCCTGATCTGTGACACGACTGCAATCTTTCTGTCCCTGACTTGTGCAATACAAATCTCCTGACAGATATTTTCAATCAAGTCCCTGATCTAAAACAGAAAAAAAGGTAAATTTCACCTTACCTGAGCCTCCGTGATTGATCCTCTCTGGTTCGTATACCGACTCGTCCTCCAGTCGCAGATCAGAAAAGTGGCTGGCCTCTTTTGAACGACAATTCAGTCAGAGGTCTTTCAAAGCAGAAGAACCGATGTGGTCTCTTCCCCGTATGGTTTCATGCCACCTGGCCCATCTGACCTGAGGCGAAGAGAGAGAGAGTTCTGGTCCGAAGGACCAGTCTGTCAAAGGAAAAATAACCAAAATGATCAACACACGGCAGGTTCAGGTTAAGGCACTTTAATCTTGCAGCAAGGAGACAAAAACATGCTAATACAGAGTTTGCCTAACTAAAATCTGGAAGTGAGAGTATTTTTATACATTTCTTATAAGGTATTGCCTACTAAGCTTACGTAACAAATCACAAGTTCTTTCAATATTGTTTCTCAGCAGCTGTTTGTCCATGATTTTCTGCTGGCATATCAAGTTTACAAAAAAACTTCCTAAGAAAAACAACGTGGCCTTGACGACCACCGGTCAGATACAACTTTTACTATGCAATGTTACCATTCAAGGTACTATGGCTAATTCGAGTACAAAGCAAGTACAGATTACAGTTCATTTCTTCAAGCAGTCTTTTGACTGATGTATCTCTTCTTTTCCGCAGCTGTGCATGTTCTCATAACATGAACAGGGCTGATTGTTCATATTCAATCACATTATAGAAAACAGTATTGTTCTATTCATTCACCATTCATTTTCCTGACCTAGCAGATAATCACCTGCTTCCCAGTACATTTCCAAAAGGCATAAACATGAATTTTGCTGTGCTAGCAAATACTAGGTCAGAGAGCATCTTGAAATTTCAGAAAGCATACTGCAGTTTGAAAAGCATCTTATAATCTCATACAAAATTAAGCTGTGCATAAAATAGAATGAAATGTGTTAACCCTTTTAGCTTCTAATAAGCACTAAACATATACATTAATACATATTTTTCTAACAATCTATACAACTATCTTAAAGTTGATTACCACCAATTAGCTACATTGGTAGGTATTCCTAAGATACATAAAAACATCTGTGACCCCCCCCCCCTTTTCGCCCGATAATTTCTCGTAGCCATTCTAAAACATTTCCATTGGGGGTAGTTGTTGATACATGGCTCAAACACTTGTATGGCAAAATACCACACATGGTAAAAGATTCTTGGGAATTTTTAGCCAACTATCCTACACATTTGTGGAAAGAGGACCCAATGTCTGTCACTATAGATGTTATAGACCTCTTTTCATGTATCCCCAAACAAGAGGGAATAGATTCATTTTGCAACAGCATTAGAAAACATGCCAACTTAGAATGGGACAAGGCGTGTTTGATTTTGGACTGTATGTCCATAGTACTTGAGCATAACTACATTTAATATGAGGGTGAACATTATTGCCAAACCAGGGGGTTAGCAATGGGGGCAGCCTATGCCCCCATTTTTGCCAACCTGGTTATGCTTGACTGGGAAGAATCAGTTGTTTTTAATAGTGAATATTTTCAACATGTAAAATATTATTATAGATTCTTAGATGACATATATATTCTTTGGGATGGTAGTTCTGACTATTTAGATATCTTTTTAGATTAGCAGCCAGTTTCTGAGGTTTACACACTCGAGCAATAGATAAGGAATAGCGTACCTGGACACACACATTTTCAAAGGTGATGATGGATTTAAATCCCGTATTTTTAGAAAAAGCACCTTTTCTAATGGATATTTGGAATACACCAGTAACCATCCCAGAAAATTGTTATATAACATATATAAGGGTCAATGTATAAGAGCAGCATGTATGATGTCAACTTACAAGGATATGGTTAACGAACTGAACTTCATTACTAGCCTATTTAAAGAAAGGGGATGCTGCATAAAAATTATCACAGACGTTAGATCATATATTATTGAGGAATGGGGCAAGAAATATCCCCCATTATTGGGTGCTAATAATAGGGGGAATAATGCCCCAAGTTTATTCAGATCTGAACCAATTAAGGTGGTGGGTTATCAACGGGCTTGTATTTTGAAATATGGACCTCATGTAAACAAAATTAAGAGCATTTTGATAAATAATTGGAATGTGCTGCTAGCTGACCAGGATATTATGGATACAGTAGGTAGTAGACCAATGTTTGTGTACAAAATGGGTAATAATTTGAAGATGTATTTAGAACATAAAAATAGTGGAAGGGTAAAGGATTATGAGAAACATACAGGATTATGAAAAACATACAACGAAATGTGGATGGTGCAATTAATGCACATATATTATGGAGGTAGATGCAATAATATTGGACAATATTAACAAAACACGTATTAGATTTAGGCAGGGCAATTGCAATTCCAAATGTGTGGTATATATGGCAAAGTGTACAGTTTGTACCAGATACTATATAGGGAAAACGGAAAGGTTTTTTAAAAAGCATATTTACGACCATTTGTATAGTATCCGGAAGAAGGATGTTAATAATGCCTTATACAAGCACATTGAAAAGAATGGGAATTTGCATTCTTTTAAGTTTTCTATTTTAGAGAATGTTAAATTTGATCCGGGGGGGGGGTAATATCAAGGCCACCTTGGGTTTTAAGGAGGTCTGGTAGCAATTGCACACAGATGCTTCAATTTTGCCAGGTTTTAATGACCATATATCCATTAAATCGATTTTGGCTAGGAAATTATAAACTGATGGGTTAAACATATGATGATTATATTAATATACATTATTTATTCAGTTTATTGTTGGATTATAGAATATATTGAATACTGTTATGCTGCTGGTATCTAACATTCTTCACATTATTTATTATTCTCCACATTATTTATTATATACATTTTTTATATTTTTTTATTCGTGTGGTAATATTTTAATATGTGCTTATTTCAATGTATAGTAACAGTTATATCAGCACACTAATACCTTAGAATACTGTTATAGTTATGATTTCATATTATGTTCATTTAAGTAATACTTTTAGAATTAGGTATCTACTTAAGTATTTTTTTAATAAAAGTTTTTTAATATTATTGTTAACGCTCAAGCGACATGCTGAGCATTCTACTAATGTAGAGTATATACCTATAAGGGAAGTTTTTTTTTTAAAACGCCCATTTGGCACCAAAACATTTATTTAAACTACAGTTGAATTTGTGTTAGTAGTTCTGATGAAGCCCATTTGTAATGGGTGAAAGCGCTTAACTACTTCAACATTTAACATTAGATGTAATAAAACAGTTTGCTACATCTTGGCTTGGAAGCTTCATCACTCTGATATACGTGGCATCAGCGTTTGTGCTCTTCCATCAACTTGTTTGTCCAGAGGTCTGATGGAGGAAGATATGGAAAGAATGATGTGGAAGTACATCTTAGCACAGATTCAGATGGGTGTCTTGCCAACTTCTACCCCTTTGGGTCAGGAGGCCCATCCATCAACTACATCCCCACTTCAACCTCCTCCTCTGATCCCTTCGGTTACTTCAGAGTCCCTAGATCTGAGCCTTCTGGATCCATCTGGCTCGGATCTGAAGATAACATTATCTTTGGATCCAAAGTTTAGTCTGAGTGCTCTGGTTCAGATTTCTTCTGATCTGTACGACTCTTGGAGCTGAAGCTTTCCTGTCGGGTCTGAGGTGTTGGAGTCAACTCCGAAGTTTTCAAAGCCATCTCTGCCCCTCAGAGCCTCGGCACTGGATAGCTCAGCTCTGGCTTTCTACTCTGGAAGATTGCTTTTGGAGTGGGGGAGAATAGCAGTCCAGAAGCTTGCCTTTTCAGTGCCAGGTCTTCTCTCTCTCCGGAGAGATCGACCTTCAAGGTTGTGAAGAGGGTGCTCTGACAGAACAGACAGAATTAACCTCCTTGAACCCTCAGCATTTAACCCTTTTGTCTCTATGCTTAGAAACCTCATCATTCTTTACCACAGGGACAGCCAGTTCGAGACCTCCAGGATTCCTAGCAGGGTATTACAGTTCCTTCTGATACCTCCCTGGAACACCTCACTTAGGAGGTCCCTAGGAAAAAGAAGTGCAAGAAGGAGCACATAGACTTCCACAAGAGTCAGGTACGGTGGATATGGACTTCAATGAAGGCAAAGGGTCCCCACGATTACCTCCAGAAGGCATCTCATTTGGAGACATCCTTAAGACCCTAAAACAGAGAGGTACTTGGACACCCAGCAAACCTTCATCTGTGGAGTCAGTATTCCTGGAGGCTTTTGGTAATGGTCTATCTACCTCCTGGGTTACTCAACCCACCTATGACCTTATTGATTTCGTCTCTTGGCGGGCATGGAAGGAACCTGACACAGTTGAACGCACACCCAGAAGACCAGACAAGATTCTGGCACCACCTTTGAGGAAGGAGTTTTAAGCCACTGGGGAGCCCATTGATGACATGGTCATGGCAGCAGCCACAAAAAAGCAACTTGCCAAACAGAGTTTCTCTGTTCATCCCCTAAAAGGGAGTCTAGGGTGATGGACAGGTTTAGAAAGCATGTCTATGCTTCATCGACCTTTGCCATAAGGTCGCTGAATTATTTGCCACATTTTACTAGGTTGCAGAGAGATTTAATTAAGGAACTTTCAAATACCCTCTCAGGATCCATTTCTGCAGAGGTCCAATCATCTGTGACTTCTCAGTTGGCTACCCTGCAATCTATTTTGAATTCATCCATGAGGCTTGTTTCACATGCAGTCAAAGGTGCCTCATGAGCAGCTGATTCAGGCATTTCCATCAGGAGACATGCCTGGATGCACTTATGTGATTTTTTCGGAGCCCTTCAAGCCTTCGTTCTTCAATGCTCCATTTGACCATACATCTTTGGCCCCAAAGTAAAGGGTAAAATAAAAATAAAAAAAGATACATTATCCAGGTGTGAGAAGGATGGAAAGACCCTCTCTGCAGTGGGTGTATGTTTTTTGACCCCTGAAATAATAATAATTTTCTAGGAATCAATGAGGTGATAGGAAGATGTGGTTTAGAAAGTCTCAGGGTCCTTTCCAGGACACACATGGAGAAAGTTCCCTTAGGGTCAGAAGGGGCACTGTAATGGTCGACTCTGCCCCCATGGCAGAGGAGGCTCGCAAAACTAGGGTTCCAGTGATTCTTTCTCTGACAGACCCTTCCAGTGCTCCTGAAAGGAGGAAGGATTGTCCACTTCTGGAGGCAATCAGGGATCAGTTATCCCTGCACCAGAGGGCCTGGCTAGACATAACAAAAGCTACTTGGGTGCAGAAGATTATATCCAGAGGCTGTATAATACCTTTTTCCCTCCCACCTCCAATCTCAAGGAAAATCCCAATGTTCTACCCAGTAAGATGGAAGAAGCAGCTATTCAAATACAAAAGCTGCTAGAAAAAAATGAGTCATCTAAGAGCTCCCTTCAGACCGGACAGAATCTGGAGCTTACTCAAGGTTCATTTTAGTGTCAAGGAAAACAGGGGACTGCAGACCGATCTTGGTAACTCGAACAAGTCAGTTGAACATACCAAGTTTTGGATGGTCATGGTTCAGTCCATTTTCCCCTTTCTGGGCAAGGATGACTGGATGTGCTTGATAGACCTTCAGGATGCGTACTATCACATAAAGATGAACAGATGATCTAGAGCATATTTATGCTTCCAGCTGGGAGCCAGTCACTACCAGTTCAGAGCTTTGCCATTTGATCTCACCACAGCCCCCAAGCTGTTCACCAAATGCATGGCAGTAGTAGCAACTCACTTGAGTCTGCAGGGATTCCGGGTGTTTCCATATCTAGATGACTGGCTCATTACTGCCCCAACCAGGCATCAATTGATAATGGCAAGAGATCAGGTTCTTCAGACTTGTTCTTATCTGGGAATAACCATAAACTGCAAGTCTCAACTACAACCAACTCAAAATTTGGAATTCATAGGAGCAGTTTTCAAAACAAAGTCAATTATAGCTTCACTACCTCCCTCAAGAGTACAAACTATCAGATCACAGGTCAAAAAAATAATCTGCAGTACCAAAATTTCAGCCCATTTGGTCCTTCAGGCTCTAGGATCAATGTCAGTGGCAATAACCTTAGTACCTTTAGCCAGATTTTACATGAGGATTCTCCAATGGATGCTAGCAACATAATGGTCAATACTTTGCCAACCCATGTAAACTCAGATACGAATCACTCAGACATGCAAGAGAGAGCTCAGGTGGTGGATTCAATCAGATCACATTCTGCAAGGCTGTCCATTCATTCCCCCTCAGCCCAAGGCCATAGTGATCATGAATGCTTCCCAATTGGGGTGGGTGGGTTTTTTCTGGGGAAAACAGTCCAAGGCACTTGGTCCCCAAATAAGCCAACATGTGTATCAATGTCCTAGAGATGAGAACAGTGCTTTTAGTGTTGCAAGCCTTCCAGGATGCTTTCTCTTCAGGGGCAACTGCAATTCAAATGGACAATATATCAGTAGTTTGGTACATCAACAAACAAAGTGGAATCAGATCACACCCCTTGTGTCAAGAAGCACTCAGAGTGTGGCAGTGTGTGATCTCACCCAACTGCTTTCTCATGGCAATGCACATTCCAGGGAAGTCCAGTGTGACAGACAAACTGATCAGATACATTCTTCTACCTCATGAGTGGGCTAGCAGCAAGAAATTGACAGAAATTATTTTTTGTTGATGGGGCCAGCCTTGCTGCTATCTTTCTGCTTCTCCCCTAAACAACAAATGTAGCAGCTACTTTGCCCTAATACCACCACAGGGAGAATCACTGAGAGATACTCTACTTCATGATTGCCCCTGGTCTACTTTATGCCTACCTACTAATTCCATTAATTCTGAAATTTCTGCAGAAAGCTGCAAGTTGAAGAGCAAAGCCACCCTCATTGCACCTTACTGGCCTCGGAAGATTTAGTTTCCCTTCCTTTGGCCTCATTTACTTCAGCAACCTTGGATTCTGTGTCTGACTCCAAACCTACTGTTTCACCTGATGGGTATGATCCATCCAGACATCACAAACCTGAGGTTGACAGCCTGGTTTCTTCAACTCCATTAGTAGCCAGACAACCAGTGCTCTCTTCTCCTGTCTGACATATACATTTATCTTCCCATAAACCTTTAACATGAAAACTCGATACAAGTAAATAGAAATGATTTGTTTACTGGGCACAGCAAAATCATGTTGACCCATTTTCATCTCTGATACTTGAGTTTTTAGCTTTACGTTTTAAACAAGGGACTAGTTCCTCAACCATTAAAGTACAGTTAGCAGTGATATAAAATATTTACATTCAATTGGATGTTTCTTCAGTAGCCTTTCATAAACTGTGCAGAACATTCTTGTGAGGCACTCTTCTTTTGAGACCCTTGTTTAAGGACCCTACCCCCTCATGGGATCTCAATCTGGTACTGCAGGTGCTAATACATTCCCCCTTTAAACCAACAGCTAAATGTGAGCTTAAGTATCTTATTTGGAAAACTGTTCTTATAGTAGCCATTACCTCTGCTAGATGAATTTCAGAGATTCAAGCATTGTCTTTAAAACCTCCATACTTGATCTTTTATAAGGACAGAGTGACACTATGAACAAATGCCTCCTTCCTTCCCAAGGTGGCATCAGAATCTAATATCAATCATGCAATAATTTGCCAGTATTCTCTCCTAATTTTGCAAGCAATACATGTTACATTTATTGAATTTTACAGACAAGTATGTTTTTACCTACATAGAACAAAAGAAATCAGAAAAAACAGGCCAGTTTGTTTTCTTTGCAGAATCAAAATTGGATAAACTAGTTGCAAAAGTAACTTTAGCCAGATGGCTAGCTGATTGTATTTCTTTAACTATAACAAAACCTTACCAAAACTGGTTCAAACTCATTCAGCTATGCCCATGGCAACTTCTTCAGTCTTTCTATCCAGAGCGTCCATGGATGACATATGTGGAACAGCAACTCAGGCTACTCCCCATTGCTTTATTACTCATTACAAATTGGATCTGGTTTACAAGGATAGAGCATCATTTGGTTCAACTGTGCTCAGGAATATCCTTCCTTAGAGTCCACCCAGGATTGTAGGTAGCTGGGGACTCTGTCCCATCAGTTGAGGATGGAATGAAAATTGACAACATCAGATAAAGAAGTTATGTACTCACCATAACATTCCATCTGTGTTGTCCATTTTCATTCTTCCTCAGCTTCCCACCCACCAAATCCCATCTCTTCTGTTCACAAACTTCTGGACGAATGAGCTGTTAGAGGGACATCTTTGTCCTTTATATTGAGCTCCAGATATAGTTTTTTTTCTTTTATTGAACACATACAATCTTACATTTCTTACATTTCTTATATTTTTGCATGTTAAACATTTTTTTCTGGTAAATCAGCAAACAAGTTCTAAGGTAGCTTAGGGTAGGGGCATTATGGGTAAGGGAGAAGCTGGAGAGCTTTTTGGTTACCGCAAGCTTTAGTAACAGCTGAGATGGATCCAAGGATTGGAACCAAACCCATCAGTTGAGGGAGAATGAAAATGGACAACACAGATGGAACGTTATGGTGAGTACATAACTTCTTTTTAGCTTAGGCCACCCTATGATAGCTGGGGACTCTGCCGAGTTGTTCCAGTATCCAGACAGGACCTGAATAGTATGTAAGATATGTACTTACTAGGATGTTATATTTCTGTGGTCTCTGTTCATACATTGAATTGACCTGCCCATCTTTCTCCTTTCAAATTTCCACCATCTAAGGGACCTATAATGACATGGTCTTTTATTTTATTTACATGGCTGTTATTTTCCAGGTATTTTTTCTTGTGTAACAGAGTGTTTATGGAATGTTCTCGATCTGGAGGATGCCTGTAGAGTAGTGGTTTATGGGTAGGGAAGAGCTCAGGGAAGTGAAAATTGTGTTCTTGGTGCCAAAGATGACCAGTTTAGTGGTCCCAGTATCCAGATTCTAGAAAGTACCTAACTTTGTTTCAAACTCCCATGTGAATGTTACTTATTCTTATAACAGGACCATTAGATCAGAAATTGCTTAAAGGCAAAGAAAAAAAAGGTTCATGTTTAAAATAGTTTGAAGAAACTCCAGCCTCCAATCACCTGACCTGTTGAAAACTTGGTATGATGAACAGAATTTATGATTTGTACTGTAAAAGTAATGCTTTATTTCATAACTATGAATATTTATTTACTGGTTGAAGATATTTGCTAAGTTGTACCCTGTTACTAATTGTATATGCCCTAAGGAAGGTTTTCTCATATCGAGAGATAAAATGGAAAGAGAGTTACAAAGAATGGAAAGAGTAGGTGTAATTGAGAAACAGAGTGAGCTGATTAACCTGGTTACCTTAGCTAAACCTAACAAGACTTGTATATGCATAGGTCTGAAAGAGCTGGATCATCTATCAGCTTAAGATAGATATTTAAGGCTGTGAGCTGCTAATGAGCTTGAATTTGCCTCACTACATTGCCTGTGTGATTGACAGTGCTCATAGGATTCCCCTCAAACAAGGCAGTATTGCCTAGTAGGTATACCTGGTTAACCAATGAAAACAAATCTCTGAAGAGGGTACATTGCTTCCTAGTCTAGAAAAAGCTGTTACTGACATGTTAACTGCATAGTATGTCTGTGTACTTCATGCTGACCATTGATTAAACTAGATGAGGAAAGTACCAAACTGTGTACATTCAGTATGCCTCCATAAAGTTACAGATTCCTGAGACTTCCACTGTAGTATTATGTTGGCACCCAAGTGCTATAAAGACCTGTTGTGCAGATGAATAAAAGAATTGATGGTGCTGTTAACATCACTGGTGACATACCCTTTGGGATGTAATCACAGAAGAATGCGACTAAATACTGATTTATTTTTCCTAAGTAGAGAGACAACATACAGTCACTGAGAAAATATAACCTTAAAATAAACAAGAGTAAATGTAAATCAGCATTATAAACATCATATATGTGTCACATTTTTATCTCCAGAGAGCTTGAAACCAGATGAAAAGGTCAGAATTGTTGAAAAATCACTGCAATCAGTGGATAAGCTGTGGCACACAATTTCTGGCCATGCTGCAGTAAGAGGCATATTCCAGCTCTAGCTGAAGTGAATGTGTCAGTGAGAAAATTACTTGAAAAAGATATGGCATGGCATTGGAGGAAAAGAGCAAGAAAACAATTTTAAATTGTTAGTTAACAGAGCCCTACATCCTTTTTTTTGGTCTGAGTAAGCTACTTACATTTCAGTTCATGCCAGTCATTATGATAGCGATGTTGTGATGTGCAATAAGAAAAAGAATGGTATAGTTCATGTGGCATTTATTGACTGTTAGAAAAGATATGCTTGGTCTGAAAAGGATTTCCAGTTGAGTATGGCTAAGATATTTCTTAAATATGTTTATGGAAAAGAGGTTTATGTTAATAGAGACTTTAAGCTATTCAAAAGTATTTTCAAGATTTTACCGAACAAGGTACTATCAAGGTTGCAAGTAATGTTATTACCTTTACAAACTATGAATTTAAAATGAGTTATAAGCCAGAAAATTTGATAAAAATAAAGCAGCCCTTAGAGAAAAATTAAGGTAATTGCCATCCCCAAGAATACTTTGCAATGTATTTTATACATTCCTTTACAAGTGAACAAGGTTCCACAGAGACTGTAAATGTTTATGTTACAGAGATGAACAGAATCTAAGGTTTTGAATTTTCTGGGTTGCATTACTCTCTAGTAAGAGCAACAATATATTGTGGACTGTGAAATAACAAAGAGAAAACTGACAAACCACTTAATAAAACAAATAAAAGGCAAAAAATGGAAACTGTTTTTGTATGTTAGCGCTTTCATCAAGTTTAATAACTCAACTTCTTCAGACAAACAGAACAACCATATTAAATACACTTAGATACCAAATACAAAATCACATGATCAAGGGTAAAAGTCACATGACCAAGCAATGTTAAACTTTTAAAGTAACCACATTACATTTCTGAGACAAAAATTTTGAATGCATATAGTCATTTAAAATCCATTTAAAATACCATCCGCCCTCTGAAAAATATTCAGCATCCTCATTTTTTAAAACATACACAACCAAAATGCACAAATAATATAAAATTATATAAAATTAATATAAAATTATATAAAATTATAAACTATTCAACAAGTCAAACTCGGAGCACAGATCATGTACTCCTGGTTGATTAGTTTATAATTTTATATTATTTGTGTATTTTGGTTGTGTATTAAACTTGGCAAAAGTGCTAACATACAAAAACAGTTTGTTTCTATTTTTTTGCCTCTTTTTTGTTTTAAAAAGAAAAAAGAGGCAAGTGTTACAGAAAGCAGATCTGTTTCTGTGAAGGTGTGTGGATGTATGCAGAATAAGTGAAATTAGTAGTACACAGTTTACTTTTTAGACTGTCAAAGTGTAAGTTAAGTAATAGATGAAATGAGAAATAGAGGATGATATCTTATAAAACTAATGGATATGTAAAATGGCAATGCAGTGTAATAAAAATGAAACCCAGAAACGAATGCTTGTGCAAATTCAGGGTTGCAGTAGGTGTGGCTATAAGCAAAACAGGAAAAGTTATTTTGCATTTAACCAAGCTTGCAGAATCTGTGCCAAAAGATGATATTTTCCCAACATATCTGCATAGAAAACAAATCTGTTTAAAAGAAACTGTATATATTTTTAACAGAAATATGAAAGTGAGCTGCTTATTAGTAATGCAGAGGTAAAAAGACATTATTTTGAAAATTGAAAATGGAGTTGAAGCACTGAGAAAAGGTTGCAGGTCAGACTGTTGAAAAGAAATACAGATAATTAATGGACAAAATGTAGAATTTAAACTAGACACAGATTCAAAGTGTAATGTTCTGTCAGAAAATGCTTTTAGAGCTCTAAAGAAAAAGAGGTAAGTGTGTATGTGTATGTGTATTGCTGATCTCTGTTAGCCACTTGGAGGAACCATTAACATCTGAAATTCAATATAAAATATGTTGGTCCTAATCTGGCATCTGAAGGCTGATCCAGAAAAAAAATCCAAGCTCTTGTGGAAATGTCAAACCAAGAAGCAAAATGGGCATAGTTAAAGTTAAAGTGAATGGTGCAGCATCTTGTAAAGTCCATATCAAATATGTCTGAGATAAGTATGGCTTTTAAAAAATGTAAGAGGAAGACATAACTTGGTATTGTTTTAAAGTGCATCAAAAACTACTTACAGATGCTAAAGTGCTATGAAGATAAGGCACTTGTGGTGTAAATATGTAACAGTCATAAAGGACTAAGAGCCTGAGCCTGTGAAACAAAATACCAGCTGTCTGCATGTTATGAGCATTTACAGAAATATGCTAGGATAGAAAATGAGCTGTTAGTTGTGTGTGCATGTAATACATTATGTGAATGTATGTAGTAAGTTAAGGTGAAAATCACCTCCCAGACATTGTACAAGGCACACCCAAGATTGCAGGGGATGCTACTTATCTACAGCATAATAGTATGAAAGATTACTGCAAACCAGGTAAGGAACTACACATAGATGTGTTGAGTAGGGCACATTTGCTAGACAAGAATGTAAAATTTCTAAAAGAACTAGAGATTCTTCAAGTATTATCATGGTTACCATTGGCAGATGAACAAGTATTTCAAAAGATGCACTCATAATGGCTTAAAAGTGCAGTTAATGAATAATATTACAGTGAAAGGCTGGCCAGAGCAAAAAAAAAAAAAAAACAGTAAGGAAAGAAATTTAGCCCTGTTTTAATTTAGATAAGTTGTGTGTGTGTGTGTGTGTGTGGGGGGGGGGGGGGTGATGTTGAAACTTTGTAAAGTAAGTTTCCAATCAACTGTGAGAAGAAACTTGAGAAGGAATGATGATGAGTAAAGAA
Organism: Protopterus annectens; assembly: GCF_019279795.1. Taxonomy (NCBI): domain Eukaryota; kingdom Metazoa; phylum Chordata; order Ceratodontiformes; family Protopteridae; genus Protopterus; species Protopterus annectens. Next base: position 969,527,928 of record NC_056737.1, on the reverse strand, counting down.
ACAGAAATGAGAATAGAAAGAAAATGTCTGTCTAGAAATGTTAACTAGGAGAAATACAAACTGAGCCATCTTATAGGTTCATAGGTTGGTACTAGGCTATCGGCCCTAGGGTCTATACAAGCTGAGCGATAAGAATTCCCTGACTATTTCTTCCCACAATATTTACTTCCCTGGACCCCTGTCTAGCAGGGCCACTGATGTGATCTCCAGGGTGAATTTCCTATCTCCCATCCAATCGTCAAGGTTCCTTTTGAAGAGGGCCAAAGAGGCACTCTGCTTGACATGTATGTGCAGTCTATTCCAGAGTCTGGGGAGTCTCTGGGTCAGGAACCCATCCCTTCAGCATGTTTTGTTCATTGTGATGACAAGGTTTAGATCCCTGGAATGTGCGGCTCTGATGGATTGGGATTTCTTTAAGTGGCACATGTCCAGCAGCTCAGGGTTTGACATGGCCTTGTATGTTAAGCAGAGATCGCCTCTGAGTAGACAATATGCTACAGAGTACAGGTGGAGTTTTTTAGATGGTCAGCATAGGGCATCTGCTTTTTCTGGATGAAAAGCCCTTAGTGATGACGTGTGCCACATAGAAGGATTTCCTGACTGTTGTGGCAATGTGGTTATCGAAGGTGAGACCACTGTCCACCTGTGTCCCTAATTCTCTCATCACACTTTTGGTGTTTAGTGTACTGCCACCTATGTGGTAATTCATGGGTACATGGTATCTCCCAAAGGGGATAACTATACATTTCTTGGCATTAAGCATGAGCCCATGGCTCTGGCACCAAGCATCTGTTTCTGTAAGGCCCTTTTGTAGAATATCCACATCATGTGGGGATTCAATAATGGCTCCCAGTTTGCAGTCATCTACGAACTTTCTTAGCCAGAGTCCATTAGTGTTGGCCTGTACATCAGAGAAGTAGATGCCAAACAAGAGTGGTCCCAGGACTGAACCCTGAGGTATTCTACTTGTCACTTGTCTGGAGCTGGATTTGGAGTCGGCTACTTTTACAGTCTAGGTTCTGTCAGTAAGCCAGTTGGCATTCTGCTACGGAGGATTATTCCAGGTTCCCTGAAATAACTAAGCATACAGAGGTGAAGATGTAATTAGCACACTGAAGACTGATTCTTGAGACAAGAGATAAACAATGTTTTTATATCTAATAAATTATCCAAAATACATAAGTCAAGAATTTAGAGGATCAGTGTATGAATACTGCGGTGGTGGTGCTGCGGTAGCGTTGTCGCTTCACAGTTAGATGTTGCCCGTTCGATTCTCAGTTAGAGCGTCTTCTGTGTGGAGACATGCGTGAATGGGAGTTCCTTCATTGAAGGTTGTGTGTTAGGCCCGGCAAGTCAGCACGTAAAAATCTACTGCCAATCATTAGCAGACCGGAGTTCCGCTATGGCGACCCCTAACCAGGAAAAGCCGAAAGACACAAGCAAAGTGTATGAATACGAATTCAAACATAACATCTAGTCCACATTATCCTCAATCTGATAGAGAGGTTCATAGGTGCATAGGTTAATACTAGGCTATTAGCCCTAGGGCCTATACAAGCCTAGCCATAAGAATTCTCTGGCTATTTCTTCCCACAATATTTACTTCCCTGGACCACTGTCTAGCAGGATGACTGACATGATCCCCAGGGTGAATTTTCTATCTCCCATCCAATCATCAAGGTTCCTTTTGAAGAGGGCCAAAGAAGTACTCTGCTTGACATGTATGGGCAGTCTATTCTAGAGTCTGGGGAGTCTCTGGGTCAGGAACCTATACCTCCAGCATGTTTTGTTCATTGTGATGACAAAGTTTAGATCCCTGGAGTGTGTGGCCCTGAGGGATTAGTATTTCTTTAAGGCTTAAAGAAATACTAATCCAACAGCTCTGGGTTTGACATGGCCTCATATGTTAAGCAGAGATCGCTTCTGAGTAGACGATATGTGACAGAGTATAGCTGGAGTTTTTTTTAGATGGTCAGCATAGGGCATCTGCTTTAGGCCTGTGATTCTTTTAGTGAGGTATTTCTGCAGCCCTTCCAGTTGTTGCAGATGTCTTGAGAGGTACATACCAAATGGGGCATTATATTCTATAATGGGTCTAATGAGGGATAAGGACAGTGGGACAATGACCTCCTTTTTCTGGATGCAAAGCCCTTAGTGATAAGGTGTGCCACATAGAAGGATTTCCTGACTGTTGTGGTGATGTGGTTATCGAAGGTGAAACCACTGTCCACCTGTGTCCCTAAGTCTTACCACCCTTTCAGTGTTTAGTGTACTGCCACCTATGTGGTAATTCACGGGTATATGTTTTTTTCCCAAAGGAAGTAACTATACATTTCTTGGCATTAAGCTTGAGCCCATGGCTCTGACACCAAGTATCGGTTTCAGTAAAGCCCTTTTGTAGAATATCGACATCATTTGGGGATTCAGTAATGGCTCCCAGTTTGCAGTCATCTGAGGACTTTGTTAGCCACAGTCCCTTAGTGTTAGCCCATACATCAGAGAAGAAGATGCCAAATAAGAGTGGTCCCTGGACTGAACCCTGAGGTACTCCACTTGTCACTTGTCTGGAGCTGGATTTGGAGTCGGCTACTTTTACAGTCTGGGTTCTGTCAGTAAGTCAGTTGGTAACCCATCGAGTGATGTAGGGATTTATGCCCAGCTTAATAAGTTTATCTATGATTTCAGAGTGGGGGATGGTGTCGAAGGCCTTAGCAAGGTCCAGATAGGCTGTGTGGACTAACTTACTCTCGTCCACAGCTCTGCAGTGCATATTAGAACTGTCCAGACGAAAAAAAATGCTAACATAACCAATTTAAGATTGTCAGTGGAATAAAGAGTGCACTGATGCATTCTACTATGGAGGATTATTCCAGGTTCCCTGAAATAACTAAGCATACAGAGGTGAAGTGTAATTAGCACACTGAAGACTGATTCTTGAGACAAGAGATAAACAATGTTTTTATATCTAATAAATTATCCAAAATACATAAGTCAAGAATTTAGAGGATCAGTGTATGAATATGAATTCAAACATAACATCTAGTCCACATTATCCTCAATTTGATAGACAGGTTCATAGGTTGGTACTAGGCTATTAGCTCTAGGGCCTATACAAGCCTAGCCATAACAATTCCCTAGCTATTTCTCCCCACAATATTTACTTCCCCGGACCCCTGTCTAGCAGGGTGGCTGACATGCCCCCCAGGGTGAATTTCCTATCTCCCATCCAATCATCAAGGTTCCTTTTGAAGAGGGCCAAAGAGGTGCTCTGCTTGACATGTATGGGCAGTCTATTCCAGAGTCTGGGGAGTCTCTGGGTCAGGAACCTATACCACCAGCATGTTTTGTTCATTGTGATGACAAAATTTAGATCCCTGGAGTGTGTGGCCCTGAGGGATTGGTATTTCTTTAAGTGTAGCATGTCCAACAGCTCTGGGTTTGACATGGCCTCATATGTTAAGCAGAGATCGCTTTAGAGTAGACGATATGTGGCAGAGTATAGCTGGAGTTTTTTTAGATGGTCAGCATAGGGCATCTGCTTTAGGCCTGTGATTCTTTTAGTGAGGTATTTCTGCAGCCCTTCCAGTTGTTGCAGATGTCTTGAGAGGTACATACCAAATGGGGCATTGTATTCTATAATGGGTCTAATGAGGGATGAGTACAGTGGGACAATGACCTACTTTTTCTGGATGAAAAGTCCTTAGTGATGAGGTGTGCCACATAGAAGGATTTCCTGACTGCTGTGGTGATGTGGTTATCGAAGGTGAGACCACTGTCCATCTGTGTCCCTAAGTCTTACCACACTTTCAGTGTTTAGTGTACTGCCACCTGTGTGGTAATTTACGGGTACATGTTTTTTCCCAAAGGGGGTAACTATGCATTTCTTGGCACTGAGCTTGAGCCCATGGCTCTGACATCAAGCATCTGTTTCTGTAAGGACCTTTTGTAGAATATCTACATCATTTGGGAATTCAGTAATGGCTCGCAGTTTGCAGTCATCTGAGGACTTTGTTAGCCAGAGTCCCTTAGTGTTAGCCTGTACTTCAGAGAAGTAGATGCCAAACAAGAGCGGTCCCAGGACTGAACCCTCAGGTACTCCACTTGTCACTTGTCTGGAGTTGGATTTGGAGTTGGCTACTTTTACAGTCTGGGTTCTGTCAGTAAGTCAGTTGACAACCCATCGAGTGATGTAGTGATTTATGCTCAGCTTAGTAAGTTTATCTATGATTCCTGAGTTGGGGATGGTGGCAAAGACATTGGCAAGGTCCAGATGGCTGTGCGGACTGCCTTACCCTCATCTACAGCTCTGCAGACAAAAAAAATGCTAACATACCCAGTTTAAGATCGTCAGTGGAATAAAGAGTGTACTGATATATTATACTATGGAGGATTATTATTCCAGGTTCCCTGAAATAACTATGCATACAGAAATGAAGGCGTAATTAGCAGACTGAAGACTGATTCTTGAGACAAGAGATAACCAATGTTTTTATATCTAATAAATTATCCAAGATACATAAGTCAAGAATTTAGAGGATCAGTGTATGAATACAAATTCAAACATAACATCTAGTCCACATTATCCTCAATCTGATAGACAAGTTAATAGGTTCATAGGTTGGTACTAGGCTATCAGCTCTAGGGCCTACACAAGCCGAGCCATAAGAATTCCCTGGATATTTCTTCCCACAATATTTACTTCCCTGGACCCCTGTCTAGCAGAGCCACTGACGTGATCCCCAGGGTGAATTTCCTATCTCCCATCCAATCGTCAAGGTTCCTTTTGAAGAGGGCCAAAGAGGCACTCTGCTTGACATGTATGGGTAGTCTATTCCAGAGTCTGGGGAGTCTCTGGGTCAGGAACCTATACCTCCAGCATGTTTTGTTCATTGTGATGACAAGGTTTTGATCCCTGGAGTGTGTGGCTCTGAGGGATTGGTATTTCTTTATGTGTAGCATGTCCAACAGCTCTGGATTTGACATGGCCTTGTATGTTAAGCCGAGATTGCTTCTGAGTAGATGATATGCAACAGAGTATAGCTGGAGTTTTTTTAGATGGTCAGCATAGCTTATCTGCTTTAGGTCTGTGATTCTTTTAGTGAGGTATTTCTGTGGCCTTTCCAGTTGTTGCAGATGTCTTGTGAGGTACATACTAAATGAGGCATTGTATTCTATAATGGGTCTAATGAGGGATGAGTGCAGTGGGACAATGACCTCCTTTTTCTGAATGAAAAGCCCTTAGTGATGAGGTGTACCACATAGAAGGATTTCCTGACTGTTGTGGCAATGTGGTTATCGAAGGTGAGACCACTGTCCACCTGTGTCCCTAAGTCTCTTATTACACTTTTGGTGTTTAGTGTACTGCCACCTATGTGGTAATTTATGGGTACATGTTTTTTTCCCAAAAGGGATAACTAAACATTTCTTGGTATTGAGCTTCAGCCCATGGCTCTAGCACCAAGCATCTGTTGCTGTAAGGCCCATTTGTAGAATATCTACATAATTTGGGGATTCAGTAATGGTTCCCAGTTTGCAGTCATCTGTGAACTTTGTTAGCCTTAGCCAGAGTCCCTTAGTGTTGGCCTGTACTTCAGAGAAGTAGATGCCAAACAAGAGTGGTCCCAGGACTGAACGCTGAGGTACTCCACTTGTCACTTGTCTGGAGCTTGATTTGGAGTCAGCTACTTTTACAGTGTGGGTTCTATCAGTAAGCCAGTTGGCAACCCATCAAGTGATGTAGGGATTAATGCCCAGCTTGTAAGTTTATATATGATTCTAGAGTGGGGGGTGGTGTCGAATGCCTTGGCAAGGTCCAGATAGGCTGTGTGGACTCCCTTACCCTCATACACAGCTCTGGAGACTGATTCAAAGAAGTCAATCAGGTTCAGGAGACAAGATTTAGTCTCTGAAGAACTTAATAAGAAGGGCAATTTGAAAACACTGAAGTTTGTTATGCCACAGTTCTAGAACATAATAATACTCCATTATAAAGGCTGAGCTTCATCAGGTCAACTTTAACTACATCACTACTGCCTAAAACTCAACATAAAGGAAATGTTAGAAATTACAGACATAAATACTGCTTGTTAGTTTGAAGATGAATTAAGAATCTAACAGTCATGGGAAAGTCTACAGCCTGAAACTCAAGTACTTAATAAAACTGCAGAAACAATACCCTGTGTAGTTTGTAAGGAAGATGATAAGCTGTGTGATGACCCCTCGCTGGGCCAGTAATCAAGGAGGCTGAATCCTCACCACTGACACTGGAAAGGAATGTTCACTTGGAATACAAATGGATACACTCAGTATTTCCTGATGCAGACCTCTCTGCATCAAGCACAACTTCCCTTAAGAGCACACAGGTACACACTCAGTCCAAGGTCTGGATCTCTCTGTCTCCTGCCATGTCCCCAATAAACTCCCCACTGGTACAGCTATAGGATTAGGTTCTTGGCTGGAGTGTCCAAGCCAAGTCCCCTACACCCTATCTGTGAACCCACTGCGTTGTGTCTCTGCTCCAAGTAGCTGACACACACACACACACACACACACACACACACACACACACACACACACACACACACACACACACACACACACACACACACCTGGGAAAGGCTGGCAGAGAATTACCAGCTGTGCCCTCTTCTGCCCAGAGCATAAGCTAGTTATCACTGCCACCCAACACTCAACAATCAGCTACTCTACAGCCCTTAACAAAGGGTGTCAAATTATACTGTGTAATATTAATATAATACAAATGGTAGTAGTTGACCAAGACAGCTAGGCCTCCTGGAGTGGCCCACACAGTGTCACCAAACAAATATAAGCACTCTCAAAAGTGAAATACTTTCTAAAAGGACTAGCCACAATAACAATTTTAAATATATTTAATAATAAATAATAGAAGAACATGAAAATACTGAATATATTTACAGTAAACCACAGAGTTCAAATCACAGGAAATATTGAAAATAACACCAATGGACAGAGTCAGACAAATAAGAAAAACAATATCTAAACTAGACTTCACTATATTTTCCTGACTGAATCTAGGAGAATTACTATTCCATACTTACTTAATAGAGCAAGGCAGAGGATGTGGTGAATGATCCTTCTTGTTGTCAGGCCCAAGACAGAATACTCAATGCTCAGAGATTTCCCACTGTAATATCTAAAACATAATTTCCATGATGAGATAAAAACCAAAAAGTGTCAAAATCCAATAATGAGATAAAAACCTGATAATTCACAGTGTGTGGTGACAATTTTGTTTTTTGTTTCTTTATAATTTCCAAGATGGCTTGCAGAATGACCTCATCTGGTCACATGAGTCTAGATTCTCACAGTATCCACCTTTGCATCTGAAACAGAAATTTAGTATCGACGGCTACAGTCCACATCTAAATGGTTATGGCAGTGCCCTGGAGCCACGAATCAATTACAGGACTTCCTCCTTCTTTACAGAAGCTATTAAACAATGGCCTCTCCCAGACCTACTGACTCCAGTTCCATTCAGCACAGTGGAATTTCCAAAATTAGCCGGACTGAGATTAACTGCTTCTCTTCCAGTGTCCTTGTTACAATATATACATACAGTCTGACATGTATATTCCTTTTCTGTCCAGCAAGACTCACTGTTGATACATTTTTTAAAACTAGCAATTTTACAAATACATTTTGATTTTCAAATGCCATACAGTTTTAATACATTTGTAACATAAGCATTTGTGCAAATCAGTTTGATATTCAAATGCCATACAGTTCTAATACATTTGTAACACAAGCATCTTGTAGCAATCAGTTTGATATTCAAAGGACATATCATTGTTTACAGAACTCCAGCTAGCTATGCTGGCACTAGCTCATATCATCACATCTCTCTCTCCCTTTAAAAAACTCAAGCTAGTTTTTCAAGCAACCCTTGAGAAAGGTGGCTTGAGAGAAATAAGCCTATCTGGGAATATTTTGCTCCATTCCCTGTCTTGAAAGCCCATCTGCAGTTACATTGCTGACCCCACTGCGGTACTATATTGTTATGTCATGTGCCCACAGTCCTAAACTCCACCTTAATAACTTTGCATTTTGCTGGCTGACTCCATGTAGCCATGTTAAGGGATTGTGACCTGTAACTACAGTGAATTTCCTTCCATACAGATATGGCCAAAGTTTCCGCAGTGCCCATACTATGGCTAGACATTCCTTTTCTACAGCTGCATGACATTCCTCCCTGGGTTGGAGTCCATGGCTGAGATATACCACTGGGTGCTCTTCTGAGGAAACCTGGCTTAGTACAGTCCTTACCCCATGGTTTGAAGCATCCAACTGCACAGCAAATTTTTTGCTGTAGTCTGGACTGGCTAACACAGGGAGTCCTCCAAAAGCTTCTCTAAGCTTCTGGAATGTCTGCTGGAGTCCACACTACCTTATCTGGCCCATTTTTTATTCTTAGGTCTGTGAGGGCAGGAGCTATTGTAGCATAATTGGGGACAAACTTTCTATAATACCCCACTGTCCCTAAGAATGCCCTCACCTGCTTTTTGGTAACAGGGGCATGCCATGCCTGAATGGCTTCCACTTTGGCAGGTTCTGGCCTGATCTTACCACTTCACACTCTGTGTCCCAGGTAGGAGACCTCTGCCATACCCACCTGACACTTACTGGGCTTAATCGTCAACCCTGCCTTTGCAGTCTGCCCAGCACCTCCCTGACATGCTGAAGGTGCTCTTGCAAGGAATGACTGTAGATGGCAATATCATCCAGGTAAGCAAGAGCATAATCTCTCGCTCCTGCTAGGATATGATCTACCAGCCTCTAGAAAGTTGCTGGGGCATTTTTCATCCCAAAGGGCATCTTTGTGAACTCATACAAGCCAAAAGGAGTCACAAAGGCTGACCTCTTTCTAGCATTGGGCGTCAAGGGCACCTGCCAGTAGCCCTTGTTTCCAATTAATAGTGGTCAGATACTTAACCCCACCCAAATTCTCTAAGGCTTCACCTGTCCTAGGCATGAGGTAAGCATATGACTCAGTGTGACTATTTAGTTTCCTGTAGTCCACAGAGAACCTGGTGCTGCCATTCTTCTTTGGTACCAGGACCACTGAGGAGGCCCAGGGACTGCTGGACTCCTGGACTCCTGGATTACTCCCAGTTCCAACATCACCTGTATCTCTTGCCTCAGAGTCTGTCTGACTCACTCAGGCACCCTGTAAGGGGCCTGCTTGATAGGTCTTTGGGGCCCTGTATCTACATGGTGCTGCACCAGGTGGGTACACACTGGCTTCCCAGTGAACATGTTCCCAAACTCCTGTAACACTGCTCGAATTTCTCAAACCTGGGTAGGGAATAGCCACTCGGACATTGCTACCCCTTCCACTGAGGTGTCAGTCCGAGCATCACTGAGGAGGTCAGTCACCTGATCACCCTTAGACTCCTCTTGCCATCCACTGGAAATACTCAGCACAATGGCCTCCCTATCATGGTAAGACTTCATTATGTTAACATGGTATAATTTGTGCCCGCTGCCTCCTGCCTAGCATTTCTACCATGTAGTTAACATCACTGACCTTCCTTTACCACTTTGAAGGTTCCCAAATTGCCTGCAGCTTACTGTGTCTGACAGGAATGAACTCCATCACCTGCTGTCCCACAGTATACTCTCTGGCTCAAGCATTCCTGTCATACCACATCTTTTTCTGCAGTTGGGCTCCTGCAAGGTTCTCATGGGCTAAGCCCATGAGCTCCGTAATCCTTGTCCTGAGGTTTAAGACATATGCCACAACAGGCATCTTCTGGGATTCACACTCACCCTTCCACCCATCACAAATCAAATCTAAATCCCCCCTCACCCTATGCCCATACAGCAACTCAAAGGGCAAAAAACTTGTGGATTGCTGGGGTACCTCTATATATGCAAACAACAGGTGGGGCAAATATTTGTCCTACTCTCTCTTAAATTGGTCTGCAAATGCCCATAGCATGGTTTTTAGTGTAGGGGTTGACCTCTCCACAAGACCATTAGTCTGGGAGGTGGTAGGGGGTCATTTTAGGTGCATCATCCCACAGTGCTCCACAGACAAGCCAGTAGGTCTGACATGAAATTAGCACCTCTGTCAGTCAATATTTCTTTTGGGAAACCTACCCTGCTGAAAATCTCTAGCAAAGCATTTGCCACCTTCCCTGCCTTGATGGAGGACAGAGCCACTACCTCAGAGTATCTAGTAGCATAATCTACTACCACAAGGATTTTAGTTCTTCTCTGTGGAACTGGGGGTACTCAGAGGCCCTACAATATCCATACCTTCCCTCTGAAATGTCTCCTTAATCATAGGCAAAGGCATCAAAGGAGCTTTGACCTTGTCTCCTGGCTTGTCTACTTTTTGGCACTGCTCACTATTCCTGCAGTACCTTGTTACATCCCTTGCAAGCACAGGACAATAAAAGTTCTGCATAATGCATCACTTGGTAAACTTTATGCCCATATGACCTGCAAAAGGAATGTCATGGGCTATGGCTAGAAATGCCAGATGGTAGGCACTAGACACTAACAACTGCTGTAGTACCTCACCCTCTAGCCCTCCCTCAGGGGTACGCTGTCCATACAGTAACCCTTTGTTCCAGTATACAGACTCCCCTTTTCCTTGAGAATCAGGTGCCTCCCTAGCTACCTCCCTCAAGGCTCTTAGTGTAGGGTCTGAGAGCTGAGCCTGTCTCAGCTGTACGTTTGTGAATCTTCCCAGCTACCCTTCCACAGAAAGCATGGTATCCTCTGACAGCCGTGCCACACTGTCAACTGGGGTATTACCACTCAGCTCTGCTTTTGCAGTCACTCTGTCCAAGGGAACATCAGTACCTACCAGCAGCTGGGGCCATCTTCAGGCTCACTGCTACAGGGTAGCTCCCTCCCTGAATTAGTCACATCACCAGACCTGGTTTCAGGGGTGCAGTCTGTCTGGGTCTCCCCAGGCTACCAGGCCACATGCCTGTATCAAAGCCTGACTGAGTGTCACTGCATGCACACAAGGTACTGAATTATCAAAATCACTCCCTATCAAGACATCTGCAGGGATATTCTCAAACACACCTACCTGCTTGCTCCCTTTTCCACCACCCCCGTGAAGGTGAGTCCTGGACAAAGGCATTTGGAATGGGATCCCTCCCAAAATGCTGACTGGAGTGGATTGCCCAAGTAAGTACTGCTCCTCTTTAACCACGGCAGGCTTCTCAATGGTTATATCAGAGGCTGTGTCTCTCTTGGCAATGGCCTGTTTTCCATCCACCAAGATAGGATACAAACTCTGGTGGTAGTTTGATACCTCTGTTGTCTCCAGACAGCTTACCACTGGCATTCTGTTATTCCCACTTGCTGGCTCCTCCACCTTTTGTTCTCCACCTTGCCTCTGTGGACATCTATATGCCACATGGCCCCACTGTTTACATTTAAAACATTTAACTCTTGATCCTGGCCATGTACCTGAACTAGTAGCTTCCCCTGTTACTGGCAGTCTCTGTTGGGTTGGTTTAGGTTGCCCACCATGTGTTCCCTTATATCCATGTGCAGGACTGGGTATCCCATTCCTGTGCAGTGATGCCCTGCTTGCTAAGTATAGATCCCCTTCTATCCCCAGCTCGTCTACAGAGTTGCATTCCTTGTCTACCAACCAGATTCACATGTCCTCAGGCAAAGTGCTATGGGTTTGCTCCCTCACCAAAAGGTCTGTCTGCCTTTCAAAAGTGGTGACCTGGCACCCACTCACCCACCTATGAAAATAAGTGCTTAACTCAGCAATATAACCCCACGCATTTTCATCTGCCTTGCATCTATGTTCACAAAACATTTTTCTGCATGCCTCAGGTGCTAACTTAAAACATTCCAATAATCATTTTTTCAACTGTATCATAGTTTGAGCAATCAGTATCAGACAATTTACAAACAGCAGTTATGGCTTTACCATGGAGTAAGGGGGTAAAGAAACATACCCAGAGCCCTTGGTCAACATTATACTGTTTACATACTGTTTCAAATATATGAATAAAACTATCAAAATGATCATCTTCTGATCATCTTCTGTAAATTGAGGAAGAAGTTTACTGACCTTTGTTACTTCTGGGGTTCGGTTACTTCCTTCCCCATTGCCCCCATGACCCTGGTGAAGGGCCAGTATTTCCTTTACATGTTGCCTCTGTTTCTCTTTTTCTTTGGCCTCCAAACGTCACTTTCTTTTAGCTGACTCTAATTCCATCTGCTTTGCCTGCACAGTCTCTCATTTTCTTCAGCATCCAAACACCTCATTCTCTCTGCTGATTTTAATTCCAAACATTTGGGCTCCAGTTCAAGTCTCTTTAACTCCAGATGAGTTTTTAAGTCCTCTGAGGAAAAGGTGAGCTGTCCTGTTTCTGAGAGCTGCATATCCCCAATTGCAGACTGGTTGTCCTCTTGGTTGCTGTTCTGTGCTACAGCTGTGAATAAGGCTGCAATCATTTCCCCTTTAGCCAGGTTGGCATGCAACAGTCCTTTGGCTTGGCACATCTTGGCCAACTGGTTCCTTGTCAGCTTGCCATAATCCTCTGCTGACATCCTTGCCTGGTCTCCCTGACTAACTAAGCTAACAAAAAGTAAATAAATAAAAGTATTGTGATATGAAACTCTAAATGTCTACTTTGTGGCTGTGTGAGAGTACAAACACCTTCTTTAATGACCACTGCTTACAGGCTAAAGAAGTTTAATATCCACACCACTGTTTACCAATATGTGACGACCCCTCACCCCCGAAGAGACTGAAGAGGGACTTTCACTTGGAATACAAATGGATACAGTCAGTAATTCCAGATGCAGACCTCTCTGCATCAAGCACAATTTTCCTTAAGAGCACACAGGGCACACACACTCAGTCCAGGGTCTGGATCTCTCCATCTGTCTCCCTCCAGGTCCGCAATAAACTCCCCACTGGTACGGTTGTAGTTTTAGGTCCTCAGCCACAGTATCCAAGCCAAGTCCTCCAGCACCTTCTCTGTGAACCCATTGCCTATTGTCCCTGCTCCAAGTAGCTGACACACACACACACACACACACACACACACACACACACACACACACACACACACACACACACACACCTGGGAAAGGCTGGCACAGATTTACTTGCTGTGCCCCCTTCTACCCAGAATATAAGGTAGTTATCACTGCCTCCAGGCACTTCACAATCAACTTCTCTAAGGCCTTAACAAAGGGTGTCCAATTATACTGTGTAATATTAATACTAATACAAATGGTAGTAGTTGACCAAGACAGCTAGGCCTCCTGGAGCGGCCCACACAGTGTCACCAAACAAACATAAGCACTTGCAAAGGTTAAATACTTTCTAAAAGGACCAGCCACAATAAAAGTTTTAAATATATTTAATAATAATACAAGAACATGAAAGTATTAAATATATATTTAAATTAAACCACAGTGTTCAAATCACAGGAAATATTGAAAATAACATTGATGAACAGAGTCATACAAATAAAGAAAAACAATATCTAAACTAGACTTCAGTATATTTTCCTGAGTGAATCTAGGATAATTACTATTCCCTATTTACTTAATAGATAACATGCAATTCTAATACATTTGTAACACCATTATCTTGTATAAATCAGTTTGATATTCAAAAGACATATCATTCTTTACAGGACTCCAGCTAGCTATGCGGGCACTAGCCTGTATCATCACAAGCTGTATAGAAGATATTGCAGTCATTTGTACATGACAAATCTATTGAAAATTGATATTCCAGGAAGAAAAGCAATCGGATATGTCCCAACTAGGCTTGTCACATGGCAATAGAAACTGTGAAAACTTCGGTTATTAAGTGTTGCAGAGGGGAATTAATGAATTTATGCCTTAAAGTGAAGCTGAGGTGCAGTAAAATATGTTCACAAAGGAAGTCTAGAAATCCATTGTAAATAATCTTGTCACATTTTCCAAATATAAATGGCATTTAAAACAAAAAAAATATGGTTTCTTCCAGTGTTAAAAATGAATCTTCTTTTCAGTTATTAAACTGTACTTTTTGATGTTGATAACCCATATTGTGCATACTGCAGTGTTGGAGTTGATTTTGAAGTGACCACTATAGCATGGTGCAGGTTTTTAATATGTTTGTGTTTATGTATAGACGTATGTACACCCTATGTGTGTGCATGCCTGTATGCTTTGTGAGTTTTTTTTAAATGGGAATGCTAGCAAGTGGTCTGTCATGTGCTACACACTCTTGCTTCCAGAAAATTCAGCTAGAAGATAGGCCACTTGTTGTTTAGACTACATTTTTGTCCCTCTGTTATTTATTAAGCCCCCTTGACATAACAGATGGGGAAAATGGTCCTTATTCACTGTTTGTTACCATTTCTTTAACAATATATTATGACTGGGCACACGGCCCATTTTCAGTGGATGCTCTGGAAGAAAATCTCCTCACAAAGTATATTATTGAACTTGAGAGCACAAACTTTTTTTTCAACAGAGGCCACATTCTCAACACTATGAGGAGCATAAATATGTATTAACACAAATCTCTCAACCCTGATTTAATGTATTAAGTTTACCTGGTACTTTCCATTACCACATTTCCTACAAATGATGGTTATTTATGAAGGCTTTGTTCAGCTACTTATGACATTGTCTGCCCACTCCGTGAACAAGGATTTTTTTCCCATTTTCTAAGTTTAGTCTCTTATCATTTACAACAAGAGAATTTGACACCCTTTTTGGCCATCTAACATCAGTTTTATCATTTAATTATGTTATATTCCATGTGTTAAATCAAACAACTGTGTTCATTTTGCTCACTATAAAGTATCACAAGTGCTAAATAAACTGTTTGCAACTTTATTTACAGCTGAAAAAAGTTTGGCCTAAGCTCTCAGAGATCTTTGTAATAAAAACATTAGCAGTACATTCACCAGCATTTATACCTTTATTTCAGTGTTCGGATGTATGGTGAAGTTATAGTAAATGGCAAGAAAAATATTAAAAACAATAAACCGGAAGAGACAGCAGTTATCCTTTCATTCTATTGCTGGTTGAGTGCCGCCCCACTGTGCTGTCAAATTTCTAAATGTACTTTGCTTGTAGTTACAAAGGAATCAAAATATCTAGACATTTGAAAGCAAATCTTGATGATATTACAGATTATTGAGCCCTTCCTCATCCATTTGTAATACCAAAACCTAGCTACAATTCGTTCCCATGGGTTTATCTTGCATATCAACACAGCACTTGTATTTATTTTATTTATCTTTTTTATTTATTGACATTTGTTTACCAGGAACATCTGACTGGGTGAACAAAACTACCCATTTTCAGTGGAGGCCCAGGGAAAAAACTCCTCAAGTAAGTTAACAAATACAATAGCTTGATATTAAATATGTGACATAACAAAATCTATGACGATGACATTTATTTATTATGGTTCTGTAATTTTCATGCCATTGTGTTGTAACTCAGAGCATATATGGGTGTTGCCAATGAGATTCTTGATGTAGTTATAGAATGCTTTGTGATTGTCCTTAGAGTCTGTGTCAATCTTGTTTTCATAGCTGGCGTTGGAGGATTTTATGAGGGATCTCAGCTTCTTACTGAGGCTGACTAGCGAGCTCCTCCACTCATTTTACTCTTTTTTGCAACAGTTTCTTCCTTCTGTTGTAGAGTTTGTTTATAGCAGGGGACCACCAGATTGGCTTCCTTTTTTTGGAGGATAGCATCTTGGTTCTGCTAGAGATAGCACGATCCATGCACTCGTGTAAGTACATATAGAGTGCATTGGTATAAGATTCAGCAGTTGTAACTGTATTGTCCATCTGCATGGGTGTCACGAAGTTTGCCACTTCTGTCTTAAGAAATGTGAAGTTGGCTTTGGAGACATTTTTTACAGTGGTTTCCTTAATGAGGGTTGGGGGAGGGATGTGGATATCTATGGTGATTAGCTTATGGTCAGATCTGACCAACGAGGAGTTGACTTCAGATGTGGAACACTAGTTACTCATGTTGGTAATGACTAGGTCTAGGATATTATTGCCCCGGGTGGGGGTGTGGATAAGTTGATCCAGGGCATTGGAGTTTATGAATTCTAGAAAGCTTTGAGTGAAGGATTTGGTACATGAGTAGTTTTCCCAGTTAATGGTGGAGTAGTTGAAATTGCCCATTATTAGGGTATTTGGTTGAACCCTAATATTTCCAGTATATCAAGAAAAGAGGAGTGGGAATCCTGGGGCATGGTGGGGGATCTGTAGCAAGCTACAATATGGATTGCAGTTTTGCCAGAGTTAGTTGCACTTGGATACTTTTGGATGCATTATGTTGGGCAACTAGCCTGGAGGTGTGGATATCCTTAATGAATATGGAAATGTAACCATGTGATATTAGTAACTAACTTCAATAAGTGTATTGTGTAAAGAGGTAATATGATATGAAAGTTTTTTTCATTCACATCAAATAGCAGTAACTTGAGGGTTTTTTTTGGATTAAGTTGATGGCTGTGAAGTCAGAGTTCCACAGAGTTAAAGGCATCTTGTGTCACAATTTCAAGGTGGGATAGACTGTTAGATGAACAAATGAGTATGGAGTCATCTGCATATTGAACAAAGGAGGCTTGCTGTGAGGATGTATGTACATATATAAAGATGTTAAAGAACAGAGGGCCAAAGGTCGAGCCAGAGGGAAGAGAGATATTTTATAGATTGGTGTCTTTCAGATAAGTAGTTAGAAAACCATAGCTGAGTTGATTTAGGAATACCTAGAGAAGACATTTGTAACAACAGTTTCTCATGGGAGACTTTGTTAAAGGTCTTAGACATATCCAGGAACATGGATGTGACAATATTACCATTGTCTCTAGCCTTGTGATGGTATCAGTAAAGTTTAGAAAAGCTATAGTAGTGCGATGGCAGGTTGAAACCCATGCTGTGTAGGGGTTAGCAGGTCATTTTGTTAGACTTAGTGGAGGAGTTCTTCATTAATGCATTTTTCTATGATTTTGGAAAGGGGGACAGGATGGCAATTGGTCTGAAATTTGAAAGCTCTGTGAAGTTTCCTCCTTTATGTAAGGGATAATATAGATTTTTTTCCTTTGGGAAGGGACAGTAGATTCCTGGATGGCTCTATTGAAAAGGAGTGAAACAATATATGCAGTGGCGCTGGCAGTGAGCTTAGGTTATTCAGCATGAAGATTATCTGCAGAGGGAAAAACAGGCTTCAATGATTTTAGTTAGTTTTACATAGGAGTTGCGAGAAGGTTGGAGTGAAAAGGTGAGTTTCTTGTGGAGTTGGACATAAGTTATACAGTCTACAGTGATGCTGTCCTGAGAATGGCTGGATAATGCTTCTGTGGTGATGAGTTCAACTCCTGCCTCCAGAAGAGTTTCTCCTCTATAGTTTGGGAGGTCAGAAATATGGAATCTGACTTCACCCTGTGCTAGGCCTCACTAATTGTCACTGAACACAAACAAATAGGGCATAGCCGAGAATAACACCAACAGCTAAGGTAAAAATCTTCTTTATTAGCACTTTCATCCAAATAAAGTTTTGAACTTCCTCAGATAAAAACTTTCCAAGAAATATGTCCTGTTTATTTGTATTTTACCTGGTTTGTATGAACATTGTTTGCTTCACTAATTGTCACTGAAGTAAGGAACTGTAGCCAAAGGGTTGTCAAGAACTCATCATGCTGGTAAACTTGCAACCTGATGGTGGACACTAGTAGTGCTGGAAGCTGCCAAGTCAGAGAAAGATGCTTTCTGTGCAATGTTTAAAGGGCAGATTTTGCTGATAGATACTGACAGGCCTGAAAGTCAGCAGTTGTGGTAATCACCAAAGTGAGATCCTGGGTGCGGGAGGAGCTTGGTAAAGCCATAGAAAATAACCTCTGGATGGCCTCATGGAGATTCTGGCAAGCTACCCGGTGACTTGGTAGCAGGAGAAGGATATTGCTCAGGCTGATTTGATCAAGCGTGGAGAATGGTAACCTTGCCTGGCAATATTGTTGACAGGTGGAAGGAACACTGTGGAACTCTTGAAGCTGGTGGACATAGCATCTAGGAGGCAGTAGCAGAAGCAAACGGCAAAACTAAATCTGTTTCAGTAGATGTGATCACTGTGGTGATGAAATAGTTTTTTTGTGGCAAAGTAATGGAATTAAATGAGATTTGTCCAGATGAAATGCTCTAGGTGCTAGAAACTGTCAGATTGTTCATAGGTTCATAAATGATTACTTGGCTAATGACCACAGGGGGCATTTTTAAGCCTGGCCATACTTCCCAAATGTATCTAACAAGTTTTGGTACCCTCATTTTTTTTCAATAAGTATATATATATATATATATATATATATATATATATATATATAGACTTGGACATAGGTTTTCAAGCATTTATAGGCTGCCTCTGTCTACATGAGGTATAGGTGCCAAAACAGGGGTACATTTCTGATCCTCTGTCCACTGGTCCAAGTTGCACTTAAATTGGATTAAGGAATAACTCTCCTTTACTTTGATGGGGAGCTTGTTCCAGAGAAGAGGTGGTCTTTGAGACAAATACCTGCCCCCCCCCCTCCGACATGTCCTATTTAATTTACTGACAAGGTTTAGGTCCTTAGATCGAGTAATTATGCTATTTGTTTTGCTGATGTGCAACAGGTCCATCAGAGAAGGATCAGAGAATGATTTGTAGACCAGGACTAGATGGCCTCTCCATATTATGTAGGAGACTGAGTGCAGAGACAGGGTTTTGAATTGGTCTGAGTAGGACATGTTGTTTAGGCCAAATATTTTTTTGAGGAACCCCTGTGGATACTCCAGTTGTCACATATGCCTGTTAAAGTACATACCAAAGAGGGTGTTGTACTCAATGACTGGTCTGATAAGAGCTGAGTACAGCAGAACAATGACATCATCAGACATAGATGTCATGCCCTTGTTTATAAGTTGCACAATATAGAATGATTTCCTTACTACCATAGCCAGTGATGGTCAAAGACCAGGTTGCTTTCTACATGTTTTTTGTCAAGTCCCTGACCAGTGGGTCTACTCTTAGGAGTGTATTATCACTGTGGTGGTTTCCAGGGGTAGCTGTGTTCCCAAAGGATACTCTTATGCATTTTTTGGCATCAAGTTTTAGACCATGGCCCAGCACCAGTTATTAGTCTGCGTCAGGCCTTCTTGGAGGGTATTTGTGTCACTTGGAGATTCTGTGACTGTGCCCAGTTTGCAATCATATGCAGTCTTGGACAGCCAGAGGCCATGACATTGGCCTGACTTCAGAGAAGTAACTGCCAAAAAGGAGTGGCCCCAGAACTGAGCCTCAAGGGACTCAGCAATTGACTGGTCTTTTTCTGGGGGTAGAATCCCCTTTCCTAACTTCATAGGTCCTGTCTGTGAGCCAGGTGGTTATCGACTGGGTGATATGGGGTTTATATTTTGTCTGCTATGTATGATTGGGATATTTTGTCAAATGCTTTGGCTAAATCAGGATAATCTCTATGCACTATTTTGCTCTCATTCATTGCTGTGGTGACTTCTTGAAGAAGTCCACCAGACTGAGTTGGTATTACCTGGCCTTGACAGATGTGAACTGAATTGGAAGGAGTGTCTGAAGGATTCCTGTGTCATTTTATTTAATCTCCATTATAATTCTTTCCAGGGCTTTGTATATGAGAATAGTTAGATTTATGGGTCTGCAGTTACCTGGGTCCATTCAATGGCCCACTCTTATGCAGAGGGATAACAGTTGCCGTCCTCCATTCACTTGGCAGTAAAGATCCATAGTCCTTATAGCAAGGGTAGGGGAAAACACTGGGCTGCAAAAGAAGATGGAATTGTACCAGGAGAAATTATTCTCCTTCACAGAATACATTTTACCTTGATTTTGCCAAACATACTAAGAGGTCCTTTCAGCCAATGGGATCTAGCCTAATCTTAAATAGAGAGCTAAATTACAAAGGGAGGAAGAACCATTTTTTTCATGAAAGTGATACAATTGATTCTTTTGACTGAAGGGACATAGTCTTTTGCCAAATGAATCCACCCTGTTTTTTAAAAGTAGGCTGTGCTGATTAAAAAGAATATACTTCCAAATGGAAACTAGTACATGAAAAAAATCTGATTAAAAACACTCATGATTCAATAAATAAACATATGGAAATAGTACCGAATAGCTTACTTTGGTTATTGAAGGAATTTATGGCAACAGGGAAATACAAAAATATAAACTCTAAATACATTATCAATACCCTAAAATCTTTTATACACTTTGCAAACAAAAATCCGGATATAAAAGCATGGTCTTTTTTCATATTCCCAATAGCATATACACAAAATAATATTATAACTCAGGACTCAGTAGCAGTTAAAATACTTAGTAAGAAAGGTCTAATTTACTGGCATCGGTTGATAAACACTAATAAAGTAGTAATGATAGAGCAAATTATTAGTGAGTACAACCTTGAAAATAACACGTGGTTAACACTGCAGGGATTAAAACAAACAGTTTTAAACCAACAGGCAATAATGCAGAAGTCTGTTAGAGAAAAGGTTCCTAAGTTCATAGAGCAGTTAATAACGCTGATGGAATTTCCCACAAATGGGAAAGGAATTTTATCAGTATTGTACAAATCAGTTAAAGAAACAAGAGTTCATAATAAACAAAATATATGGAAATACTATGAAACAGTTAATGGTAAAATGCCAGATGATAAAAAAATAATTCTTACATCTCCAAAACTAACATCTTTATCACTATATTGTCAACTTTTCACATGGCAGTTTATACATAGAACATACTTAACACCACACAAATTAGAACTAATTTATAATAAGTAGAATAGAATGTTGGAGGTGTAAATCACAATCAATAGCCAATTGGCAACACGTGTTCTATGAATCCATTTACTTAAACAATATTGGGAAAGTATTAACTGTTTGTTACAGACACTGTTCACTGATAATTTCCAACTTACAAAATCTCTAGTTTTGTTGAATACATCTGTGCCGTCTTGTGTTCCAAGGCAAAAATATGTCATTTTGTAGAGTCTCCTTGCTATTGCAAGGAAAAATACATTTCAAGAACATGGTTTTATCAGTCTCACAGTTGGAATTGAAAACAATCAAGGAAAGAACAGAACAACCTACTTCCTTAAGCATTGCCTGGCAGAAAGTAAATCAAGCACTAACCTATGAATCTATGAAGTGCTGGAAACAGAAGACTGTAATAAATTATAATCTTATTCAAAGATACATTAAAGAAAACAAAGTTTTTCAAGTATAAACATCCTGTGTAAATAGTTTTGTAATGTTTGTTTTTGGAATTTTTTCTCCACTTTAAGCTTTGACTATGTAAATATTTATACATACTGTATATATGTTTATGTTTCTGAAAATCAATAAAAATTTACTCAGTAAAAAAAATGAGTGAAAGGTATGGTAGGATAAATTCCCACTAGCATTTTGGAAATAGACCTTAATCCATTACACAAAGGAACTCAGTCATTAGTATATACATAAGATATCGTGCTAGTGGGAGAAACAGTGACCTATCCATTTTTTTTACATGGTGTTGCGCATTTTACCATAAATATATTAGATTCTAGTAGAAAAAGGACTGCCTTCTAGGAAATAGGTTCTGGCTTTCATCTTATAAATATACAGCTTTCCAGTTTCTGAAAGGCGCTGTAATAAAAGAGAGACTACTTTAGTGAGCAATAAATGTCCCTAATCATCACAGTAAGGGTAAGGGAATAGACTGGATTGCAAAATAAAGTTAAATTGTACCAGGAGAAATTAATCCTCTTTACAAAACACATTTTAGCCTGATTTTTACCAAGCACGAGGTGGTGCAGCGGTAGCGTTGTTGCCTTACAGCAAGAGGTTCCCAGTTCGATTCCCGGCTGGAGTGCGGGGAGTGCCTTCTGTGTGGAGTCTGCATGTCCCCCCCACAGTTGGGTGGGCGTTCGAAAGACATGCGTAAATGGGCGTGCCTTCGTTGAAGGTTGAACGTCGAGCTGGCACCTCAGCGTTCGTGAAAATCTACTGCCAATCATTAGCGGACCGGAGTTCCACTGTGACAAACCCTAACCAGGAAAAGACAAACAAACACTAGGAGGTCCTTTCAGCTAACAGAGTGTAGCCTAGTCTCAAAAAGAGACTTGAATTACAGTGGGAGGAAGGACCGTTTTTCAAGAAAAGAAATACCCTAGATTTTTTTCAGTGAAGAGACCTAGTTCTTCATGTCAAAGGAGGCCATCCTACTTTTTAAAAGTAGACTCTACTCATTACAGAGACAGAAAGGTGTAGGAACATAAATTCCTGATGGCATTTTGGAAAAAGTCTGTCTTTTATTTGCCTGAAAGAACACCATTAATATATACATAAAATATTCTGCTAGTGGGAAAAATAATGAACTAGCACCTTCTTTACCTGGTGTCATGCATTTTTACCCAAAATATAATACATTCTAGTAGGAAAAGGACTGGCTTATTGGAAGTAGAGTCTGAAGTGCAGTTTATAAATGTATATCTTTCAAATTGCTGGATAGACTCCAGGCAGTAATAAGCATAGGAGAGAAAGCTTTGGTGACTAATAAAGGTCTTTGGTAATTACAGCAATGATATGGAAATAAACTGAGTTGCAAAAAATGGTGAAATTGTACCAGGAAAACTTAACTTTCCTTTACAGAATACATTTAGCCTGATTTTACCAAACATACTAGGAGGTTCTCTCAGCCTACAGAATCTAGTCTAGTCTCAAAAATGGACCTAAATTACAATAGAAGGAAGGATCATTTTTCAAGAAATAGAATAATTAGATTATTTTGGCTAAAGGACCCTAGACTTTACAATCAAAAGAATTCACTCAACTTTTTAAAAGTTGGCTGTGTTGATTACAGTAATGGAAAGTTATGGAAGATAAATTCCTGCTGTATTTTGGAGATACACTATGTTTCATTTGCATGAAATAATATATTGTTTATATACATATAAAATATTTTGCTAGATGGAATAAAAATGACATAGCCCTTACTTTACCAAGAATCTTACCCTTTTTTGCAAGTACAGTATACTCTTATAGAAAAATGACTGTCTTCTAGGAAATAGGTTCTGGTTTGCATTTTATAAATATACAATTTTCCAGTTGCTAGAAAGACTCCAGTCAGTAAGAAACAAAAAGCAGCCTGTTTTAATGAATAACAAATGCCCTGACTGATCACAGCAATGGGATGCAAAAGAAGGTAAAATTATAATGGGAGAAATGACTGTCCTTCATACAACAGATTTTACCTTGATTTTACCAATCACACTAAGAGGTTCTTTCAGCCAGTGGAATCTAGTCTTGTCTTAAGCAGAGGGCTAAATTAAACAAATAAAATAAAAATACCCATTTGTTAACCAGGTAGGCCCACTAGACACACAGTCTCTTTTCAGTGAAACCTGGAGGCAATGTATGGTTAAGTCACTTCCTCAAGATCACACAGTAGGCAAATGAGGGTTGAGAGAATCAAACTCTTGACCACAAGAAAAAAAAATCTTTCAAGAAAGATATACACTAGATACTTTTGGGTGAAGGGCCTAATCTTTCTGCCAAAAGAATGCACCCTGCTTTTTAAAATTGGGCTGTGCTGATTAAAATGAGAGAAAAGTGTTGGGAGATCAATTCCTGCTGGCATTTTGGAATTAGACTGTGCTCCATTTGCACAGAAAAAGTACAGTTGTGTAAAATCTTTCCATAACAGTAGATGTCCTTTCCTTCACTAATGTAGTATTCCTTACACTTGGGATTCCCTGTCTTGGCTAACCTGACATCCGGCCAGTACGCCAAAGCCTACTGCTACTTTAAGGTACACTCAACATCACAGGTATGCTCCTTACATAGAGTAGGGCATAAAGGTGATGTCCGGATGTACCATCCTCAGACCTGATTGCCTCAGTAGGAACACCAGTCCAAGCAAACCCAAGAGGTAACCAGTACATCCAGGAAGGAAATAGACCAGGGGGAAGGAGGGAGGGAGTGAATATTGCAACAGTGAAGGAAAGCACATCTACTGTTATGGAAAGATTTTACACAACTATAGTATTGTTGTTCCATTTGCTGGTTGCAGTATTCCTTACACTTGGGAGACTGCCAAAGCTCAAAAAGAAATTTGGGAGGAGGAAGGACTAGTAGAGCCCCCTAGGAAGCCACAAAGAATGACCCTAGCAAAACCAGCTCTACCTCTGGGGATTCCATCCAACTTGCAGTGCTTGGTAAAGGTATGCAAACAAGTCCAGGTAGCTGCTTCAAGAATAGAATTAGTATCCCATCCCTTGAAAAAAGCACCAGAAGAAGCCACAGTAGAATGAGCATTTACAGAAGAATGAAGGCTCTTACGATGAAAAGTATAACAAAAAGAAATAGCCTTGGAGATACAAAAAGAAATTGTTTGTTTGGATGCAGCTAATCCTAGGGACCTAAGATGAAAAGAAACAAACAACTGATCTGATCTTTTAATAGACTTAGTCTTATCCAAATAAAATCTGAGTTGGCTATGCACATCCAAAGTATGCAGCACCCTCTCACTGGCAGATTGCGAAGAGGGTAAAAAAGTAGGCAAATGACTAGACTGATTAAGTGACAACTCATTAACCACCTTGGGCATAAAAGAAGGATAAGTATGTAAAGACACTCTGTCCTTATGAAATATCAAAAAAGGAGGGCAAGCCATAAGCCTTGAATCTCAGATGCCCATATGGCAGAAGTAAGGACTAACAAAAGAACTATCTTCCAAGAACAATTTTGCAAGGAAACTGAAGCAGCAGGCTCAAAGAGAGCCTGAGTCAACTTCTCCAAAACAAAATTAAGTTCCTAGGGAGGAAGAACAGGCTTCTTGGGTGGTCTAATATGAGGGAAGCCTTTAAGGAGTTGTTTAGCTTCAAATCAAGAAACTAAAGGAGGAGATAAAGGCAGATAAGCAGAGAGAGCTGATAAGTGGGCCTTAATAGAAGAATAGGCCAAACCAGCATTGAGCAATTCACACAAATAAGAGAGAACCAAAGGAGCAGCCACAGTAGGTTGGTCCAAGTTACAAGACAGTCACCAAACAGAAAACCTCTTCCATTTGGATGAGTAGGATTTCCTAGTAGTGGGTTTCCTGGCCTCTTGCAGGACCCTTAACACTTCCTCAGAAAAAAAGGTGTCTATGTGGAATCAAAATCCTATCACCCACAGTGTCAGTTGAAGTCTGGACATGTGAGGATGGATGAAAGATCCCTTGTCTTGTGTGAATAGATCCACCCTGTGAGGTAACTTGCAATGATTGCCCTTGGCTAAATACAGAAAAGGAGGGAACCAATGCTGTCTTGGCCAAAAAGAGGTCGCCAACAAGATTTTGGGAGCATCCTGTTGAATTTTGAACAGGACTTTTGGAATGAGAGGAAGGGGAGGGAATGCACAAAGAAACATCTCCTTCCAAGAAAAAGAGAGAGAGTCCACCTTCCACACCAGAGGACCTGGGACTCTGGCACAAAATAGAGGAAGTTGTCTGTTTAGAAGGGAGGCAAATAAATCTACTTGAGGAGTACTCCACTAATGGACTACATCCCAAAACACATCCCTGTGAATTATTCATTCATGGGAATGAATTAAGGACCTGCTCAGAGTGTCTACCACAATGTTTTGACCTGAAGGGTTGTAAACTGCTGTAGAGACACTTGATACGGGACAGCAAGATCCCATACTAAGAGTGCCAACTGGCAAAGAAGGTAAGATTTTGTTCTTCCCTGTTTGTTTATATACCACATTACTGTAGTATTGTCTGTGAATACCATGAGAGGCCCTGGAGAGAAAAGAGGATGAAAAGCCTGAAGAGCCAGCATAAGAGCTCTCATCTCTTTGACACTGATGTGCTCCTTCTGCTGAAGAGGCGATCAGACCCCCTGTACCTTTAGGGAGCCAAAAGCTGCTCCCCATCCCATGCCTGAAGCATCTGTGGACCATTCCTGAGAGGGAAGAGGGGGATGAAAAGAAAGCCCTGGATTTAGAGGCAGCTGCTGGATCCACCAATTAAGTTCCTTCTTGAGACAAGGAAGAAGAGCAACTATAAAGTCTAGTGGATGTGCATGTTAAAGTCAAACTGACTTCAGAAACCTCTGAAACTTTTTCATGTGGAGTTTTGCCAGAGGGAGCATAGGAATGGTGGATACAGTGAAACCCAGAGCTCTCAGAAACTCCCTGTCTATAATGGAGGCCAGAGGAAGAAATGAGAGTTAAGGCATTTGGAGGAGGCAGGGATGCCAGCATTGGCACTATCTGAATCCTGCAACCCAGAAAGACATGATCCTAAGAAGGAGTCAGAGAAGACTTTTTAAAATTTATTGTGAACCCCAGGCTCTAAAGAAGTGAAATGGCAAATGAAGATTTTGCAACAGGATCTCATGAAAGGATGCCAGAATCAGTTTTGTCATCTAAATAAAGAAAAATTTGGATCCTCTGAAGCCTGCAAAAAGCAATCACAGGAACGAGCCATTTGGTGAATACCCTTGGGGTAGTAGAAAGGCCAAAGGGTAAAGCAGAGAACTGAAAATGTCGGGAAGCAACAGAGAAATGCAAAAACATCCTGAAAAGGGGATGGATTGGAATATGGAGATAAGCATCTTTGAGATCCAGAGACACCATATAGCCCTGAGGGAGCAAAAGAGGAAACAGAGTCTGAAGGGACAACATCCAAAAGATGGGCAACTTCAGAAAAGTGCTTAGATGATAGAGGTCTATAATTGGTCTCAAAGTATCCTCTTTTCTGGGAACTAAAAACATTCTGGAGTAACCCCCCCCCCCCCCTTTGGGACACAGGCTCCTCTTGAATAGAACCCTGAGTCAAAAGGTGTCAAAGTACCTCTAGGAAAAAAATAAGTTGTTCTCAAGGAGGCTGAGGAATGTCCATAAAAGGGGGACAGGATTTCCACACCATGAAATACCCGTTGTGAATAATGGACAGGACCCAAGAATTCTTAGTAATCTGAAGCCAAACAGGAAGAGAAAGGCAAAGAGAAAGAGGAACATGGCTGGGAAGAGATGGCTAGTAATACAGCACCTGGTTTATCAGGAAAGAAGACTTCTGAGTCCCTGAAGTCTGAGTAGCCTTAGCAGGAGGAGCCCTCTTGCCACTCTTTTTGCCCTTAGTAGGAGGGTGAGATTGCTGTGAACAAAGGCTGGTTTGTCTGAAATTTAGGCACAGGAGAGACAAACTCATCTGAGTTCCTGTAAGGCTTTCCTTTTATCTTGAAGGTACTTAAACAAACCAGCTGCTGCTTCCCCAATCCAAAGTTTATTATCAAGAGGTGCATCCATCAACTTAGCCTTGATATCATCAGGTAAAGGTTGAAGCCTAAGCCAAGAATACCTTCTCATCACTGAACCAAAAGCAGTAGCCCTAGAAAAGGCATCTGCTGGACCATAACTACACTTGATAGAATGACAAACCACTTGAGAGGAAATCCTTAACAAATAAAGAGCAGAAGTTTTACCCCCAGAATCAAGGAGATCAGAAATAATCTGACAAGCCTGAGAAAGGAGAGTCAACACTTACCTGGACATATGGGTCTGATAATTAATAGCCCTAAAAGCCAGAGTAGCTGAGGTATAGCACTTTTTACCTAGCATTTCTATGGTTCTGCTGTCTTTATCAGAAGGGAGTAACTTGGGTGAAGGAAGCAATTGAGAGGGCTTGCCAGAGGCTATGGACATCACTGAGGGGTCAGCAGCAGGACAGTTGTACAAAACATTAGGTTTTCAGGCATCCTATAAAACCTATCAAGGTTCTTGGGAGCAGGGGGCAGAGAATCAGGAGCTTTAGAGACATTGGAAAAAGCATACAACAAACCAGCCAGAACAGGAGGAATAGCAGAAAGTTTTTGAGATTCCATCTGCAGCAACTCATAGTACCTCTTATGGATATGAGAACCCTAAGCACAATCCCACTTAAAAAAAAACATCATCCTAGAGAGTGTGTCCCCAATGGAAATTTCTTCAAAAGGAATATCAGGACTATTAGATTCCTCTTCCTCCTCTGACCCATAGTCCAAAGGAGGAAGAATTTGGGAAGAGTAAGCAAGGGATTGCTCATCTAAAATCTGACTCCTCTTCAGAGAAATTCTGTTCCCTGGGCCTTCTAAGGGGAGTAGAGGACCAAGGGGGAGCTGGAACAGAAACCCCCGAGGAGGTTTTAATGCCATTAAAGCATTAAACAAACCTTGAGTAAATGCCTGCCATTCAATCTATGGATCCCTAGGAGCAGGAGAAACATGTTTAGTTTTTTGTTTCTTCTTTAAAGGAACATTCACCCTATAAAACTTAGAAGGCTGTGACCCAAGACAGCACTCAATAACAGTAGTAGGAACTTCGTCCCTAATTAAAATCTGTGTAACACCCCATAGGCCCCTTGAAAATAATTAACCATAGTTCCCCCTGAATGTTCAAAATGGATTGGGAGGGTGGCCTAATGGTGAAGGTGTTTTCTTTGCAAGCACAAGGTGCAGGGTTTGAGTCTCACAAGGGATAATTGGCTAGGCTTCAAATGGCTCACAAGGGCAGTTAGCTTAGTACTAACCTATGAACCTATGAACCTATGGATGTGCTGCAGTCCAGATCCTTACCAGCTTCCAACCTGGATGTGACAGAGAAATCTGACAAGAAAGCCGGGCAAGCCTCTGGGTTCTCACTGACCTCACGAGAAATGTCCAATGGAGGCTGAACAGTGGAAGATTCCAGTTTTAGTTTTTAACCTTCTTCTTTCCTACCAGCTGACCCTTTGGGCAGGGATTTCATTCCATGGTATCGTTAGTGAGAAGCTTAAGGCGCTGATTATCAAGATACAAAGCAAGGGAAGAAAGCCTACTACACAGGGTCTTTGGTACAAAAGCCTGATAAATAGAACAGGTTGTATGGTCGTGAAAGGCTTCTAGGCAAAATAAACACATTGTGGTGGTCTTTATGGGGAATCTGTCTCCCGCACTGGCATTTACCCTTCTTGGATGACATTAAACCCAGAAACAACAAAAAAGCCAAGATAAAACAAACCCCCAAAGGGCTTCTTATCTGCAATAGCTCAGTAGCAGCAAAACAAATGTAGGCATTCAAACTGGCAAATGAACGATGTGTCTGAACTGGTGGAAAAGACATAGACATTCAGACCAACAATCTAGAGATGTGTCCAGACTGGTGGCAACAGTAGGCTTTGGTATACTGGCCAGATGTCAGGTTACCCAAGGCAGGGAATCCCAAGTGTAAGGAATACTGCAACCGGTGAA
The DNA here is from genome assembly GCF_019279795.1 of Protopterus annectens. Classification (NCBI taxonomy): domain Eukaryota; kingdom Metazoa; phylum Chordata; order Ceratodontiformes; family Protopteridae; genus Protopterus; species Protopterus annectens. The sequence goes on along the minus strand of NC_056737.1, from coordinate 969,498,620 downwards.
TGGAAGGACATCATAGCTATTAACATATGCATAACATGTTCTGCTAGTGGGAGAAACAATGATCTAGCCCTTTCTTTACCTGATATCATGCATTTTTACCCTACATATAGTAGATTCTATTGGGAAAAGGACTGCCTTCTAGGAAATAGATTCTGGCTAGATTCTGCTGGAAGGACTTTGACCAGTAATACACATAAGAGAGACTGCTTTAGTAAACAATAAAGCTATTTAATGATCCCAGAAAGGATAGGGGAATAGCTTGGCTTTCAGAAGAAGGTAAAATTGTTGTGAAAGAAATTACTATTCATGGAATACATTTTAATCTGATTTTACTAAGCATACTAGGAAGCCTTTTCAGTCAGCAGAATTTAGCCTAGAATCTAAAAGAAGGCTAAATTGTGGTGGAAGGATTATTTTTCAGGAAAGGTATCCACTAGATAAATTCTTTTGGCAGAAGGAATGCACCTTATTTTTTAAAGGAAGGCTGGGATACTCAAAGTGAGAGAAAGGTATGAGAGGATAAAAATTCTTGCAGTCATTTTAGAAACATAGAATGCTCCATTTGCACAGAAGAACGTTGCTGTTTGTGTGTTTTTATATATATATATATATTTATATATATATATATATATATATATATATATATATATATATATATATATATATATATATATACACACACACACACACATATATATATACACACACACACACACACACACACACACACACACACACACACACACACACACACACATATATATATAAACATATTAAATATATATCTAGATTTAATTTGATCTAAAGCACATTTGATAAAAAGGGAATACTTGATAAAAAATTGACCTAAACCAGAAATGACTGAATCACATTTGACTGTATAAAATGACTGTTGATTTGGTTTTAGAGCATAAGAATTCATAGCAGGGTTTAGGCATCAGCAAATGCTGCAGTTACTGGGGGCCCCCAGCTACAGCAAGTTAACTTATTTTGATATTTTGTTATATTTGTCAAATCAACAAAAGCTAGTACAGCAGTCTTATGTACTTATTAAATCAGGTGCTAATAATAACTCTAAGGATGAAGAATCTTAAGGACTGGTGCTACCGCTTCTCTTTTAAATTTCAAAGATAGCTCTTGTTGAAGCAGGCTTCATAATGTCATTAAATGTTTTACAACTGACACAGTGCCCTTAACTTAGTTAAATCCCACTTCCCACTAATGGACATTCTCTCCACTAAACTAAAATCACAGCAGACTTTAGGGGCCCATGATACTCATGGCTATGGGAGACCTCTAGTCATCCTTGACTATGTTGGGGCCACACAAAAACTGCTGCTGGTTGGGGGAAAATAAGGGTAAAAAAGATTTATTCTTTGATCACTTGCTTTATCCTAAACAGGTTTGTGATGTGACCTTGTATTATCAGTGAATGAACATGAATGAGGTAAGTGCTACAGATCAGTCGCCCAGAGTGACCAATCTCAGCACTTAATTGGGATTTATAAAGAGCAGGTGCTCCTAATCTTCAGGTATGGTTTTCTCTTTTGGGGAGTTTTGTAAATACTGACAGGATGCCAGATATTATAACTCTCAAATTCTTTGCTAAGGAACTCTGGACAAAGTTGAGCTTTCCAAGATGGCTGCACACTGATCAACAGCTTAATTTCTTCCAGTGTAAAAAAAAAATAAACTGATAGATAAGAGCCAGTAATCCTACCTGTAAAATTCAGTTACTGCCTAGTAGGTACAATCAACTCAAATAGAAAAGGCTGAGGAAAATGAAAGAAACTTTAGACAGCTACTCAGATGAACTGATAAAACTGCAAAAATCAGAGGATGAAATGAAGAAAAGGCTGGCTGAGTGTAACACTGCTCGAGAGGAGAGGTTTCGAAATATGGTTGCTTTAGAGGACAGAACTCAAAGGGAAAATCTGAGATTTTTGGACCTACCAGAAAAACTGAAAGAACATACTGTACTCAATTCATGAAACCACCAATAAGCAACTGGACTGGTATTCCACAGCAGGATTTCTTAATTGAAGAGGCACATTGTGTGTATGCTCCAAACCTGGCCATGAGAAAGCAGCCAAGACCTGCATTATTAAAGATGTAATTATACCAACAGAAAAAGTTGATCCTGTCAAAATTGTGGCAGCAGGACAAAGTTTTAAAAATTAGAGACAGTAGGGTGTTTGTGGAAAATAATTATTCACTATACACCAGGCAGAAGATAGGCAAAGTTATCTCAGCAATCTGGGAATGTCAAGAGGCAGATGTGAGGCTGAAGCTTCTGTATCCAGCTGTCTTCAGAATATTTTTTTCCTGGAGAATCAAAGTCATTTTTGATGCAGAACAAACCAAGGGGAAATACAAAAATTTGCCTAATATGAGGTGAGCCATCGAACCGAAGGGGAATCTGCTTCTTATTCTTCCGATGATAGAGCTAATAGAGAGATTTTTGCCAGTGAAACATTTTCCAATCTTTCAAAGGAAAATGCTTTAGAGACAGAAAAAAAGCACAGTTGACTAGAAGAATTTGGAGTACATTGGACTTGAACTGGAGTCTAGGGTTGAAAGATGGTGATGAGCAGAAAGAAGACCAGCAACACTGAAAGTCAGACCATTGACAAGTGGAGTACCACAGAGTTCAGTCCTGGGTCCTCTCCTGTTTGGTATCTACTTCTCCTGTTTGGTATCTACTTCTCTGAAGTACAGGCTAACACAGAAGGTCTTTGGCTAATGAAGTTCACAGATGACTGCAAACTAGGAGCCATAATCGAAACTCCTAATGATGTGGACATCCTACAAAAGGGCCTCACTGAGACAGATGCCTGGTGTCAAAGCCATGGCCTCAAGCTCAATGCCAAAAAGTGCATTGTCATCCCTTTTGGTAAAAACTCTGCACCCATGAACTACAACATAGGTGGTAGTATACTTAACACCGAAAGTGTGATAAGAGACCTTGGGACACAGGTGGACAGTAGTCTCTCCTTTGATAATCACATCGCCACAGTAGTCAGGAAATCCTTCTACGTGGCACACCTCATCACAAAAGGTTTCTCATCCAGAAAGAAAGAGGTCATTGTTCCCCTCTACTCATCACTCATTAGACCCATTATAGAGTACAACGCCCCTTTTGGTATGTACCTCACAAGATATCTACAACAACTGGAAAGGCCGCAGAAATACCTCACAAAGAGGATTACCGGCCTCAAACAGATGCCCTACGCAGACTGTCTAAAAAAACTCCAGCATTACTCCATCGCATATCACCTACTCAGAGGTGATCTCTGCCTAACATACAAAGCTATGTCAAACCCAGAGCTGTTGGACATGCTCCACTTAAAGAAATCCCAATCCCTCTGAGCTACACACTCTAGGGACCTAAACCTCGTCACCACAAGAAACAGAACATGCTGGAGGGATAGATTCCTGTCCCGGATACTTCCCATACTCTGGAATAAACTACCTATCTATATCAAACACAGCTCCTCATTAGCACTCTTCAAGAAAAATCTTGATGATTGGATGAGAAATAGGAAATCCACCCCAGGGATCACCTATGTGGCTCTGCTCGACAGTGGCACAGGAAAATAATTTTCTTGGGTGGCAAAAGCCAGTGTACCTTTTTGGCTGGGTTTGTATAGGCCCCAGGGCAGATAGCCTAGTACCTACCTATGAACCTATGAACCTATTAGTACTGTGACACTATAAAGCATCAGTCAGATATGAAAAATATAGCTTTACAAGAAAAAGTGGCTGAGAAAGATTAGATTTTTGTTGCCTTTGTTGGGGGATTGACAGGCATATGCCCCACTTTATGTAAGAAGAAAAAGAGAGAAGAGAGGGGAAGGGGTGAAAAGGTGGAAGAACTAAAAGTAATTTTTTTTTTGTTCTTAACAGTATCTGTGTAAAATATTTTATTATATAAAGTGCATGCTATATAGTAAAGTATTTTCATTGATTATTGAATGTGATAAAGATACTAAAGTAAACAGGTGCTTTTTTCTTTTTTTTAGTTTTAAGAAATGTAACATTACAATATAAAAACAGAAGAAAAACTGGGAAGAAGCATATTACATTCAATAGGTTGTCATGGAAACAAAATGTGAAGGCAATACATCAAAATGTAGACTGTTTACCGAGAGAAATATAAATTTAAAAGGTACAAAGACAATCAGCTCAGTGAAACCTAAAGTTTGAAATATTGGAAGTGAATAAGAGATAGCTTTCCTGGCAACTAAATATTTTAATGTAGTTACTACAACAGTATATAATTTAGTTGTATTTAAAGATAGCCAGTGCACTTTTTGTTAGGGCTATAAGTCAATGTTTCCTGAAAACATAAGCATTGTTTTTCACATCTGTTAGGGGAAGGATGATAAGACAAGAACAGACGGCAATTAGTGCAAGTAGGAACACAGGCTGTAACATGCATCTTAGCATGGATAACCTTAATTATAGGATAATTAGTGCCTATAGGTAAAGTTGTCGATTTGGGACAATTGTTCCTATCACAAGGGTTAAATTTCATTATTTGAAGATGTGCATACTTTTGTGAATTTGTTTTAATAGGTTCTAGGGTATTTTGGGATGTGTTTTTTTTCTTTTGAGGGTTTTTGTTAAAATAAAAAGTTTTGTAAAATATGACATAGGTTCAAATGGAGCTGAAAAAAAAACTGTATAAAGGATCAACCTGCCAAAAATTAATGGGTTCATGTAACAGAAAAGTTGGAAATAGGTGGGAATGATAACTTCTTGTCATAATGGCTACACTAAACGTATTGTTTTAGAAAGTGAATGGTATAGATAAAAAGATAAGAGTATTGAATTATATTAAAAATGCAGAGTGCAAATATCAGTACTACAGGTGACACATTTGTAAAGAAGTGAACATGTGAATTTGAAAAAGAAAGAATTTCTGAATAGATATTCAGGAGTTTATCAGGGACAAAGGAAAAGGGGAATATGTTTATTAATTGTGAAAGGAGCTTTGATAGTGATAGAAGAGAAAAAAAGATAGTAACAGTAGATTTGTGGTAGTAAGGGGTTAATGGAAAGGGTAGAGAATTATGCTGGGATGTATTTATATTCCACCTAAAACTGCTTTCATGGAGCTTAAGAAAAATTTGAGAAATAATCAGCTTTCAGCAGGGAATATTACTTATAGGTAGGGAATGGAACTTCATTCTCAACAGTGATGATGTATCTGGGGTAGCCAGAATGGAAGATACAACAAAAGGGGGTAGATTTCTGAAGAAAATTTCTGAAGGCATTTTGTATGGAAGATGTTAATTCTGTAGTAGGTGTGACACTGCCAGCCCAGCTATTTGGAATTTTGTAAATAATTCTATGTCATTTGTGAATATTGATATGATTTATACAAAACTGTATGTTATGTACTGAACTTCAAGAATGTAACCACAGAATACTCTGCTGGAACATAGAAGATTAACTTACAAAATTTCAAGAAAATACGTTGAAATTAAATGCTTTATGATATGTTATAAAAGTTAGTTGATGCAGGAAGGAGACAGGATGTCTAGAGATTGAAGTTTTTTTCTGTTGTCTTGAAACAGAAATAATTACTAGGTTTCAAATGTAAAAGCGTTTTATTGTTTTACAACTTCCAAATTCTGCAAACTTCTGAGAGATATGTACTTCTAATACAGAGATGTCAGTTTCTGTTAGCCTGGGAACTGAAGGCAGCTGACAAGTGATGTCAGCCAAGCTAACACAGCAGTAATGTCTGATATCAATTTAAGAACTCTTTCAGAGAGACTGGGCATTTTGTATGTTGTCTTTGACCTGGAAACATCCATCATCACTGTCATCTGCACTTGCTTTGCTAATAGTAAGCAACTACAGTACAGTGATTTATTTTAGATATAGTTAGGAAAATAATAAAGATTAGATTAGATGTTTTCTGTATTTGTTTGAGGCTGTTCTGCAATGTTGTTTTAAAATACTTCCTGTGATTCTGAACTCTGAAGTAACTGTGTTTGTTTTCAGAGTATTGTCTTCTTCTTTTATTGTTTATTATTAAATGTGGTTAAATCTATCTTTGTGGCTGATATTTGTGAGACATATTTAAGCTCTTAAAGTACTTGCATATGTATTTGGTGACACTGTACAGGTCACTCCTAATAGCCTGGCTCTTGGTCAAAAACTACCATTTAGATAATAGTGATATTACACAGTAGGATTGGTCACCCTTTGGTAAGGGCCTTATAGTAGCTGATAAGTAAGGGTTGGTGGCAGTGCTAACTACCTTATAGTCTGGGCAGAAGGGGACATAGCTAGTAAACCTGTGCCAGCCTTGCCCAGGAGTGTCTTTGTGTTTGTATATAAATCAAATCTCAAAGTGTGTGTGTGTGTGTGGTACTTGGGCAGGCACACAAAGCACAGGTTAGATGGAGAGGGTACTGGAGGTCTTGGCTTGACCCCTCAGCTGAGATCTTAACCCTATAGCTGTGCCAGTGGGGAGTATTATTAAGGATCTGGAGAAAGAGAGAGAAACCATCCCCAGACTGACTGTGATCACTGTGTACTCCTAAGGGAAATTGTACATTACTGTGTGTGTACTTGCAATCCTCCCATTGTGTATGTCTCTCACTGTTGCCACTGGTGAGGATTGAGGCTCCTTGATTACTGGCTAGTACAGGGGCATCACAGTAGGAACTTGGAAAGAATTTACATATTACTCCCCAACGTATAATAAAAGGGCTAGACTAGGCAAAAATTATATTTCACATGAACATGTGCATTTAATTTAATACTTTGACACACTTCCAGTAACTATTTCAGATCATGCACCAGTAATGACTAAGATAAAAGTACAGGGTAAGAAAGTAAAAATGAGACAGTAGTACTTTCCCACCTACCTGCTAAAAAGAGAATAATTTAAGGAATGGGTAGTGGACATTATTCAAGAGTTATTAGGGAACATATAAATTTATTCTGCCGTTATAGCTAGTAAGAGGGATAAAATGAAAGTGGAAATTAAAATAGGGTAGAAATAAACAAAAAAGAGATATGGTTAAGAAATCAGAAGAATTATTTAGAGGGGCTGAATAAGGAGAATGTCTCAGAACAAGAAGAGGCACAACTGCAGAGTGCTAAGAAAATAAGGGAGTATCTGGATAATATGCATGAGTTTAGAAAGATGGCTGTTAAGCAACTGTTTTTTTATATTAGCTCCAAAGCACAAAAACTCTTAGCACAATGAATTAGGCAACAGAAAGTAGAAAGGGTTGTTGCTAAAGTTAGAGAGCCGGTAACAAGAAAAATAACCAGTGATCTTGTAGAGGTATTTGAGATATTTCAGAGAAATGAGGAAATCAAGAAAAAGCATTAATGGAAATATTTATGGAAGACTTAAGTATGCCAATGTTAGAGGTAGATGAGGCTCAACATTTAACAGTTAAGACAGGCGGAGATGACATAAAAATGGGGATGTATAATCAGTCTGCAAGAAAGTCTCCAGGAATGGATGGCATTCATGTGGAAGTTTGGAAACTAGGAAGAAAGAAACTGATAAAGATCTGGAAGGTTTTGTTTAACAGTATTTTAAAAGGAGGGGGATCACCAACATCCTGGAAGAAAGCTGTGGTGGCTGTAATACCTAAAGATGGTAAAGACCCATCGGGCTCAGTTTCATATATGTCCAGTTCAATTTTAAACCACTATTATAAAGTGTTTATGTCTATAATAGCTAAAAGAATGGCAAAGGTGTTGCCAAAATTGATAGATATGAATCAGTGTGGTTTTGTGGGGGGGGAAGCAAACATTTGGCAATATTAACAGAACACTGATGATTTAGAGGAAAGCAGAAAGCAAGAAAGTACAGTGATGTGAAATCTTACCATAACAGATGTCCTTCTTTTCACTGCTGCAGTATTCATAACATGGGATTTTCTGCCAAGGATAGCCCAACATCTGGCCAGTATACCAAAGTCTTTACATCCTTCTAGTGTTGTACGTCAGGTGTATACTCTTCTCGTAGAGTATAAAGGTGATGTACGAATGCTCTATGCACAAAACTGAATTGCTCCAGGAGAACTAGAGCGACCCTGTAGAAAGGTGAACATGCACATCCAGAGGGAAGAAGAAACTAGCTGATTTTAAAATTTTAATTGCATATGTAATGAGCATTGAATTTAAGTCATATGACTACCTTATGTTGTTTTTTTTTTTTTTTCTTTCTCACTGTTAATATCTATCAGATTTTAAGTCTTCAGTTTGCTATGCTACCTGTATATAAGACTAAGTATCGTAATTGCACTCTTATTGTATACAATGTCACTACCTGCTACTACTGTAAGAACTGTCTTCTAGAAGCATTGTTATACAAGATTATTGGTCTTGTCTCCCACTTGACCAATTTATTCTGTTCTAGTATTTTTACCGTTATGAATGTCTGTTACTATTTTTTTCTTTATTGTATTATACCATTTTCTTTCTACCAACAAAATAGTTTGCTAACAATGAAGCTTTTCTCCCCGGGCCTCCGCTGAAAAAGGGTTTTATGCCCAGTTGGACTCTCCCGGTAAACAAATGTAAAATAAAATAAATAAATAACAGAAAAAGAGAGTCAAAGACCAATCAGCTAGCAAAGAGTTCCCAACAGAAGAAAGAAAACAAAATAGACAGGCAGGAGGGACTGACTACTGCAACAGTGAAAAGAAGGACGCGTTCTTTCCATATTACTTTTGCAGTATTCATAACATATGGCAGATTACCAAAGCTACTGAAAAGGATGGGAGGAAGAAGGCAAGAGGAACACTCCACAAACCCATGAATGACAGCTTTGGCAGATCCTGCCCTGGCTCTGGAAATGATATCTAACTTGTAATATTTGGTAAAAGTGTGAGCAGAAGACCAAGTGGCAGCTTCAAGGATGGATCTAGTATCCAAACCCTGGAAGAAAGCTCTAGAAGAGGCCACTGCCCTCATAGAATGAACCCTAACTGAAACAGAAAGCTGTTTTCCATGAAAGGAATAACAAAAAGAAATGGCCTTAGAAATCTAGGAGGAGATGGTTTGCTTAGAAACCAAACCCGATGTCCTGGTATGAAAGGAAACAAAAGCTGCTCAGAACTTCAATAGCCTGTGTCTTACCCAAATAATACCTAAGCTGTCTGTGAAGATCCAAATTGTGAAGAGCCTTCTCACTAGCAGATTGCAGAGAAGGAAAAAGGAAGTAAGCTGGATAGAATGATTAAGAGACAACTCATTGACCACCTTAAACATGCATGAAGAATAAGTAGCCTGAAGTTCAGAAACTCTCTTCACTGAAGTAAAGGCAACTAATACAACAGACTTCCAGGTGCAGTGTTGCAAAGAAAAAGAAGTGGAAAGCTCAAAAGGAGCCAGAGTCAGTAATTGAAGGACCAAATTAAGGGGTGGAATAGGTTTTCTTGTAAATATGAAAATTAGGACACCTTTAAGGAATTGTTTGACCTCAAAACAAAAGGTCAAAGGTGTGTTTAAGGGCAGAAAAGCTGATATTACTGACAAGTGAGCTTTAACAGAAGAATTTGCTAATCCAGCTGTTAAATAAAATTGATAATTCAATACACAGGAGGTTCAGATTCAAAAGTTTACTAGTGTACACCAGGAGGCAAAAAACCATACAAGTACAGAATTTTGTCTGACATGAAACAGGAGGCACACAATTTTATATAGGTTTAACATGTAAGCTATGCCCACCTTACTGACGTGATATGTCACGGGGCATCTACATCACTTTAGCTTACAAGCCTCTATTCTTTTAATCTGCTGATGCAGTATGTTTTAAAAAAATTTTCCTCTAGATACAATACGGCCTTGCTATCCAGCTGGTCAGTCATAATGTCTTTCTATAAAGTTACTTATTCAAGGTTTCATATCAGTTCGAATACAATAGCAGATTCAGTCTTTAACATACATATTTGTTCACTGTTTCACTTTCTTTACCAGCTGTGTTTTTATCTCACAAGGACAAGTTACTTCATGCAGGAAGAGAAGATTTCATTATTTACAAGGACTAGTTATCTCATCAGTAAGGAGCGGAAGATTTACACATTTAATTTCCTGACCCAGCAGATAATCACTTATGAAAAGCATAAACATTAAGCTTGTTGAGCTGGCAGCTGCCAGGGTCAGGGGTCAAAGCACACTGCAGTTTCAGAAGCTGCTTGCATTTACACATGAATTTATCCCTTCTGTTATATGATTAATAGAATAAAATGCATTATAAACTACCTTGCTTCTAAACTAGCATTTCACATATATTTAAATACATATTTTTCTAACATTTCCCCCCTATTAATACTTTTTATTCTATTTTTTTTTGAAGTATGCATAGTGTTATTTCATCTCCTAACCTTTTCCACTTAGGATTTTCAGCTAGGTGAGTCATTCAATCTATACTTCAGAAAAAGCGTCATCTGAAATCAATCTTTCAATTTCAATATCTTGGTAGAAAGTTTCAGTAACAGATACATCAACAAAATCTTTGATTAATCTTTTCATGCAGGGAATTCCACAGCAAACACATGCTCCTATTAGGAGTATACCCACACAAATAGCAATTAGAATGTTCATTAGGATGGAACCCCACCCCCCAAACAGATTCTGGAAAAAGTTCGTCAGTGGGTTTGGGCCTGGTTCAGTCATGGCTGATACTTGCTGAATTACCTCTAGGTGATTATTTATCTCGTGACGATTGTCAGGTATATAAGCACAGCATTCTTCTTTGATAAGCGCGCACGTACCACCTCTCGCCACTAGGGTGAAGTCAAGAGCCATCCGATTTTGTAGCACAACAGTTCTCATTGCATTCAGTTCATCAGTCACTAGTTCTAAGGCGGAAAAAGTTGCATTACTCATTACTTCGAGAAGTTTCGACAACTTCCTCAGCTCCCAGATCGATTTGACTGCTCCATAGGCTGGTAATATTCCTGCCCAGGATATAACATGTCACTCAAGTCCATATGAGTCAACTCGCTTTTGTCTTTTACTGAATTATGGTCTTTCCAACCAGCTTCGATCTTCCCAACTGGATTCACAGGTTTCTTAACTGGACCTTCGGGCTTTCGAGCTGTTTCTCTTATGTTTCGTATCTTACCCAAAGGTAATTCTGCAGTATGTCTTATTGCCGGAACCAAGTAACCCAAACAACAACTGCCGGACCAATTCTCAGGTAACCATTTATATGCCTTTTTCCCACAAATAAAATAACAGTTTTCTACTTTAGTACTAATACGCATCAGCCCTGCATGAAACATTTTCTGATCTATAACTGACAATTGTTTAAACAAAACTGGATTTCTTTGAATGTCACTCATAGTTGTTTTCAATGAGTTTAAATACGAGTCATAATTAGTATTGCAAAAAGTATTGCCATTACTATTCTTAATATAACATCGGCAAGATATGGTTATATTACAATTGTTCCAGCCCACCTGGAGAGTGTCATTTTTGTAGAAACATACAACTCCTTTTTGTGTGATAGGTAAAAATAAAGCTATTTTATCCTGTGATCTCACAGTTCCTGTGTCGAAAAGTAAATTCTCCCAAGTCTCATTTATCCCCAAAGGGACAGCGGACATTATCGGTCCTCCATATGCTGTTGGTATAGCTGTACAAACCCAGCAATTTGAAATGTTCATAGTCTCTGCATACACACGTTTCATGGCTAGGTATGTGTTAAAATTTGGATGCCAGTCTATAGACGTCTCATCACGCCTTTTCACTTTCACTTGTGTAGTTGTTTGTAGGATAAACCACAACAAGAGGAAAATTGTCACAATTACAGTTAATAAATGTACACACAACAAAATGATTATGCAACATCTCTGGGGTTGCTCTAAACTTCTATTCGCTTTGTTTTTGGCCATCTCGGTCTGGTTGTATATCAGTCACAAAGTTTTTATCAAGATGAAAGTTCTTTACCAGTTTACAATGCATCAAATGAACCCAGGACATCCTCTCAGCCACTCTGACTGCAGTAGGCGTTGCCAACAGAACCTGGTACGGTCCCTCCCACTTTGGACTCGCCCAATTCTTCTTTTTCATCACTTTCAGCCAGACGTATGTCCCAGGAGCCAAGACTGCTTCCACCAGTCTGGTCTGTTCCTTATCTGAAAAAGAGTTAAACTGCAAAACAGATTTATTCATTAACAATTTCTTCATATACTCTGCTAACGAACTGTCAGCCTCTTGTTCTGCAGGCATGAGAGCTTTCCACTGAGGCACATAATATGCTCTCCCAAAAATCATTTCAAAGGGAGTCAAACCCTTTACATTTGGAACCGTTCTCATACTCAGCAGTGCTAAAGGCAGACAGTATATCCAATTATTTTGGGTCTCCTCTACTAGCTTCCTTAACTTGTTCTTTAGGGTACCATTGTACCTTTCCACCAGTCCTGCTGACTGTGGGTGGTAAGCACAATGGTTCTTCAAGGAGATACCAAAAAATCTCCCAAGCTGGTGAATCGTTTGATTCACAAAATGTGTGCCATTGTCACTATAAATCCTTTCTGGAATTCCAAATCTAGGGATTACTTCTTTTAACAGGGCTTTTGCCACTGTTGCTGCATCTGGATTTTTGGTTGGAAAAGCTTCTACCCATTTAGAAAACATGTCTACAATAACTAAACAAAACTTCTTCCCTTCACATTTATTCAATTCTATGAAATCCATACAGATAGTATGGAACGGGTATGGTGGTATAGGAAAACTTCCTTGCTTGGTTTTAAATGCTCCTTGTGCATGGTGCTTGTTACAAGTATGACAAGCTGCACAAAATTTTTTTGTGTAATTTGTGTATCCATATGTTTGGAATATTCAGTTTACTAACTGTACCATCCCCCCTTTTGAGACATGGCTCTGCCCATGGCTCAACAAAGCTGCATATCTAAATAAATTAGATGGCAATATTGGTTTTCTTTCTTTTTAAATGTACAGTCCATTCTCAAGAATTGCACCTCGTTTTACCCATTTTTGTTTTTCTGCTTTTGTAGTAAGCATCTGCATTGTTTTTAACATGTCTAAATCTAAAATCTCAGAGGGTTGTAATTCCTCATTTAAAAGTAAAGTTTCTGAGTCTGAGGCTGCTTGCTTTGCAGCTGCATCAACTCGTGCATTGCCTTTCGAAATCTTATCCTGCTGTTTTGTATGAGCTACACATTTACAAATAGCTACTTTGGTAGGTAACTGAATAGATTCTAATAACTCCAAAATAAATTGCATGATTAATAGGTTTTCCACTGGATGTTATCATTCCTCTATTTTTCCATTGTTGTGCAAATACATGTACTGTAGAAAAAGCATACTGACTGTCAGTATATATGTTTACACACTTGTTTTTTGCTAAAGTACATGCTCTCATCAAAGCTATCAATTCAGCTGCTTGTGCAGATAAGTTGTGTGGTAAGGATTGAGCTTCTAAAATTTCAGTGTCTGTAACTACTGCATACCCTACCAGATTCTTCCCTGTAGGACCCCTTCTGCATGAGCCGTCCACGTAATATGTCACCTCAGCATTATCCAAGGGCATATCTGTAAGATCTTGTCTAGGTAAAGCTAACTGTTCAGTTTCCTGCAGGCAGCTGTGTGGTATGCCCTCCGCAGGAGTTGGAAGTAATGTTGATGGATTCAATGTCGTACATCGTTCAATTGTCATATGAGGTTGGCTCAGCAGTATAGTCATACATGAAAGATGTCTAGCAGGAGAAAGGTATGCCACTTTCTCTTGCAGTAAAATTATTGCAACTGCATGAGGCACTCTCAATGTGAGAGGGTGGAATAACACCACTGAGGCCGAAGCCTGTACTGCCATTGCGGCTGCAACTACTGCTTGTACACAGTGAGGCAAAGATCGTGCCACTGGGTCTAACTGTGATGAATAGTAGGCTATGGGGCATTGCTTGTCCCCATGTTGTTGCGTCAATACTGACGTCATGTACCCTTGCTTAAAATCTACGGTCTGAAAGAACCGTTTGCGATAATTTGGAAGTCCTAAAACTAATGAAGAAGCTATCAACTGCTTCAACCTGCAGAAAGCCGTTTCTGCTTCTGTTGTCCATTGTAAAATGTCTTGTGCTGCCATTGGTGTCTTATATATCAAATCAGTCAGTGGAGCAGATTCCAAAGCATAATTTGGTATCCAGCTCCGACAAAAATTAGTTGTACCTAAGAAAGACATCATTTCTTTCTTGGTTGTTGGTTTGGGTGCTTGCAAAATCGCTGTTTTTCTTTCCTCATCTAGTATTCTACCTTCATTGGATATTATATATCCCAAGTATCTAACTTGTTTTCTCCAAAGTTGTAACTTACTTTTGTTTACTTTGTGTCCTTGTATTGCTAAAAATTTCAATAATGCTACAGTATCCTCCCTGCACTGTTGCTGGGTGGGGGCTGCTAGCAAGATGTCATCTACATAAAGTAGAACTTGACTACCTCCCGGTGGGGTAAATCCTGCCAGGTTGCTAGCCATTTCTTGTGCAAAATTGTTGGGCTCTCACAATATCCCTGTGGTAGTCGAGTATATGTATACCTTTTACCCTGAAATGTAAATGCAAACCAATATTGACTATCAGGATGTATAGGTATTGAAAAGAAAGCATTGCTAATATCTACCACAAAGAAATACTTCTGTTGTGGTTCTAAATCATTTAACAAAGTATGTGGGTCTGGCACCGTGGGTGCTCTAGGTATTACTGCATTGTTTACAGCTTGTAAATCTTGTACCATCCGCCATTCCCCATTTGCTTTTTTAACAGGAAATAGGGGTGTATTACATGGTGAATCAGGAGATTCTACCAGTACTCCTTCTTTGAGTAATGCTGCTATTATAGGCTTAATTCCTATTTCTGCATCCTTTCTCAAAGGGTATTGTCTTTTATGTGGTCTGAAAGCTGACTTTGGGGTTATTGTAACTGGTCCTGCTGTTCGAATAAGTCCTACATCTGACTTGCCTGTTGACCAGAGAGTTGTTGGAATTTCACATAAGGCCTTTTCTTCTTCTTCTAATAAAAATGCTAATCAGCTGTCCTCGCTAGATTGCAAGTGTACAGCTGGATGTGTCTGTGTCAACTAATTCAGTTTTTGTTTTTGTATCCCTTGTTCTGACAGTTCTAAATCAGTCTGTTTCTCCCATCTTGTTACTTTTTCTCCTAAATCTGCCCATTTAACACTTTTGTTCTTTGTCAAGCTGACATGTGGCAACCGATTTGATCTATACAATGCAAGGAATTCTTGAGGTAATGAACAGCTAACTACACTGTTCCCTCAGTATCCCAGTACAAAGTACGCAAAACCAATCTAGTTGCACGATTTCTAAACAGTTCTTGCTCATACTCTCTATCAGGTCCTGGTGTGGTACAGTAATACAGAGTACAGTGTAACAAATGCTGTTGATCAGTGTCAAGGGAGGGGGCTTTACTGATGGCTACGTTCATCAGTTCCTCAGTTACTGCCCCTGGACCAGTCGTGACTAGGTCCTGGCTGTACCAATAAAAAGTTTCACCCTCCGATCGCACTACAAAGGTATCCATTCGTCTCTGTGCCTCCATACCTTGTACAGTTGGAACTACTGCTATGCCAAATATCTGCATAAGGTCCCTGCCCAATAGGTTTACTGGACACTTTGCAGACACAACTATTTTACTTCTCTGGGTCATACCTGAAACAGGGTCAGTTATTGCTATATCATGGGAAAGTGGTTCCCTGTATAGCTGTCCATTCTTGCTTTTACTAGTATATAATCAGGTGATTCGGAATGTTCTGGTAACTTGGAGGGGTGTATCAAAGTCCGTGACACTCCTGAGTCACACAGGAATTTGACTTCCCTTCCCTTTACCAGAAGTGTAACTTCCGGTTTCGTATCCGCTAAGTAGAGCTCTAAGCTCAATAATGCTAAGTCCAAAATTTCACTTTCTTCATCCTCCATATCTACTTGCACTTCCTTTACTCCTTCTATCACATTTACATTTGTTTTCTGTTTATTAAGTTTTCCTGATGATTTCTGACTTTTATTTGATGTATCCTCACTATCATATAGTCAGTCTTCATCTCCCTTATCTTCTGTAATTACCTTTTTGTTTTGCCTACAATCCCTTGCTAGATGCCCTTTTTTCCCGCATTTGAAGCATTCACCTCTCTTTTTCCTCTCTTCAAAATCTTCTGATCGTTTATCAGACTGTTTGTTTCCCTGGGCATTCTTCTTGCCCTTTTTACCTGACTGTAATACAAATACTTCAGCTCCGTCTTCAGCAGTGAAGACTTGCGCCTTCTTTTCTTTTACTATTAAAATGTCTCTCAGCATCGTGGCGTATTGAGTAAGGCTTGTAGCCTCCCTGTTCGATGATCTATCATATGCTTTGTAATGAAGCTACTAATAGGTGCAATGCAACCTTTCAAAAATGCATTTTTTAATTGTTGTTCATACGGGGAATCATTTGTTTGGTTCTCAGGAACCGACATACCGCTATGATTATTAAAACATTCTAATAATCTAACATAATATCCATCTGTTGTCTCATTTTCCTGTTGTATGCATTGATTAATGCAAGTCCAGTCTGCTCTAGGTTTCCATTTCTCAGAGATTCGGTCTGTCAGACCTTTCACTCTGTTGTCTAACTCTGTGACACTATGTGGGAGTGGCCTAAGTTCTGCATTATGAGGATTCCAGGTGCCACAAATCATGTGCCAATCTGGACCTATAATTTGTCTTACTACTTTTTCTACTTCTTCCCCATTCAAGTGGTAACTTAACCTCATGCCTTGTAAATCTTCTAAAAATTTCGTAAAATTAACTTTCGGATGGGGGATTCCCTCAGTAGCCTTCCGGATGTCTTCTGGTGTCCATGGTCTATATACTAAGAGTGTTGGATCCTGCCCTTCCTGTCCTGCATGAGGATTTGGAACTTCTATAAGTGGGCATATTTCTTCCTCACTCTCATCCTGTAGATTTCTCTCTATTTGGTATGATTCTGTGTCCCTATGTGTTTTACGTGTTTGGGACCTAGTCTCAATAGGATCTCTAACAAATGATTGTGATCTTACTGAAACTTCAGGATAACGCGGAGGTGGACCAGCCTGTCCACTCGCTTCATATCCTGAAAAGGATAAAGGGAGGGGGCAAGGGAGGAGGAGCTGTAGCTATTACCAAGTTATTATCCTCTTTGTCTAAAAATAATGTTTTTGAATTTTTAAGCTTCTGTTCTCTATGATTTGCTTCCTCAATCCACCTGTGTGCTTGAGGAAT
Organism: Protopterus annectens; assembly: GCF_019279795.1. Classification (NCBI taxonomy): domain Eukaryota; kingdom Metazoa; phylum Chordata; order Ceratodontiformes; family Protopteridae; genus Protopterus; species Protopterus annectens. The sequence goes on along the minus strand of NC_056737.1, from coordinate 969,481,363 downwards.
CCCTAGTTGGCGTTGCTTTTTTGCCTGACCTCCTGCATTAGATTTAAGCTGTTTAAGGAGTTTAACTAGTGAAGGTTTATCTAGTTTACCATCAAATTCATATTTATTAACCCATTTCTTATAATACCTAACGTTATCAGAACGTTGTAATTGCATATATTTTGCGTCTTCGGTTAGGGGCGGATCTCGCAAAGTTTTAGTGCACTGATTACCAATGTCAAAGAAAATGTTACGTAACCCTTTTTTATCACGTGATATCAAATTCTTAGTTCCTGTTTACAGTTTATCTAGAATAACTGTCTACCTTATTCTGTTACCCTGATCTATGACCAAATATACAGTACTTCCTTTTGTCCCTGATCTGCAAAACAAATCTTGACAACAATATACTGTAACCTAGTCCCTGATCTAAAACAGAAAAAAGGCAAATTCTTCCTACCTGAGCCTCCGGTATTGAAAATCGTTCAAATTCCGCTCTTCGGCCACAGATCAGAAAGTGGCCAGCCTCTTTACACACGACAATTCAGTCGGAGGTCTTTTCACTCAAGAAGAACCATTTCGGTAACCTCTCCTGCGCAGTATTCGACCACCAATATGCTCTGATCTGCAGCTTCCCAAGGGAGTTCTGTCTCGAAAGGACCAAACTGTTAAATAAAATTAATAGTTCAATACACAGGAGGTTCAGATTCAAAAGTTTACTAGTGTACACCAGGAGGCAAAAAAACATACAAGTACAGAATTTTGTCTGACATGAAACAGGAGGCACACAATTTTATATAGGTTTAACATTTAAGCTATGCCCACCTTACTGACGTGATATGTCACGGGGCATCTACATCACTTTAGCTTACAAGCCTCTATTCTTTTAATCTGCTGATGCAGTATGTTTTAAAAAAATTTTCCTCTAGATACAATACGGCCTTGCTATCCAGCTGGTCAGTCATAATGTCTTTCTATAAAGTTACTTATTCAAGGTTTCATATCAGTTCGAATACAATAGCAGATTCAATCTTTAACATACATATTTGTTCACTGTTTCACTTTCTTTACCAGCTGTGTTTTTATCTCACAAGGACAAGTTACTTCATGCAGGAAGAGAAGATTTCATTATTTACAAGGACTAGTTATCTCATCAGGAAGGAGCGGAAGATTTACACATTTAATTTCCTGACCCAGCAGATAATCACTTATGAAAAGCATAAACATTAAGCTTGTTGAGCTGGCAGCTGCCAGGGTCAGGGGTCAAAGCACACTGAAGTTTCAGAAGCTACTTGCATTTACACATGAATTTATCCCTTCTGTTATATGATTAATAGAATAAAATGCATTATAAACTACCTTGCTTCTAAACTAGCATTTCACATATATTTAAATACATATTTTTCTAACACCAGCATAGAACAGTTCACTCAAGTAAAGGAAGAAAAATAAGGAACCCCATCTGGGCACTTATCTGTAAACAGCTTGATAGAAACCAGCTCAGCAAAGGGTGTTCAATCTGATGTTCAACTGTGGCATTCAGTCTGGTGACAGAGAAGTACAGAGAATTCATATGTCACCTTTATGCCCCACGCCTACTGAGGGAGCATATACTTGACATACAATGCTAGGAGGATGTAAAAGCTTTTGTATACTGGCTGGACATTGGGCTATCCTTGGCAGGAGATCTCGCATTATGAATACTGCAACAGTGATATGGAAGGATATAATACTGCAGTCACTGCTGGGTCCTGATGCAGAGAAAGCATTCAACAAAGCAAGCTGGTATTTTATGGCCAATAGAAACATTTGCATTCCCTGATACAATAACAATGGTGTTAGGAGAATATATGAGGGATTTTTGAGGCAAAAATTAAAGTGAGAGGGTTCCTCAATGATAAGTTGCGTCAGAACAAAGGAACTAGGCAGGGTTGCCCTCTTTTCCCTTTATTATTTGTGTTACATTTAGAGACACTGGCAAAGAAAATAAGTGACTCAGAAATTTGAGAATATAACTGGTATGGTAATCAAGAAAAGTTGGCTTTAATTATAAATGATAGTATTTTGTACCTGATAAAACCAGAAAAGGAGATCTCAGTGTTGTAGAACATTCTGAGTCAGTTTCATGTTTTTTAGGATATAAAATTAATGAAGACAAAGCAAAGGCTGTATCTGTAAACTATGTACCCACACATCAGTTAGTTCATATATTTATGGTGGCACGGTAAAATTAAGTATTTAGGAGTATGGGTTAAAAAGGATTCTGTTATGGCAGCTAAAAATATGTGGGAAGAGAATAAACAAAAGATAATCCAAACATTGAGAAACTGGAAGCCAATTCTCCCTCAGATTCTGACAAATATGGATGGACAATTTCCTACAGTTTCTCCTGCCAGTCTGGCTGATATGGGCATCCTGAGACAGTGAAGCAACTGCCTCATGTACACAGACATCCATCTTCTACCACCTAGGAACACAATTTGCGACAGATGCAATTACATTAGGAACTTAGAGTCTATGCTCTCTCCCTCACAAACTAGTATGTCTGGCACTGAGAAGGTTGTCAACACAATCACTGCACTTCAGACACAACCCACACCTATACAATACACACCTACATATGCAGTGGTCCTCAACAAAAACATACCGAAACAAAGGAGACCTCCAAGGCAAAAACACACGCGATCTCCACAGCCCTCCACACCACATACCAAGCATAGTCCACACATCTGTGTCTCACAGCCACTAAGGCCTAACCATAAACCCAACATATTAGTCATAGGAGACTCCATTGTGAGACACACAGATGTGCCTCTCATCAGGCTGGATAAGGAGAAAGTCACAGTTAGTTGTCTGTCAGGGACCAGAATCTGCCATATCACATATACACTCAAGTCTCTCAACAACAGGTACTGTAATGACTCTGTCATAGTCCATGTTGGCGTGAATGACTTGAGATGTCCCTGATGTAAAACATCTATATGAAAAGAGACATGATTGAACTTACTGAATATGTGTCCCAGGTGGGTATGTCCATAGCCTTAAGCAGTATTCAACCATCACCCAGAATGATGCCTCAATACAAATAGAAAATGATTGACTTTAATAACTGACTTTGTTTCTGGTGTCATTCCCGGGGGATCCAGTACCTGACATCCTGGGAAGATATGATCGACAGGCCACAGTGCTTTGCCAGAGATGGCCTGCATGTGTCTCACCTGGGCTTCAGGCTTCTGGCAAAGACTCATGCCTCCCCATAGTGCCTTTTTTAAGAAAAGTTATGAGGTTAAAACTACCAACATAAAAATTTCAACAAAATGCAAATTAAAGATCATGCTGCTAAACGCTAGGAGTCTAAACATGAAACTGCACTTGCTGTAAGCATTCTTTACCCTGGAAAATGCTGACATCTGCGCAGTCACAGAAACCTGGTTCAAAGCTACAAAGAGCACGCCAGCCTTACCTGGTTACTCATCCTGTCATACATTCAGACCCAAAACTTTGGGCAGTAAAAGCCAAAGGAGGTGGAGTTTCAATATATATTAAAGACATATACACCTCCAGGCCGGTCAAACAGTATGACGCACAGGAGACACTCCAGGTGCAGTTAACCATTGACAAGACCTCTATGCAAATCACAGCTAACTACCGGCCCCCAAATCTGACTCAAGATTCCCAATCTGCCTATCTGGACCTCTTCAAATCTATCAGGATTTAACCCTTTATTCAGATCCTGGGTGACTTTAACTACCCAAACATAGACTGGAAGAACTACTCATGCCAAAACACAAATGCCCAGAGAGTCCTTGATTTTGTCAATGCAAATGCTTTGGAACAGCTAGTCGATACCCCCACAAGAGGTGATAATATCTTGCACTTGATATTAACCAACATGAGTAACCACTGCAGCATCCCTGCAGTATCATCCTCTCTGGTAAGATCTGACCATAAAGTGGTCACTTTCAAGGTCACCATCTCCCCAGACCCCGCCCCCCCCCCCCTAGCTAGGGTCAAACAAAAAAACTTCTCCAAAGCTGATTACATCCTCATGAAGGATGGTATAAACAGCTTCACAGCCCCCTCCCCCTCTCTAGGAACTGGCACCAATATCCAAAACTATACCAAAGCACTATACGGGCATTTATATAGATGCATGGAATCAGGAATACCCAACAGGACTAAATCATCCTCTGCAAGGAACAGTAAAGCTGTTTGGTGGATATCTGCAATAAATAAACGCTATAATAAAAGGAAGAAATTGCTGTCCAGGACCAAGAAGGAGTAGGTGCCCAATTGGAGGCAATCTCCCTTAGCCTGAACAAACAAAAAGAGCACTAGTGAAATCCTCCAAAGCAAATTTCGAGTCTAAATTGGCCACATCTACTAGAGGTAATCATAAGGCCTTCTTCACATATGTTCACAATCTCAAAGGAAGCACCCAGATCAGACACCACATATAGAAATGCCATAGATATAGCAAACTTGCTGGATGACAGATTCAGTGAAACCTTCACCCCTCTGTCCTCCCTATCAGTAAATCAAGACATTCCCAGTACCTGTCCCCTTCCCCTTATGTCTAGGGAACAGGTCATCACTGCTGTCTCAATGGCAAAAAATACAGCCTCCATGGGACCCAATAACATCCCAGGCTGCATCTTGCATGATCTCAGGCAGGAACTTGCAGCACCATTTGGCACCCTATTCAACCACAGCCTGAGTACTGACTTTGTTCCAGCTGAGTAGAGGGCAGCTACTCTCATCCCTTTGCACAAAGATAGAGCGTCCACCAATCTGGGAAATTATAGACCCATCGGCCTAACTAGCTTGATCTGCAAGGCCATAGAACAAGATTATCATGGACCTCATTAACAAGGACAATGTCAACCTCCAAACACTCAATCCCACACAGTTTGGCTTCATCAAGGGGGAGGTCATGTCAGTTAAATTTGGTTGACTTCTTTGAGACAGTCACCAAAGCCATGGGTGAGGGGAAGACAGTGCACACTGCCTACCTTGACCTGGCCAAAGCCTTCAACACTATTCCCCACTCAGGCATAAAAGGTAAACACTCTCAACTAGGCATCAATCCTTATGTGAACAGATGGGTAGCTAAATGGCTCACTGATAGAGCCCACCTAATCAAAATAGGGGAAGCCAGTTCAAGCAGTAGACCCATAACAAGCAGCAAACCCCAGGGTTCAGTCTTGGGGCATCTGTTATTTGGGATGTACTTTTCTGAGGTTTAGGCCAAAACCAGTGGGCTATGGTTGACCAAGTTTGCAGATGACTGCAAGCTGGGCAGTGTCATCAGTTCCCCTAGTGATGTGAACATCCTCCAAGAGGGTCTCACCCAAACAAATAACTGGTGCCAGAAACATGGTCTCAAGCTGAATACCAAAAAATGCATCATCATCCCCTTTGGGGAGAGTGATGTCCCCACAGATTATCACATTAATAACAATGTCCTAAGCATGCAATCAGTCATGAGGGATTTGGGCACCCAGGCTGATAGCAACCTAACTTTTGACCACCATGTTGCTGCCATTGTACGGAAAGCTTTCTACAGCGGCGACCTCATAAGTAAGGGTATCTCATCCAGGGACAAGGAAGTCATAACATCCCTGTATTCTTCCCTTATAAGGCTCATTATTGAGTACAATGCCCTGTTTGGCATGTACCTCGCAAAGCACATGCAGTAGCTGGAGAGACCACAGAGGTTCCTCACCAGGAGAATCCAGGACCTCAGAAATCTACCATACACAGATAGGCTAAAAGCCCTATCCCTCTACTCAGTTTTATATAGACTCCTCAGATGTGACCTCTGTCTGGCATACAAGGTGATCTCGGACCCCGTCTTGATAGGACTGCTGCATATCTGCAAGTCAAGCACCACTTGAGTAACCCGCACATGCAGCCTCAGCCTGATCTGTGACATCAATAGGACTTGGTGGAACAGATTTGTGTCCCAGAGACTCCCCCATCTATGGAAAAGACTCCCTCTCCACATCAAGTAGAGTACCTCTAAATGTCGGACAATCCAGTTAGTGGAATGACTTCAATTCACTTCTGTGAATAAATTAATGTTCCTTGTTATCGCAGCATGGTAAGGGAATGCTTTGTTCATGAGAAAATGCAAAACTATAATGAAAGAAGGGATTATCTTTTATGGAATACATTGTGATCTGTTTTACCAAACATACTAGTAAGTCCTTTCAGCCACAGGAATCTAGTCAGCGTCAGAAAGGTCCACTATTTACGGAATAGACTTTGGCCTGCCTCTAGTGAACATACAAATTATCTATGGTATAATCCCATTTATTCTCATTGGGGTAATATATAGGATCATAGGATCACAGGATCATAGGAGGTTAGTAGGCTAATGACCCTGGGGCCCTTACAAGCCTAGCCAAGAGTTTATCCCTAAAACGAAACCTCAGTCAACACCTGTCGCCCCTGTCAAGTGAAGGACACAGGTGGAACCACTGGGATGAATGTGTGGTTTCCCATCCACTCATCAAGGTTGCACTTGAAGAGGGTCAGAGAGGTACTGTGTTTGACGTGTATGGGAAGTCTATTCCAGAGATGGGGCAGCCTCTGGGAGACAAACCTGTCTCTCCGGCAGGCTTTGTTAATGTCACATATTAGGTTCAGGCCTTTTGAGCAGATAGTGCATGAGGAGTTAGACTTATGGATATGGAGCATCTCTAGTAGGGCAGGGTCCGAGATTGCCTTATAGGTGAGACACAGATCACCCCTGAGCAATCTGTATGATATTGAGTAGAGTAATAGTGATTTTAGCCTGTCTGGATAGGACAGCTGCTAGAGGCCATGGATTCTTTTTGTGAGGTATTTCAGTGGCCTTTCCAGTTGGTGCAGATGTTTGGAGAGGTACATCCCAAACGGGGTGTTATACTCAATTATTGGTCTAATGAGGGAGGATTATAGAGAGGTAATAACCTCCTTTTTTCTGGATGCAATCCCTTTAGTTATGAGATGAACCACGTAAAAGGCTTTTCTGACCACTGCCACTACATGATGTTCGAATGTTATCTACCTGAATGCCCAGGTCTCTCATGACAAGTTGTGTGCTTAGGGGGTTTCCATGGATGTGGTAATCAGTAGGGGTCGTGTTTTTGCCGAATGGTATGACGACACATTTTTTTGCATTTTGTTTGAGGCCATGACTTTGGCACCAGTCATTAGTTGCTGTGAGACCCTCTTGCAGTATGTTAACATAGTTTGAGGAGTCAATGACAGCACCCAACTTACAGTCGTCGGCAAACTTGATCAGCCACAGGCCTTTTGTCTTTGTCTTTACCTCCAAGAAATAGATGCCAAACAGTAGGGGTCCCAGGAAAGATTCCTGGGGAACTCCACTAGTGACAGGTCTGCTATCAAAGGTGGAGGTGCCTATTTTGACTTTGAGGGTCCTGTCCATGAGCCATTTGGCTACCCGGCTGATGAGACAGGGATTTACACCAAGTTATGTTAGCTTTTCAATGATGCCCAAGTGGGGGATTGTGTCAAAGGCCTTGGCCAAGTCAAGGTAAGCTGTATGTACTGACTTTCAACCACCCAGAGCCTTGGTGACAGTCTCAAAGAAGGCAACCAGGTTCAACAGGCAAGATCTGCCCTTGACGAATCCGAACTGGGTGGGATCAAGTGCTTGGACATTGCCTATGACCTTGTTTATGAGATCCATAATAATACACTCCATGGCTTTACAGATCAGACTTGTCAAGCTAATGGAGCAATAGTTTCCTGGGTCAGTAGTGGCACCACCTTTGTGCAAGGGGATGACAATGGTGGTTCTTCACTCTGCTGAAATGAAGCCAGTACTTAGGCTGTGGTTGAATAGGGTGCTCAATGGCAAAGCCAGTTCTTGGTAAAGATGGTGAAGAATACATCCTGGGATAATATCAGGTCCCATAGAAGCTGTGTTTTTTCTCTTGGATAGGGACTGTAACACTTGATCTATGGAGATGTGAGGTGCAGGACAAGTATCAGGGATGTCGAAAGGGCCTTTGGTGGGACAGGGGGAAGAAGTTTGCACTGAACCTATCTGCTAGCAGGTTGGCTAAGTCAACAGGATCAGTGTAAGTGATACTGTTAAGTACTAATTCAGAACAAACCTGGGCTTTGCCACAGAGGTTTCTGACATAACTGAAGAAGACTTTATGGTTTCCCTTTGTTTTGGAGGCTAGTTTCAATTCATAATTGGCCTTGGAGGTTTTCACTAGTGATCTAATTTGCTTGCTGAGGCTAAGGAGGGAGTTTTTCCAATTTGGAATTTGTTCCCTTTTACCCTTGGACAACAATTTCTTCCTTTTGTTGTAAAGCCTGTTGAAAGAGGATGTCCATCAAACAGGTTTGTGTTTCCTTGAGGAGCAGGTTTTAGTTCTATTGGGTATGGCTGAGTCCATCCAGTTGTACAGGTGCTTGTAAACTGCATTGGTATACTGGTCAGCATAGTTGTCTGTATCCTCGGGGGGGGGGGGGTGAAGCAACAGATACCTTCCCTTAGGAGGTTGTAGTCAGCTTTTGAGAAGTTTTTTAGCTTGATTTTAGCTGGGGAGGGGTTGGGTGGGATAGAAACTTTGAATGAGACAGTCCAATGATCTGATCTAACCAGGGAAGGACATACTATGGGAGTGGTGCAGCGGTCACCCATGTTGGTGAGAGGCAAGTCCAGAATGTTATCTCCCCTTGTGGGCGATGAGATGAGCTGCTCTAGTGCATTCAAATTGATGAAGTTGAGAAATCATTGAGACAGTGTGTTAGTGCAAGAATAGTTCACCCAGTCTATGGTGGGGTAGTTGAAGTCGCCAAGGATCAGGGTGTTAGGGGGTATCTTGATGGAGTCTAGTAGATCCAGGTAAGAGGAATGGATGTCCTGAGTCATGGATGGGGTCTACAGCTAGCTATAACTTGGATGGGTATCTTACAAACTCTCAGTTGTACCTGTAGAACTGTCAGTTATACCTGGAGTAGTTCCAGTGCATCATGCTGGCAAACCATTCTGGAGGTGTGCCTGTCCTTGATGAAGATAGAGACTTCCCCACCCTTAGTCTGCCCGACCTCATTTTGGGGTCAGAATGTGTGGAATGAGGTATAGCCTGGTAAGGCAGGGGTGCTCTCCACAGCCCTGAACCAAGTTTCCATGACCGCACAGACATCAGCTTCTTCCAGTGCAAGGAGGGCTTTCAGTGAATCCATTTTCAGATTTAGGCTCTTAGCATTAAGCAGCATGGCCTTCAATTTGCTTTTTGACAGATCTTTTATGCTGGAAGGTTTGTCTTTGGGTCATTGCCTAAAAAAGGCACAATGGGGGAGGCGAGAGCCTTGGCCAGGATCTGGAAACCAAGTGGTGACAGGTGAAGGCCACCTTTGGCAAAGCATCGAGGCCTGTTGACCATGTCATCAAAGGGAGACAGACACTGGATCCCCTTGGAATGACACAAGAAACTAAGCCAGTTGTTGAAGTCAATTATTTTTTGTTGGTATTGCGGTATCATTCTTGGTAAAGGTAGGATGCTGATTTGGACTAGGGTCATACCTGCCTGGAACACATACTCTGAGAGTTCAGTCATGTCTCTCTTCATATAGTCCAGGGAGGTACATCTTAAGTCATTTACACCAACATGTACAATAACAGAGTCGTACTTGTACTTGTGCAGAGACTTAAGTGCGTGCGTGATGTGGTGGATTCTGGCACCAGACAGATAACTGACCATGACCTTCTCCTTGTTGAGCCTGGTGAGGGGGACATTGGTGTGTCTCACAATTGAGTCACCAATGACTAGTGTGTTTGGTTTATTGTTATGTCTTGTGGGCTGTGATGGTCTATTGTTTTGCCTTATGAGCTGTGTTTGTGAGACACTGGTGTGTTGTCTGCTTTGTGTGATGTGTTTGGTGTTGTGTGTGGAATGTTTGTGAGTATGTTTTGGAGGTCTCTACTGTTTAGGTAAGTTTTATTGAGGACATTTGCATAGGTGTGTGTGTGTGTGTGTGTGTGTGTGTGTGTGTGTGTGTGTGTGTGTGTGTGTGTGTGTGTTGTGCTTGGCTATGTGATGTGAATGGTGTGGTGTTTGTGCTGGCAATCCCTCTTTGTCAGGATTACTGACTGTGGCGCGAGACAGCATGGACTCCAGGTTACTGATGTACATGGATTTCTCGCAGGGGGAAGAATTATGTGCAAGGAGCAGAGGGTTGTCAGTAAACATGAGGCAGTTGCTACACTATCTTAGTATGCCCATGTTGACCAGGCTGGCAGGAGAAAGTGATGGGAATTGTCCAGTCATATTGTTCCAAATGCTTGGGCAGACTTATGGAGAAAGGATTTTGTTAAGGTTTCGTCCACAAGAGTGTAGACCACAAGAACCTTCTTAAATGTAAAGTAATTGGCCTGAAGCACAAGTGCTAAGACCAAAGCTTAAAATGCCTAGAATAACAGATAACTTTAATTAGGCTGCTAACAAGCAGTAATAAATTCAGCAGAATAAAAGCATTTGAACACTTAAGAGCACACAGCAAAAATAAGGTAATAAAGTATGAAGAACACAATTACAGTAAAAGCAGATGAATAACATGTAAAATATATAATTATCAACTTGATCTCAGTTATTCTTATTAGGGTAATATTTAATTATCAAACCAGGGATGGGTAAACCAGTCCATAACCAAATGAAATAGGTTATTTTGAGCACAAAAAGAGAAATTAATTAGGTTTAAAATGGCCAGAAGGTCAGCTAGCCAGTACTTACCTATGAACCTATACAGAGAATCTATCCTGCTTTTTGAAAGCTGAAAAGGCTGATTGTAGTAGGAGAATGTTTTAGGAAGATAAATTCGTGTTCACGTTTTTGAAATATACTTTTTTTCCTTTTATATGATGGGCCCTAGTCACTAATAAGTACAATGTAATCTGCTGCAGAAAATAAAAATTAATTAGCCTTTTCAGTACTTGGGCTCAATTTCTCCTGCTCTACAATGTAATGTGTCTCCTATGAAGTAGATTTCTGGTTGTTTTACAGCCGAATTAATTTGCCTTCTGACTTTCCTGTTTGGGCTGATCCCTTCACATCTCACTGGCTTGATGCTCTAAACCAATACCACATCCCTCCTACTTTCATGTAAGAAGAGGTCTAGATCCTCCAATGTCTGCTCCCCCTAAACTTTCTAGTGTTTTTCCTATGGACCCCTTCAAGCAGCCCCCATATCTATATGTCTGTATCTAACTATCTGTATATATATATATATATATATATATATATATATATATATATATATATATGTGTGTGTGTGTGTGTGTGTCTATCTATATATATATGTGTGTGTGTGTGTGTGTGTGTGTGTGTGTGTGTGTGTGTGTGTGTGTGTGTGTGTGTGTGTGTGTGTGTGTGTGTAAAATTGCCTTTTAAGCGCATTTAATATTTAGCCTCCCCTACATCTCTGTCTCCCTCCTTACCCTTTTTTCATCTCTCCCGTACCTTCTCAAATGGTTTCGTGAATTTCATCTCCTCAATCCTATTGCCAGCAATCCAATATTGTTTTCAGGGCAGTAGCTAGGTCAGTTGATGCCCTGAGCAATCCCCAAAGTAATACCTCAGCTGTGTGTTGGTGACAAAAAGAACAGTTCTCTCCATAGCTACAGTCCAAAACAGTTAACGTCACTAACTGAGCTATATTAGTTCCTTGCAACAGTTAACAAATACTCAGACACACACACACACACACACACACACACACACACACACACACACACATACACACATAAAATGAAATAACCTAATTCATCTGAGCACTCATGTCTGATAGATAACTCTTCTGTTGTTCTGAATATGGCCCGTTATATCTTGTGCCCCGGTCTTTGTAAGGCCTCTAGAACTGAATACAGTCATCAAGGTGTGACCTGACACATTACCGTTTTCTTTCTAGAGTCCATTCCTCTGAAGATACAGCTCAGTAATCTGTCTAATACTGTTACTGCCCTATCATTGATCCTGGTGATCCAATCCAGTTGAGGCGAGCATAACTATATCCATTTCCTACTCCACTGCTTTCAGTTTCACTCCCCAGATAATACTTCATACCAGGGTTGATGTGGGACAAGTGCAGTGCTTTGCATTTATTTTTACTGAAATTAAAACTACCACCTTTCTGCTCACTTTGTCAGCCTTTCCAAATCCTCCAGTAGAGTCATCCCTTCCAGCAAGCTGGTTGACATGGCCATGGCCTTTGACACTATTCCCTATACTGGCATCATATAAAAGTTAAATGCTTTAAAAATTGACCCATGTGTAGTAAAATGGAAAGTAAACTGGTTGACAGAAGCCACACAGTATAAGTTGCAGGTGATCCATAAAGGATTTTGAAAATGACCCTTGGTGTCCCTCAAGGCTCAGTGCTGGGATCTCCTTTTCGGTAATTACTTCTCAAATTGCTTAGCAGAAAGTAGACTGCTGGCTAACACATTCTGCAGTCGACTCCAAACTGGAGTTTGCTGTTACGTTATCCTCTAACGTCCAAGTCCTTCAGAATTAACTCTTCTTAGTGAACTTTTTGTGCATTAAAAGTGGGCTCAAACTTGATGCTAGAAAAAGGTAGTGTCATCAATACTGGTAGAAACTGCTTCCTTCATTGCACTATGTAGACAACATGCTATTAAAAAATGAAAATGTAGTCAGGGACCTAGGGACTTGAGTTGATAACTCCCTCTCTTTTGATCATCATAGAACAATGGTTGTCAGGAAATCCTTTTATTTAGCCTAGCTAACTGACCAAGAAATACTATCAAGATTTAAAGAGGTAATCACTCCCTTATAATCAGCATTGAGCAAACTCATTATCAAGGACAATGCCCCCTTTGGGATGTATCTCACTAAATATATCAAACAATTAGAAAGACAACAATGGCTCTTAGCTAAAAAGATCAGAGGTCTAAAGTTCCTGAGCTATCAGTAGAGGCTGAAAACTATATCCTATTATTCCATATATTATACATTTTTTGGGAAATCTCTGTCTCACTTACTGCTCCATTAGAGACCCATTTCTCCTGGACCTTCTTTATGACTGCAAGTCCAATATCTCCACCAGTATTAAAAATAAGGAAATAAATCTTCACCAACAGGTAAATAAAACATGGTGGATGGGGCAGTTTTAAAATCCAGCACCTCACAAACCTCTGGAATAAACATTCTCTCTGCATGTTAAGTAGAGTGGCAAACTATCCTCCTTTAAATATAACCTAGATAACCTGATGAGTCTCCAGAAAGTTACTCCAGGATTGACTGATAAGGCCCATCTTTAGAAAGGAGGTGTAGCCTGAAGGAGGGCAGTGGCAAGTGGTAGAGGTCATAAGATTAATAGCTTTGCACTGTTGCATCTTTGTGTTATCAACAAAGTTGTCAATCCTGTTCTCTGTTCCCTCTGTTAAGTCTCACACAAACACGCTGAAGAGCAATAAACCCAAGACTGATCCCTGTGGCAGTCTTCTAATCACATTCCTAATTTTGACATTGTCTCTTTCACCACAGCCTACTGTATTATACCATTCAGTCATTCAGTAGTCCAGTTCCTCAGTCTTGATCTTAACTGAAGCCTCCCCCCCCCCCCGTCTTCCTATCAGCCTTCTATGTGGGACACTGTCAAAAGCCTTGCTGAAGTCCAACTAGACTACTACTCTCCTTTCAAGTACACCTGTAACCCCACTGTAGAACTGGATCATGGCTGAGTAACATCTCCTGGCCATAGACATATATCGATTCTTGTCCTAGACATTGCTATCCTTTAATAATGCCTCCGACCTTCCTCAGGATTCTGTATATGACTTTCTCTGTCACTGCTGTTAAACTTAGTGGTCTGTATTTACTTAGATTTTCCTTATTTCACTTTGTGAAAATGTACCACCTTTATTATCTTCCATTCCTCAGGTACTTGTACACTACCCTGTGATCTTACTGCTTTATGTGTGTATGTATGTATGTATTTATTGTATTGCCTTATGTATGTATTTATTTATTGCAGCAGTACCATACTTGCTGTATTCCAATCCTCTGGCACATCTGCATTAGCCAGTAATAACTATAGGTGTCTACTGTGTAGTCTTCTGGTACAATACATATATTTCAGTGGGTCTGTATTAGATAATCAAACTTTCAAAAGTTTGACTGTCATATGGCCGACACCATATGATCGAACTTTTAAAAGTTCGAAAATCGAATTTAAAAAAACTACATAAATAACCTAACTGAACATTTTAAGCAGGGAGGCAAACCCCCATGCATGCCCCAAGTGCGAGGCTGTGCCCCCCACACCCCCGCTCTTTAAATATACCAACTCTGAGATCGCACTACATGCAGAAAAGGGAAATCTTCCCATTTCTCTCTGTATGGAGATCTCCATTAAAACGTTTGAACTTTCAAAAATTCGATCATATGGTGTCGACCATATGACAGTCGAACTTTTGAAAGTTTGATCATCTAATATAGACCCATTTCAAAGGACTCTCTCAGGCAGTCTATCTGGTCTTTATTCTTTGTAGTCTATACGGGCAGCCAGTTCCTTCTCCATTGCACCTACTATCTTTGCCTTTGCCTTATGTTTTTTTTTCTATTAGGCCTTGCTTCACTTCAGTCTTCACAAACGGAAGTAAGTGGAGAGTGCCATGCTGGAGGGAAGTGTTAATTTAGTACCTCTGCTTTTCCCAGTTTCCTACAGTCTCTATCCCATCTTTGATCAGCATGGCAATATCTGTCCCTCTGTTCTTCCTTTCTGCTACATCAGTAATAATATTTTCTTACCTTTATTTCAAAAGAATCTTTGTTAAACACAACATTTTTATAAAATGACATAGCTACACATACAATAATAGAAAAAAATTAAATTTTCATTATTTTAATGAAATATACACATATATTTTAACGATCTTCATTCACTCCTACATTATATCCGTTGTTCAGTTCCTGCCTTGCCTTAAATTCAATTCCTTCACCAGAGCATTATTCTGCATGTATTGTTCCCATAAATTCAATTTATTTCTGTGGAGTTTGCTCATTTATTTTTTTAAAGCTCCCACCTCCAGTTCTTTTATCTTCTTTACAATATTCTATACTTCTCTTATGGTTGGTTTTGATTTTGATTTTCTAGTAATTACTTTTTTGGCAACTAATAGCATTAAATTCAGTAAGACCTTAGCATGGCTAGGCAATACAAATCCTATATCTCAGTTCAAAACGACCATTTTCTTACTTACAACCATTTACCCTCCCGACATTCCTGACAAAGTACTCTGTAGGGAATTTTTAAAATCTGTCAACTCCTTACATGTTCTAAAACATGTTCCACTTACCTCTTTCTCACAATACCTCCAGAATTTGCTATTTACCTGAAGAAAATAACTCTGACATCTGCTTAGTGTTTAAAAGTATCTTTGCAAACACTTTCATGCAAAAATCCTGGACTTTGTTGTATACCTGGGAGTATTACATATCTCCTCCCATTGTTTCTTTGTAAATTGATTTTCCAGTTTCTCTTCCTAATATTTTCCAAATTCTTGCAGTTATCTTGTAAATATTTATGTGTCCTAGTAATTATCCCTTTTTAACAGCAGCTCAATTAAAAACTCAGCTAGAGTTGGCCATTCATTCAGTACTACCCTATCCATTCTCCTTGCCTGTGCTGTTATCAATCCCTGGTAAGGAAGGCTGTCTCTAGCCTGCAGTCCAACCTTCTGTTTGGTCTTGTCCCACTTTATTCTCTTTCCCTCCATAGTTACTTGTTCCAGATACATTGGTTCCTTTGCTAATTTTCTTTAAAAAGTTCCAGTCTGGTCTTGCCTATTTTTATAACCCTACTCGCAGTTATCCTTCTTGGTAAAGTCTTCTTCTTTCCCTTGTTGGCTTAGTTTTTAGAATATTTTCTGTTAGCTTTTGAATGTAATATTCTATACTGTTGTTGCTATTTTTCTTAAGAACCTGCTTCCAAAAATCCTGTTTCCTCTGTATTTCTTGAATGCCTCAAACATATATTTACATGATATCTGGGTAGCTCTGAAGTATTCCTTCAAATCAGGTAATCCTAAACCATCTTGTTATACAGGGAAAATCAGCTTAGCCCATTTAATTTTGCCTTCCTCTCCTCACAAATAAATTTCTTCAACTCCTTGTTATCATCCACAACTTCTTCCCTGATTGATAAAAATAAATCTGACCTGTATGTAAAACTAAAGGGACTACAACATTTTGACTGCTTGCATCTTACTATCCTTATACATAATTAAGAGATTCCAGCTTCTTAGTTTTTGCATAATAATTTGTTCTGTTTCTTTTCACTTGTTTTTTAAATAATTGCAAGGATCCAGACTGACAAATGAACAAAAGAAGTTTATTCCACAAAGATACCATAGAATGTGCTAGAATTTTTGATCTAACTGCAGTTCTACATTTACCAGTTTTAAAAGTAAAATCAAAACTTCTAGTGCGCCAGCTTGACTCCATCAGTTCAATATTTAACAACTGAAATTCCCCATTCATTAAAGCCCTATAAGCTAAGCAGAACTTGTCATGCAAATATCTATAACTAATGTAAACCAGGCCAAGGTGTTCTAATCTAGAGTAGTATCTGTGGCTTTTAATCTCCATTAGTCTTTGTAAACTTTCACTGGATAGCCTCAGGTATAGCTAGATCACCTTCATTATATATACAAAACAAGATATTGTTTTATATAAAAGTGTCTACATATGTTATGAACTTTTTTTAATAAATTCATACCGGCTGAGATAAAATTCTTAAAGATCAATCGTATTACTTTGATCAACTTAGCTTTTATAATTTGAGAATGCAATGTTAATTTGAGGTGCTAACAAGAATACTTAAATCCTTAGACTCTGACAAATTCAAGAAATATTTACATCCCAGTCTCACATTAGGAATATCATTATGCTTTCTAAAGTATAAGATTCCACATTTATTTTTATTAATGTTAACCCCATTTTGTTGTAGCTACAAAGCAACTGAATTCATGTAAAAAATATATTTATCTGTATCCTTGGAAGTAGTCATAACACATTAAAACTTAATATTTAATATTATCAGCATACTTAGCCATCCATATAGAAGAAGACTTAGAGATCAAAGAAAAAAGAATATCAAGAATTATAAATATTAATTCTGATTCCTTGAGATCTCCCAGAAAGTCAGTTGGATATCAAACAATAAAATAAGGGTTAATCAACTGCATATGAATTGTGTCTGTTATAAGGGTCTACTTTAGAACGCAGAAAACTCAAAATGTCGATCGCTCACATGAGTGAATAATCAGGAAGTCAATGTTATTTTTTTGGGATCACAGTACAGTGGAGATCAGAATATTTGCCCTTTCCTCACTGTAGTGCAATCTCGGAGTAGGAATATATATTTCGCGGTGTGTGTGGGGGGGGGGGTGCAGCCCCCCACAATAGCAATTTTGAGTTCCTGATTATTCGCTCATGTGAGCATTCGCTATTTTGATTTTTCATTGTTCTGACATAGACCCTGTTATAACACTGTGCATAATGTTATCGAAAGCCTTGTATAGATCTAGATAACCCACAACTACAGACAATTCCAAGTCTCTTGCTTGGGAAACAGGATCATAAAAATTAATCAAGTTTGTAAAAGTTGATCTGTCCTATGTAAACCCGTGTTGCAAAGTATCTAATAAGCTGCCTTTGAATCATTATTCAGTACTGATAGAAGGCATCTTTCAAAACTGTTGCCAACCAATGTAGTTGAACTAATTGGCCTATGATTAGAAATGTTATCCACTGGTCCCTCTTTATGAATTGGCATAACATCAGCATGTTTCCAGCTTGGGCGAACATAACTGTGTAACAGCATTTTATTGAACAGTTATACAATAGTTGCAGAAATATATTTAAAACAGATGGCCCAGAAAAATCCTGGTAAATTTTCAGGCTCTATCATGTCTTATTTAGCAAAGTAGAAAGACCTCAGGACACACCACGAGAAGATGTAAATCTATTTTATTTAGTAGACATAAAAGTAATAAAAAGATAAGCGCTTTCACGTGCTGAGAGCGCACGCTTCATCAGATCTCAATGAGATTGAGATCTGATGAAGCGTGCGCTCTCAGCACGTGAAAGCGCTTATCTTTTTATTACTTTTATGTCTACTAAATAAAATAGATTTACATCTTCTCGTGGTGTGTCCTGAGGTCTTTCTACTTTGCATACAGTGATTTTACGTTGCCAGAGGACACTTTGGAGAGCGGAGACATTATTGTTACTTTTATGTCTTATTTAGCCCAAAGACTTGCTTCCTGTGTCCACACTAAAAGTTGGACACTTGTCAGCATCTATTGTATGATGTCAAACTCATAATGATCAACCTTCCTGATAGCATCACATACTAGAAAATGATTGTTAGATACATCAGCCAACCTTACACCTGCATATAGTACTGCACTATCCACAACAGTAGGACCTATGCTTTTTATTTTTCCTTTGGATTGATTAATATAAGAATATAATTTCTTCACTGAAACAGGACACAGATTATTTTCATACTTTCATTTTGCAGTTCTTAAAGATGACTGCAATCTTCTATTAAATAAATTATATGTTCTTTCTACAGCAAGATTCTTGTACGTTTTCCATATTCTAAATTTCTTCCTTTTCATTTTCAACAATTTAAAGTACGTTATGTTCCAACAAGCTAGAGAGAGGTTTTCCTATCTCCTAGTAATAGATTTTCCACACTTATTAAGATGTTCGCAGTCAAAAATATCCCAGTTATTGGTAATATCATCATGACTTGCCAATGATAAATCAAGAGAATTGGCTGAATTATGCCCAGTTCAAAAGATTTTGACTTATCTAAAATATGAAATTATCAAAACAGTAAATTCAAATGCAATGTGATCTAAACTACCCAGCAGACACAACTGTGTTATATTATCTTATCTGAAACATTAGTAAACAATAAATATAATGTGTTATTCAACCTTGATGAAAAATTAATAAGCTGTATGAAATTATTAATCTAAAATAAATAAAAAATTCTTCTAAGACAGTCACAAATGTCTCATTACTCCAGCTAATACTGGAAAAATTAAAATTTCTTAGTATAATCAAATTATTTATTTATTTATTGCTTTAACATTTGTTTGCCAGGATAGTCCGACTGGACAAGTGTCCGTTTTCAGCAGAGTCCTGGGGAGAAAAACTCCATACGTTTGCAGAGAGAAGAAACATTTACAAAAGAGACATTACAGAGGAGTAGTAGCACACAGATTGTAGACTTTACAGCTATTAGTATGCAATAAGAGGATATTCCCCCTTTTGGTTGAAAATACAAGTGGACAAAACATACAAGAGTAGAAATTATTAACTTTTAAGTATATATTTAGTCCTTTAATAAATATGTATGTCATCAAATAAATAGAATTGGTACCAGGGTTTACAAATGATTCCACAAATAAAATTTCCACATTATGATCAACAACATTCAGCCTAAAAATTATCCAATTAGATACAAACACTGCAATTCCCCCATTTCTATCTTTCCTCAAAAAATTCTATAATTGTTAGCCTGTTAAGGCTACACCTTTACAACTCCATGATTCTGTAATCACAAAAACATCATATTCATTTTCCAAACAAATTAATCAAAGTTTATTTATTGTATTATTCAAACTTCTGGCATTAGCATAATACATCTTTATGGACAACTCATGCATCCCTCATCATTTCTGCATTTAGCACATGGTTGAAATCCAAAAAATGCTGCAGAATATGAGAGTGTTTCTTACTCAACAGTTTTCCCCAATGAAAGTTCAGTTGATTCCTATATTTGTCAAATAATTGATCTCTGGCACAAAACATTTGCCAGGTTGGAACAACATCCAAGTCTTTAGAAGTACAAAATTTGTCCAGCCAGGTATTAAATAATAATGCTTTGGAAAACTGATAATCAGACAACAAAGGAGATTGAAGAATTACTGAAAAACATACATTAGTGTTATTTTTAAAGCAAACATTGTAAATATATTGAACCTGCTTATACATATGCTATAATGGGGTTCTCAATAAATCATTTACTCCCACATGCTTTATTACTGAGTCAAATGGTCAGCATTTAAGTAACTTCTATAACCCTAAAAAGATGTCTTACAACTTACAGTGACTAAGACTTGAAACAGTTACCTTTTCCCTATTGATATTACTCAATGGTCTGACAGATTTTCTAATCACAGAGTCACTTAAAAGTAATATGCCATACATCCCCCCCCCTTCCATAGCATCCTTCTTATAGTTGACCCTAAAAGTTCTCCAAACAGCTCTCCTCTTAAGCCATTTACTGGTTATATTTGACAAAAGTCTCTCACTACTGTCACTGTCCCTTTTATGCCTTTTCCTATCTCTTAAATCTAGCATTGCTTTCTAGGACATTACAATTACCTACGTCTGCAATCTCAACACAATTTTGTACTCAACATGGTTTCAGTCTGAGTTAAGTGAGATGACAGCATACAACCATCTTATACCTCTGCTGTGAAAAATGTCTGTATATAGAGTCTGGTCCAAAACACTTATCTGCAACACCAGCCTCCCTTTGAACAACAGTCCCCAAATGATTTACATCAAAGCCTCTCCTAATGTCACTCAAAACAGACAAGCCAATGCTAATAATTGTCTGAATACCTAGTTCAGATGTTAAAGTTCCCATTCCATAAATCAGTTTGGATACATATATTGTTATAACTTCATGACCTTTTACCAAATCCTAATGCATCTTGCTCAGAATTCTCAAGTCCTGTCCTCAGGTCTTCATATACAAATTTCACATCATAAACCTTCAGTTTCTGACTCCAGGTCAGCCAAATTACTGCACTTCAAACAGAAGTAGAATGCTAAATCACATTTATTTATTTGGCTGTGTGTATTTGGAGATGGTCATTTGCCTTCTATACACTGCAGTATTTTTATGAGGTGGCCCAAAGATTTCTCTAGTGTGGCTCAAAGATTTCCCTAGTTTGAGGCAATATCACTGAAAATGAGAGCAAAAACCTATGATTTTGAAGCTGCACAACCTTTCAATATGGGAAATGTTTAAAAGTTTTATTTTTAGCATAGAAACCAACACTTGATCTGGAACATTAACGTTTATACTTATCAGAGATAAGTGTAAAGTTAACTTGCTTCTTTCAAGTCACTGTATATAAGGTAATCTTGGAGTGATTTATGAATGGTTTGGGATTCACTGAGCAGCACTTCAGTGTGAATCAGAACTAGTTACAGGGAGCTAGACAAAGCAGAAAGGAAACTTCATAAGCAAAGCAGATTTATTTAAACAAAACTCTGCAAAGGGCAGGTGGTGTTTTTGCATTGCATTGCTTAGAACTCATAAAGACACAAAGGAAAGGCACAGAAGGCAGCTGCTGCATGGTCCTAATGGATATATATATATATATATATATATATATATATATATATATGTGTGCATATGTGTGTGTGGGTTGTAAATAAAACTCAGAATGGGTGCCCAGTGGTACCTTACTGAGTTATAAAAAAGAGTGAGGAAGACTTTATAGGAAAGTTATATCAACTACAGGAACACAGCCAAAACACTGTAAGGTAAAGAAAATCAAGGTAAAACATAGGGTGTATATGTATATATATATATATATATATATATATATATATATATATATATATCCTACATCTACCATCCAAAAACTTCTTCATAAACTAAAACCATGTACCAACACCCCAGATAACTTACCTGCAGAATACTTACAACTAGCAGCCTCCTCCATTGCCTACCCCATCAGCATTCTCCTCAATAGGTCCATTCAGGAATCATACATACCTGATATCTAGAAAAAAGAATTTGCCTTCCCACTTCATAAAGGCGGCAGCAACTCTGACATCTCAGACTTCCGTCCTATCGCCATTCTTTCCCCCATCTCTAAAATACTAGAGAAGTGCATTCAGACCCAGCTCCTAAGTCATCTGGTAAAACACCAACTCCTTTCCCCTCCTCAACATGGCTTTAGGCCTAGACATAGCACCAGCACTGCCCTCATTTCCTTCTTGGACACAGTAAATAGAGCTCATGATGCTGGCTCCTTAGTCTCTGTCCTCTTTCTTGATTTATCAAAGGCATTCGATACTATTTCGCTCTTCCTACTGCTTACTAAACTCTCTGATCTTGGCCCATCTCCCCCTACCCTACAATGTTTTACTATCTCAGCAATAGGCAGCAATCTACTATATGGCAGCACTCTCCTTCCCCTTTCATCAATACAAATACAGGTGTTCCCCAATGTTCTATTTTGGGTCCCCTTCTATTCAGTATATTTGTCAATAACTTTCATACCACCCTTACCCATTGTACTGTCATCCAATATGCAGATGACTCAGCTATCATCTGCTCTTCTAAATCTGCCACTGTATTACAGCATCTTACCCAAGAAGCTTTTACCTCCACCGAAACCTGGATGTCTCAGAACAATCTTGCCCTTAACTCCAATAAAACAAAACTCTTAATATTCACCCCTACAAAGTCTAGCCCTGTTGACAAGTTACTACTCACTGTTCATTCCCAAAACAACACTATCATCAGAGTTGCCCCTAGCATCAAATTGCTAGGTGTCATCTCTAATGACAAATTAACTTTTGACCTTTACATCTACAATGACATCAAAAAAACTATCAGAAGCTAGGTGCTCTTTATGCTAAAAAGGCCCTGGCATCATCCTTCTTGCTTCCAACTCACCGATCTACAATCCCCCTTAAAAACTAAGCTTGATTCTTGCTACAACAAAGTCGCTAAATGTGTTACAAATGCAAAATTTTCTACCCATCACTGCTCCTCTCTGCATCAACTAAAATGGCTAGAATCCTCTCACCATCTCACTTACCTACAACTAACCACAGTCCACAAGATAATCTGTCTACCTGAAACCTGCTCTTCTCTCTCCTCCATACTGACCATGTACCATCCTAATCGCCATCGCAGGTTTGTAAACACAATACTACTGTCTGTTGAGAAACCTAAGCTCTCAGCTGGCCAAATGTTGTATTCTCATGCTGTCTCCAAGTTATGAAACAATCTTCCTCCTTCACTCAGGACTATCAGCAATCCTGCTTCCTTTAAAAAATCCCTCAAATTACATCTCGCCTCTCACTGGCTATGCTCCTGTACCCCAACCAATAATCCCAACTCCTGACTTCTCTTGCTGGAGTCTCAACTTTAATCATTCACTTACAAACATCTCCTCTCCTTCCCTCCACTATAATTACTTCTTGCTGTCTCATTAACTTGACTCTTCTTCCTATAGCACTACTGTCACCTCCTTTCTACCCAGACGTCAACCCTCTTCTGCTAAGGATTCTATAGATATATTTATTCTCATGTGTTTTTTAAATACTTATCATCTTTTACTGTCACATTCATACCTGATTGTAAATATTATCACTGTTTCTGCTATTAATTCTCTTTAAATGTGAATACACTGCTCATAACATTCTATTCTATGTATTATTATTTTACTTTTGTGTGTAATTAATGTGGAGCTTTTCTTCCTGGGCCTCCACTTAAAATGGGCTCTTTACAGGCCCAGTGGACTTTCCCGGTTAACAAATACAATAAATAAATAAATATATTTGTGGGAAGAAGCCCCTATTTATATATAAATAGATAGAAGAGAAGAAGGAAAGAGTGAAGAGAGTTGGGAGGGTGGCTTAAGGGCTAAGGTGTTTGCCTTACAAACACAAGGTGCAGGGTTTGAGTCTCATAAGGGATAATTGGCTAGGCTTAAAATGGCTCGGAATGGCAGTTAGCTTAGGGTAAACTATGAATCTATGAACCTATGAAGATACAAGGGGAAGAGTAGCAGGGGCCAAAAACACGCATAGAAGCCCACAGATGAACAAGTATGATACGGATATACAAGGGGTACAAACAGAAGACACACAAATGAACACAAGCTAAACAATGACTAGGGACAAGATGGGGGTACAGGGACCATAGCAACTGCTTAATGGCCCAGAGGAACTTTAGTAGGACTGAACAGATTGTAGTCTTGAGTCCATATGGCTAGTAGTGTGGGCCATAGATATTTCTGGTAGCCTGTTTACACTGACCAACAGTTTAATTGAGTCTGAAACTCACACCATTACCCTGATAGCTGCCATCTCCACCTCATGGTCCAGCTGTGGCACAGATAAGGTCTGTAAGTAGGGCAGGCTATCTACCTGGGACAGGCAGGCAGAGATTACCCTGCTCACCAGCCTTAGACATAGTATCAACTAGGGCAGCAGTGGGCAGTGGCTGACAAGCCTGTAGCTTTGGTGAACCATCTCAGCCTTCAGAAGAGAGACAAATGGGAAGAATTACATTAGTCAAGAGGACCCAGAATTATAAAGGGTGATATAACCTTACTGTGCTGTTAATCTCTGCTACCTTCTTCATTCAGCCAGCAGCAATCACTTCATGTTCTGCTCATGTTGAAAGGTAAAATGGATATGCAAGCCATCACATATTGCATACAGGTGTACCTGGTAGGCAGAACAAGAGTACCATATGCCCATACAAGCAAGTAGAAGCCTGGACTGTGTCCCCCATTCCAAGACAGAACTACATAGCATGTGCATGTGCAAAGAAGCAACACATTTTGATGAGCAATCTACACTACCACACTTACGTGTAATACAGTG
This sequence comes from Protopterus annectens, assembly GCF_019279795.1. Lineage (NCBI taxonomy): Eukaryota > Metazoa > Chordata > Ceratodontiformes > Protopteridae > Protopterus > Protopterus annectens. The sequence goes on along the minus strand of NC_056737.1, from coordinate 969,456,662 downwards.
AAGACAGACGAACTAAAGCTGTTTGGTGCAGTGAAGCAAAAACAGCTATACTAGCACAGGTGCAATCATACAAAAGTGATACTCTAACTCAGTTAGGTGCAGTTAAGCAAAAACAGCTGCAGCATCAAATGTGGGAATAATCAAGCACAAGTGTAAAGTGGTGGCTGCAGTCTCCCAAGGGCACCACCCTGTACTCTAGTTTACAAAATGTGATACAACAAAATACCTACCATCTACAGCACTCACAACATATACTTAGTCCCTCTCAGCAGCCAACCAGGGATATAATGATGCACATGACAGGAAATAAATAATTTTAGAAACAGTGCTCTGAAAAATAGAAAACAAGTATATTAAAGGCAGTACTGTGCACAGACGAAATGTAAAACACTTGGTATACCATTTGGAGCATCACTGACCCACCTCTGCTTCCCATGCCTGGAGATCTCAAGTCTTATGGAAGTGCAGGTAGTGATACTGGTTCCTTCACTGCCAACTGGTAAGATGGATGCTGTTTGCCCTGGGCAGCGCATTAGTCTGGCCATACCAGGCACCTACCTTTCTGAAGAACCTGCATGCAGTTTGAAGAGCTGTTCCCTGAACTGGCTGTAAAGGAGATACAGTATAATTTTCCTCTCCATCTCACACTGGTGTGGTACTAGACTTGCCAGTCATCACTATGAATTTATAGCAGATCAGGATGCCAGCTTGAGATTCATTCCCTACATGAGACTGTGAATTGTATGTGGAACACCTTAGTACAATATAGTTGTACAACGTGCATACATACATGACAGTATGTATGACTGATCATGCACTGTATACAGGTGACGAGCAGAAGAATATATCTTTGTTGTAGACCACTGGTATGCTTCTGAGATACATAGTATTCAAAGGCAAAGTTTTAATCTTGCTTTAATAGCATATAAAAGGTCAAAATACAATTTATTAATAGTTTTTACAGTTGAGTCACTATTTTAGAAACCAAGATGTTCACCAAGGAAAAACGAGCAGCAGAGTACTTTGAGCAGTTGAAAATAGTTTCAGCTAGACATGCAGCAGTAATCGCATAGAGATGAGCTTACTGAGGTTCACAGCAGTATAAAATACTGTGGGAAGGAATATACTAGCAGTATCAGACAGACATGTACATTACCATATTGAATGCCTTTTGAAACATTAAGGCAATTAATATATTAACAATACTAATTACTATTATGCTTGTTGACAACATTCACCTGCAGATATAGAAAAAGACATTATGTCCCTGTTCATCTACAAACAGCACAGGATTCCAGTCGACTGCAACAGGACAGCACCCCCTCCAACACACACTCACACATTGAGTCTGCCATCTGTTGTGCTCCATTAGTTTGGTATCTTGTATGCCTGTGCATGAAATACGCAATGATAAACAGAATGGCAAATCTCTCTTTGCCTGCTCTTTTGCCAGAACCTGGGAATGCACTCCCAAATCACCTAACCTCTACTTCCCAATTTAAAAAACTTCTCAAAACCCACTACATAAAAAACTGGCTTTGCCCATGTCACCCCCCAAGGTTAAGCCATACCAACTCACTTTTGCTGGGATTCTACTAACAACAATATGGTGTCTGTCCACCTCCCATTCTCTCCTTGTTTACCAAATGATAAAGCCCCTATAGTTCTATGCAAAAAAAAAAAAAGAATTTCTACAAAGTACTTACTCACTCTTAGCTATTTTAGTATTTACACACTCTTAGTTATTTTAAAAAATGTTAATTTCTGCAACTGTAAAGAGTTCCTGTATGATTTATCTTGTCAGTGTGTATCTGTTGTATTCTACTGTATTTGGAGCTTTTCTCCCTGGGCCTCCGCTGAAAATGGACCTGTGTCCAGTCGGACTTTCCCGATAAACAAATGTAAAATAAAAATGGAGGGATGGAATCATGACAGTTCTTACCTGTGTTGGCTTACAAAAGGCATCCTCATGCAAACATGGACATTCTCCTTTGTCCCAGCTACTGTGCCCCTTCTATAGGGGCCATTCACATATGCTTGCTTGCCATTATATCTACCCCCCTGTGCCAACCACGTGCTTCTTTGCCACCACACACATGCAGTAAGGGAAGCTGTCTCCCATTTATGACAGTATGCACTAGGGCACTGTGAGTTATACACCACAGTCATATCCTTGCATACACACTGGTAGACAAAACAATGCCACTTCATCTGTGCTGCTATATACTGTGCACAATGACAATCACTGGTGGTATGTGGCCATTGCTTGATGCCCACTGCTGTTATCATTGTTATGGGATGATGTACTTGTGGTTGCTATGGGTTTTGCTGTTGCAGGAATGACTGCACCTTTTTATGAAGAATAATGCTGTTAGAGTTGTCAGGCTGAAGGAGGAGGCATACTGCAGTGCTCCCAGATGTGTCTAGGCAGTAGAACTGACGTTTATGCAGTTGAAACACATGTTACACTAAGTTACTGGTTTGGATGTGGGAATTGTTACATAATGCTAGTCAGCCATGCTTTGTGACTTCTGTATATATGGGCATCACCAACAAGAGTTCCAGGAGACATTATGCATCACCTGCAAAATAGCAGGGATATTGGAGGGGAGATAATGGGTGAAACTTGTGTATGTACTGTTTGTGGCTTTGGATATGCTGGTGAACCAGTGGGTCTATATTAAATCAGTGAGTGCTTAAAATAGCGAATGCTGATTTATTGACCCTTTAAAAGTGAAAGTTTGAAATCTCGAAGACACGGAACAGCGATTTTTTCCCAGGGAAAAAAATTGCTGGGCTGTTTTCGGGACTTTTCCATTTCCTCCACTATGGTGCAATCTTGGAGTTGGTGTGTGTGGGGAGAGAAGCCTCCCACTTTATTTAGTGTTTTGAAGTTTTTTTTCCCCTGGGAAAAAATCACTGTTCCATGATTTCGGGATTTCATGCTTTCGCTTTTAAAGGGTCGATAAATCAGCGTTCACTATTTTAAGTGTTCGCTGGTTTAATATAGACCAGAACCAGTGTGTCTGCACTTACCTATTAGTTGGTCCTCTGGGATGTCACTGTGCAGGAAGTGGTAACACAGATAACCTGCATACCATATGTAGACATCATGAGCACAGTCAGGGATCTGTTCAGACATATGGGTTATTAGATCCTGTGCATTGCGCACTACATGGCAGCTGATGGGATGGCAGCCCTTCCAATAATGTAATACTGTCCATGGACACTATGTGAACATCAGCAACAAGAGACCAAAGGGGAATAAAGCATTACCCTCAATACAGTAGAGACATAGGGGAGGGATAAGGGGTGAAACTTATGTATATAGCAGTTGTGGCTTTGAATATGTGAATACACGTGTGCTTGCCTGCACTTACTCAGGCAACCCTGTGAGATGTCACTTTGCAGGAAGTAGTAACTGAAATAAAAAAATGCTGCGTGACAACTTTTTGTTACACCTCCCTTTAAAATGTATGAGTCTTATTAAATTTTTCTGCATGAAATATATGCTGGGCATACATGTGTTAAACCTCTAGGCTATTTCAGAAAATGTTTTGCATTATTAATATTTTAGTTATTACATTTTGTAGAAATAAAACAAACTCAAAACCAGATAAAAAATGAATGAACACCAGTGGAAGCAATAAATCCAAACACAGGACTGTAACTGAGTTAATAGTTAAGCGCTTTCACTCACTTTAATCAACATGAGCTTCTTCAGAACAAACAGTTTTCCAGTTCAAAATGCATTTATAAACTGTTGTCAATTAAATCACATGATATTCTTAAAGAAATCTAACCACTTATAAAAATAAAAAATAAATAAATAAAATAACCAATTTAAATACAATAATCTAATATGATGTATTATAATACATACAATATTAAGTAATACAATAAGACACTTATTATTGTACACTAAAATAGTAGGTAGTCAAAGTAATGAACTACCTATTTCTAGCCATTGTTAAGAAACATTTAATGTTAATAGTGCCATTGAGGCCTGGAGTTTCATCAGCAACCAAAACTATTTGCCACAAACTTTCTTTACATTCTAAGAAAGTCCTATAATAACCCGTAAAAGGATCAGAATTAACCCTTTCTAATACAAAGAAAGAAAATTTCTTGAAGAGTAAACATTCTGTTGCATGCACTGCCAAAGCATTAATTCTATCCTTTTTTTCTAATGGCTAAAACATGCTCATATATTCTTTTATGTAAAGCTCTAATAGTTTTTCCAACATAAAATTTGTCACATGTATCACAGTTAGCACAGTATACAACATTAGTGGTGTAATAATCCTTAGCCCAGAACCTTCTCCCTATGTGTTTGAATTCTATACTGGACACATTACTCATAAATCTACATTGTTTACATTTTCCACAGGAAAAACTACCAGCAAGCCTAGATGTAGAATTCACAGCCATCATCTTATTGTTTTCCAAAATATGCTTAATACTGGTAGTCTTCCTGTAAGAAAAATGTCGTCTTACACCCAAAAGTTTTGTGAGTTCAGTATTTCCCATAATAACCTTCCAATGATCCAGTAAAATTCTCTTGATGTAGACCATCTCATTACATATTGGTATGGGAAAAGCTAAAGAAAAACCAAAAGGGTCTTTACACTGAACACTCGGGGACACTTCCCTAAGGGTGTCCCTAATGCTCAAAATGGGACAAGCAGAAGTGTTTCACAGGTTCACAGGTTTCTAAATGCTAATACTTCCTGAATGATCTTCTTAAGCCAAAATTGTAGCCTCTCTCTCGAAAGAATTGTGTCAATTTGTCTACCTCATGTAGAAAAACAGAATGTTCAGTTGTCAACCTACTGAGGCGTATGAATTGACATTTTACCACTCCAGCCTTCATATGGACAGGATGTAAGCTTTCCTTGTGTAGATACTGGTTAACAAAGGTGGCCTTTCTAAATATTTGACTCTTGAAATTCATTGACACAGTTTCAAAAGTTAAATGAAGATCTAAAAAATCTATAGACTCACCAAAACCTCCAACTGTGAATTTAAGAAAGGTGGTACTACAATTCAGATGCTTCACAAAGGATAGAAAGCTACTGTAATCGCCCTTCCAGAGAAGGATCAAGTCATCTATGTAATACCTATAGAACAAAATATTGTCTAAAAAAGGCAAAACATAAAGAAATCTTAACTCCCAGTGGGCCATGACAATATTAGCAAAAGATGGAGCTACTCTGGACCCCATGGCAACACCTGATATCTGCTGAAAGAAACTACTACCAAATTTGAAAAAAATTATTGGTGAGAACCAATGCCATAAGGGTACAAACAGTGTTAACTGTGTTGTTCCCAAGAGATGTATATTATGTCAAATATTCTCTCAGGTATTCTAAACCTGCCTCCTGGTTTATACTTGTGTATAGAGAAGTGACATCTAAACTGGCAAAGAAAAAAGCTTCAGAAACTTTAAGTTCACTTAATAATTCTAATAAATGCCAAGAATCACGCAGATAGAACTTTGATTTCTGAACCACTGGATTAAGTATATTATCTAGCCAAATGGAAATAGGCTCAGTTTTAGAATGAGCTGCTGACACTATAGGTCTAAAAGGAGGGCTAACACGGTCCTTATGTACCTTGGGAATACCGAACAAAACTGCCATTTTAGGGTATTCAACCTATAAGAACCTGTATGTGTCAAAATCTATGCTAATCTCACAAAATAAATCAAAAAGCATCGTATCTACCCTTTGAAAACAGTTAAGAATAAATTCACTAGTAACTTCTTTGTAACATTTGTCATCATGAAGTAAGGTTAACATAGCAGATTCATATACTGTAGTCTTCATGACTACTAATGAGCCCCCCTTGTCAGCTTTCATAACTCTGACTTCTTTATTCTTACTCAAATCAAACAGGGTCTTTCTTTCTCCTTCTGGCAAGTTAGAAACATAAGGTCCTACACTCAAAGTTCTAAACTGTCTTTCACAAAGAGTGCCAAAAACTTGAATGGTAGAATTTAGAGCAGGATTGTAAGTGCTATTTTTCTTGCAAACTGTCACTTCACTCCTGACTTCAGGAAGATTATCAAAAATAAATTTCAGATTTAATTTCCTTAAATATAACCTAAAGTCAACTATCAATCTAGAGATATTCACAGTATTCGAAGGTATAAAAGAAAAAACACATTTTAACACACAAACAGTATCTTGGTTAAGTTGATCACCAGTAAGATTCAAAATTTCAATGCCAAAAGTCAGTTCTTTTTCTGACCTTTCCCCTTTCCCTTTTCTTGTTCTCCACCTGTTGTGACCATTTTGGAGTATTTTTGTTGCCCGTGGAGTCCACCAAAAAAGGACCAGGACCACTGGCACCACCCAAGTTGTTGTTTGAATTTTGGCTGGTTTGACCATTACCATTAACATTGTCAATGGCACCAGAGCCCCCAGAAATATCAGGCCCCACAGTCAAATTGTTATCATTATTGGCATTGTTGTTAACAGTCCCTCTAGTCACTGCAGAAAAGAACTGTTTCCTACCACAGCTCAAATTGTTAGAGTTAAGTGGATATGCTGAGCCGTTTGAGTAGGAATTTAAATCTCTTGACAATTTACCTTGCTTCCTGACTATAACAAAAGCCTTGTGCCGGTCAACTTTACCAGTTATACCACAACACAAATTGTTGAAAGAAGGAAAGCTCGGTGACATTTTAATATCTTTGTCTAAAGTCTCTAAATCACTTCTCATAGAGACAATGTCATTTTTGTACTGCACCACCAGAACTTTCATAAGCGAAACACCTGTAGTGTTGAATAATTCAACTAATTCTTTATACAGGGGATCGCCATAGTTGACACAGTTAGGGAATCTAAAAACCCTTAAACCTTGTGGTGCACAACAACGTTTAATGTTCTCTTCAAAGTATAAGATTTCTAACTGCAAAGACGCTATTTTAATAGCTAATCTCTCTAATTTAAAAATATTGTCCTTGCATGTCTAAAAATTTCGGACATTATTGTCGGCTGTAGTTAGTGTCACTTACTTGTGTTGAACCAGCACTGTTCTTGACATCAGAAAAAGGATTCAGGTCTGTGGAAAATAAGTTGCTGACAAAATCTTCACTGTTTAGATTCAAAACAGCCGAGGAAACTCCATTGCCTCTAGTACCAGAAAACGACCATGTTCCACTGTTCTGAGCATGCGCATCAGAGCCAGGACAGCCCTCTCCTCGTACTTCACCTGTTTCACTACCATGATTACAGTTACCATGGTAATTAGAAAGGCCCGATAGCCTAGAGAAATCTTCACGGATAGCACCCGTGATGATAGTAGTAAGCTGGTCTGATACTCCACCCAAATCTCCTGGGGTGGAGTGTATAGTCAAATTAAGGTTGCTATGCTGTGTTGAATCGCCTCCAAGCATGATGCCACTCACAAAAACACCAAGACAAAATAGAAATAAAACAAACTCAAAACCAGATAAAAAATGAATGAACACCAGTGGAAGCAATAAATCCAAACACAGGACCATAACTGAGTTAATAGTTAAGCGCTTTCACTCACTTTAATCAACATGAGCCTCTTCAGAACAAACAGTTTTCCAGTTCAAAATGCATTTATAAACTGTTGTCAATGAAATCACATGACATTCTTAAAGAAATCTAACCACTTATAAAAATAAAAAATAAATAAATAAAATAACCAATTTAAATACAATAATCTAATATGATGCATTATAATACATACAGTATTAAGTAATAAAATAAGACACTTGTTATTGTACACTAAAATAGTAGGTAGTCAAAGTAATGAACTACCTATTTCTAGCCGTTGTTAAGAAGCATTCAATGTTAATAGTGCCATTGAGGCCTGGAGTTTCGTCAGCAACCAAAACTATTTGCCACAAACTTTCTTTACATTCTAAGAAAGTCCTATAGTCACCTGTTTTGTCTCACAAACATTAGTACAGTTGAAATCAAAATGAAGAGCTGTATGGGAATTTCATTTTCTAACTTACAATTCCCTTCAAAAAGACGTGACAAAAACAATTGCTGTGACTTGTTATATAGGAAAATATATAATCATAAGAGGGCTTTAAGTTTACTCATAGCAAATGTTTACATGTCAGATTTCAAATGTTTAATATAAAATAAAGATTTGTTACAGTAACTCTTACAAATGTTATTTAACAATTTACAAATGCGACTTACAATTTAGAAATTAAAACAAGGATTTACTGATCTGAAATGGTTCACAGTTATAAATATGAAGTTTAATCATAAGTACATACATAATTTTAAGATGAGGTATAAACTAAGATGCAACAGTCGTGATTGTTATGTTTCTGGGATTACTACTGAGTTACTTATTTATAATTTATTCTACTAAATGAATTGGTCCAAAAGACCATTTCAGTTTCAAGTCAGACAAAAGGTATACGTGGTATTTACGCAAGCACATATGAAATGTGAAACATATGTATGTGATTATATACAAGATTTACAGTACAGACTATAACAAAAATGAACAGTACAACATGGCATTTCAGTAACATGCACATTAGAACAAAACACCTCAGGTACAATTTTAAACAACTGCGCTTGCAGCTGTTACTGAAACAGTATAAAAAAAATTTAAAAAGTAACATTCCCAGGATTACTACATTCAAAGCATTTTGTTAATTGGTACTTAATCTTAGGATTTTGGTGCTATACAAGAACATTTCTGTATCACCAAATGTTCTATTACTTCTAGATGTAGAAGAGGCCAGTCTATTTACCCAGCCATTAGATCTTCAAGATTTGAAACATTATAATAATTATTTAGACCAAGGGAAGTCAGTGTTCTAATACAAGTTAATTTATATGTAACTGAATCAAAAGTTTTATTTACATATTGCATTATGGGCAACCATCCTAATTGGTGACAAATAATTTATGGAGCTACCCTATAGATATTAAGAGTATTGCCCTTCTGGGCAGATGCTGGTTGAAGAAAGATATGGTAGGGATTCTGACTACAGAAAGCTTCACATTGGACATATTTCAACTCAGCACAACCTACACATTTGTCTCAGTCTCCAAGGATGACACTATATTTTGAAGACCGAAGCTATGCAAAATCTTTGACAATTAACAGCTAGTGCATATGTTCTCTGCTGCAGTGTGCATGTCAGTCTTGCATCTGCCTTAGTTTTGCTTTAAATTTATTCTGCTTAAACTGGCCCCGAAACTTTTCTAAATGATACATTTTTTACTTGTGACAGTTGATGTATAGTGAGGAACTCTTTGATAAGACCTATGGTTGGGTTTAACTTTATGATCAATAAGCATTTATATTTTTCTCAGAAAGTTCTTCTATTTAGGGATGGGCAGGCATCCATGAAAGAAACATAAAGTAACAACTTTGTCAACTAAATAAGTATCCCCCCCCCACAACTGTCAGGTTATCCCATCACTAACAAGCAACAATCTGCAAAATAATGACAATGTTGCATGTCCATTTCTAATAAGTGATATACAATCACATACTCGCTCTGCCTTAAAGTAAACCAACAGCCATATCTAGCTACAGGAAGGCTACCCACAGGGGGGCAGATATCAGGAATTCTTAACTCATCAAATAAGGTCTGTTTCATAGATCAACTAATAAAGGAGAAAGTACATCTGTTGTTTAGGTTTATATATATATATACCAAGCAAATGACCACAGGGGCCTTCATAAACCTAGCCATGCACCCCAAATGTATCCAACTAGTTTTGTTACCCTAGAGGTTATTTTAAGGGTATATGTAAGCTAGGGCACGGGTGGCCAAGCATTTACAGGATGCCTCTATCCATTAGAGATAGGTGCCAAATCAGGGGTGGATTTCCAATTTCCCATTCACTGGTCCAGGTCGTTTGAATATGGTTAGGGAGAAACTCTGCTTCACATGGATGGAAAGCTTGTTCCAGAGAAAGGGTATTCTTTTAGGTGCATATCTGTCCATCCAACATGTTCTACTTATGTTGTAAGCAGGGTTTAAATCTCTAGATTGGGTAGTTCTGATGCCATTTATTTTGTATATTTGCAAAAGGTCTATCAGAGTGGGATCTAAGGATGCCTTAAATACCAGACATAGATCTCCCCTCAACAGTCTAGGAGACAGAGTACATGGATAGGGCTTTGAGGCAATCCACATAGGACATGTTGTTAATGCCATGCATTCTTTTTACTAAGAACCTCTGTGGATGCTCCAGTTGTTGCATGTGCCTGGTCAAGTATATATCAAAGAGTGATCTACTCAATGAGGGATCTGATGAGGGCTGAATACAGATGAACAATGGCTTATTTGAACCAAAATGCCATACCTCTACTTATAAGTTGAGCAACATAGAATCATTTCTTTACTGTCTTAGACACATGTTGGTCAAAAGCCAGACTGCTGTCTACATATCTTCCCAAAGCCTTGACTACTGGGTTTACCCTTAGTGATGTGCTATCAGTGAGGTAGTTTCCTTGGGTGGATGACTTCACTACCATTATGCAGTTCTTGGCACTGAGTTTTAAAATGTGGCTCTGGCACCAGTAATTTGACTATGTTAGTTCTTCTTGGAGGATATTAGAGTCATGGGGGATTCTATGACTACTTCTAGTTTTCAATTGTCTGCAAACATGGTCAGACAAAGGTCCTTGATAGTGGCCTTGACTTCTGATAAATAGATGCCAAAAAGGATTAGACCCAGCACAAAGCTCTGAGGGACTCTGCTAGTAACTGGCCTCTCTGTGGATGTGGACTCCCCCTAGCCTAACTTCCTGGGACCTATCCGAGAACAAGCTGGCTATCCAGTATATTATTTATTTATTTATTTTATATTTGTTGACCGGGCTAGTCTAGCTGAATACATATCCATTTTCAGCAGAGGCCCGGGGAGAAAAGCTCCATGCACAAATACATGAAGGCATTAAAAACTTAGAAAAAATGACTAGCTTAAATTATACAGCATAATATGTAAAGAAAGTAAATTTTGTGAATACTGTACAGAGACATTAGAGTAGATTTTGGAGATAAACATGTCTTAATTCTATAGAGGGGTTACAAATATAATCAGGCAACAGTTAAACATAGTAATTAAGCATCAACATTCATTTGAGAGAAAAAATAAAAACCAATAAGTAAGAAAAAGAAAAATAGAGACCAGGAAGGACAAAATGCAGGTAAGAAGGGGTTAGTAGTTGATAGTCAATGACTTTCAAGGTGGGGTATTTGTTATAAAGCATGAGATGAGGGGGGGGGAGAAAAAGTGAAGAGTATTTTCCAATCAGGCTTTGAGCAGGGACAAAGCCATTGTCTTTTTAGGTAATGTCTGAGGTGTTTCTTAAAGAGTTGTGTAGATGAGAGAGAAGTGAGTGTATTTGGAAGCTTATTCCAAATTCTACCAACAACATTGGAAAAGAGTGAATCTCCTGCTTTGTTATTAGATATATTGTTGGCAATCTGTAACTTATTAGCTGAGCGTAGTGTTGTAAGATTTTGTATGGGGAGATCAGATTAGATAGGATAGGGGTGTTGGTGGGGTGGTGCAGAATTTTTTGTGCAATCAGCAGTTGATTGTATTGTAGTTGGTTTTGTAGTTCTAACCAACTGAGTTGTTGAAGGTTGAGACAGTGGTGGGTTCTATAAGGGGAGCCAGTGGCAAATCTAGTAATATTATTGTAGCTAGTTTCCAGTTTGGAAAGGTTAAGCTTAGATAGATTGGTATAAATGGCAGATGCATAGAACAGGGTAGAAGTAAGCTGAGTCTGGGCAATAGATTTCCTAGCTAGTGGGGTAAGGAAGGGTTTTATTCTATACAGGAGCCTAGTTTTTATTGATGGTTTTATAGTATTGTTAACATGGACATCAAGCTGAGGTTATGGTCAATAGTTATGCCGAGGAGACGAGCAGTAGAGTCAGGGAAATACAAGTACCATTGTCAGAGGTAATGGTAAAGTGGATATGTGGGGATTTTTGGGTGGGAGTAAAAGTAAAAGTTTTGTTTTTGGGGTTAAGGAGGAGGCAGCGTTGGGTAAACCATTTTTCTACTTTGTTAAATACAGTTTGGGTAAGGGTCTGGAGGGAGGAGGAAGACTTGGCAGTACAGATAAGCGTAGAGTCATCAGCATATTGTATACAGGAGGTTTGAGGAAAAGCAGTGTGGAGATCATTAATGAAAATGGAAAAAGAAGAGGTCCTAGGATAGAGCCTTGGGGTACTCCAGTGTCCACTGGGAGGGGTGGGGATAGTTTATTGTCCCAGAGTACTGCTTGTTTTCTGTTTTCAAGATAGGATTTAAACCAAAGGCTTGCTTGTTGGTCAAGATATTGGGCTTTTAGTGCATTGATAAGTAGGTTATGATTAACCATGTCGAAGGCTTTTGATAGATCGATAAATAGAGCAGATGAGAGAGAGTTGTTGTTTCGATTCTTGTTAATACAGTCAGTAAAAGTTAGCAGGGCAGATGTAGTGCTATGAAAGGGCCTAAAACCGTGTTGGCAATTAGCAAGCAAGTTATTGTAGAGAAGGTGCTGAAGTAGTTGATGGTGGATACATTTTTCCATGATTTTAGCTAAAGGGGAGAGTAAAGCAATTGGACAGTAGTTGGAGATATCAGTGGATTTACCTCCTTTGTGTAAGGGGATTATATGGGAGATTTTCCATAAGGAAGGGATGTAACCTTCTGAGATAGTTCTGTTTATAAGGATAGAAACAGGGTATGCGATGGCTTTAGCAGCAATTTGAAGGTATTCTGCTGGGTGACAGTCAGCAGAAGGGGTGCAGGGTTTAAGTTTTTGAAGGAGTTTGCAGATAAAGGTAGTTGGTACTGGTTGTAAATGAAAGGGGGGCAGAGAATCATTGCTATGTTGTGTAGGAGTGGGGGTAGGGGGTGATAGTATTTTAGTAAGGGTTTGAATGGCTTCAATAAAGTAGTTGTTAAAAGCATTTGCTATTTGCAGAGGGTTGTTATGGGGGATAGAGCTGGGAGAGGTTTATGCCTAATTCCATGAGTTTGTTTACTAAAATGCCCAAGTATTGCATCAAATGCCTTAGCCAAGAAAAAGTACACAGTATGCACCATTTTGCCCTCATTCATTGCCGTGATGACCTTCTCAAAGAAGCCCACTAGACTGAGTAAGCATGATCTGCCCTTGACAAAACCAGACTGGGTTACTTCAAGTTTCTGAAGTATTCCTTTGTCATTATCAATCATTTCCATGATAATTCTTTTTATGGTTTTGCATGAGACTACTTATGGTTCTGTATATGGCTGTTGTGCAGAAAGATGACCATTGCAGTCCTCCATTTGTGTGGCATGAAGCCTGTCTAGAGATTACAGTTAAAGAGTGACTTCAGTGGTCCTGATATGTCATGTTTCATACAATTTACTAGGCATCCTGGGATATTATCAGGGCACATTGATGCTGTGTTCTTGGCCTTTGAGAATATATTTAGGTTCTGCTCCCTAGTGATAGTTTGGGAGTTATGTTTGATAATATATCCTGGGGTGTGACCAGGGAGAGGGGGTAAAACTGGAGGTGAATTTTTTGGCCAGCAGATTTGCTAAATCTTCCAGCTCAATACAGGTGGCTCCATTCAGAATTAGTTCTGCAGAGTGTTATATAGTGCCTTTGAGGTTGCAGACATAGCTAAAGAAAGCTTCACGGTTGTCATTAGCGTGGAAGGCAATTGTCACCTCAAAATTGGCTTTGTTACACTTGATTTGTCTTCTGAGTTGTTTTTTTTTACATTGATGACAGACTTTTTATGTTGCTGGGCATTGTACTTTGTAATTTTTGCTATGATTTTATACCTTTTGCTGTACAAACTATTGATATTGGGATTCTACCGTGGTGGTTTGTTTTTTTTGAGTTTGTTTTGAGCTTATTCCTGGTAGACTCAGCTGTTTCATTGCATCTATTAAAATAATTGTACATGGTATCTGTGAACAATTCTGTGTAAGCAGCTATGTTCTCATGGTTTGGGGGGGGCTTGAAATTTTGCCAGGTCATCACATAATAATGGGAATTTTGTCTTATAATACTTCCTAAATTTTGGCTAGAGTACTGGGTTTGATTTTTATTTCAAAGGAGATAGGTTTATGGTCCAGTCTTACCAGAGAGAACATTAAAATGGGGGTTGCAGCATTTTCTCATGTTTGTGAGTACCAGGTTCACCTCAAGTGGGTGTATGGACTATCTAGTCCAGGATGTTTATATTTACAAATTCCAGGAATCTCTGGGTCTGCAAGTTTGGGATTGTGTATGAATCCAACTTTATAATAGGTTAGTTAAAGTTGCCCATGAATATGGTATTGGGTTGAATGCTGAGTGTCCAGTAAGTTCCAGTCTGAGCTATGTGCTTTCTGGGTCATAGAGGGTGACCTATAGCTTGCAGGTATATGGTATGGGACGTTACCTGTGGTAATTTAGACATGGTGAAACTCAAGCACATCATCCTGTTTGGCCAGTCTTGAGAAGAGCTTGTTATTGATGCAGATTGAGATATTTCCACCTTTAGTCCCTACTTGTACAGTAGCTGGTCTAAACGTATGGAAAGCATCATTATAGCTCTGCATTGCAAGGGTGCTCTCTGCAGCTTTGAACCCTGTCTCAATAACTCCACAGATATTTGCATTCTCCAAGGTGAGAAGAGGTTGGAGAGGAGTAGCGTTTCTTCTTTAGGCTCCTGGCATTGAGCAGTAACACCTTGAGATTCTCTTGGGGTGGTTTTGCTATGTTGGAAGGTTTGTTAGTTTAGCATTGCCTGAAAAAGGCACTGTAGGGAAGACAATATTATAGCCAATATTCAAAAGTTACGAGGGGACAGAGGCAGACCATCCTTGGCCAAGTAACATGGTCTGTCAACCATATCCTACTATGCAGACAAATATTGTACCCCTTGCAATAATACCGTAAGCTAAGTCAATCATCTTCTGTTAATATTGTGGCATCATCCTTGGTGAATGTAGAAGGATGCTTATACTAGCCTGGGACACATAGTCCAAGAGATCCATAATGTCTCTCTTCATACAGTCCAGGGAGGTACTTCTCAGGTCATCTACATCCACATGGATTATGGATAAGCCATACTAGCTCTTCTGGGTCAATGACTTGAGTGCATGCACGATTTGGCAGATCATGGTCCCTGATAGACAACTGACCATAACTATTTCCTTACTCTGCCTGGCGAGTGAGACATCTATGTTTCTTGCAATGGGAGTCCCCAATGACTAAACTTTTGCAGCTAGTTTAACCAGCACCCTGGGCTGGTACAATGAGCCAGTATCCCACCCCCTTAGCTCTTCATATGACAATAAAAAAACACTCAACCGACTTATTACACATCCACGTACCACACCACCATCACCAAGCTCTTCCACTGAGGAAGTAAAATAGCCCCTAGCCAATCACAACTAGCACAGTCTAAGGTTTCTTCACTGATTTACAGTACAGAATTCAACCAAGCTACCCTCCACTACCAGAGAGCAGCACTAACCCTTCTAGGCTCTTAAATCAAAAAAGGAACCAGAAGTGCTAGATCCTCATTGATAGGTGTTATGGATGGCTATAATCATATGCTGTAATATTGTCTGGGAGGATGGAGACTACCCCAGAAACAGCGAGGCTGTAAAATGAGGAAAACAAAGTCGGAAAGCCTGACTTCAAGGCTGTAGATAAGAAAGCAAGAATCACAAACATAAGGAACATGGTAGGCAAGCTTACTCAGAGCAATAGAAGCAAGCACTGAAGGCACATATTCTATACAACAGCAAATAAGATAATAGCCTAGACCACAGAGTTGAATGGCTAAAGTTGTAGACAGACCAATCTCTCTGCAAGAGGTAGCTGCAGGCCCCTTCATCCCATTATCACTGGTGAGATTTCAAAAATCTGACCCAAAGCTTGCTTGCTTTGATGGCAAGAACCTCAGAAGTGGTGTGCTTTTGGTGCCCTCATTTCCACTCACAGACCACTTGAATAGGAATCAGGAAAAAAAATAACCTGATCAAGGGTTGGACCACCTCAATGAAAATACAGAGAGAAGAAGTCCACCATCCACAGGTCTCTGAGAATCAGAACAACTACAAGAGGTGCCATTAGGAAAGAAAACTACTCTCAAATGAAATCCTGAGTGACTGGTTTAAAGGAATGCATACAAAATAGCCATGCCAACTGAACAAAATTTTGAAGGACTTGATTAGGAAGGTTTCCTTTAAGAATGAATCAAATCATCATGGGCAACCACTCTCCCTTCAATGGAAGAAGACCTCAGAGCAACTCTCAGTGCCTTTGGTTTGACACCAATAGTGGACTAATTAGAATCAGACCTAGCCAAGGGGTAAAAGAGGCATGGTCATCTACATGCAAAGACAGGCAACCCTGACCATGTCCTGAGGGGATTCAACACTTCTTGATGAATATGTGCAACTGACTTTCATTCCTTTGTCCTATGGAGGCCAAGAAGAAACATAATTCTCTGCCAAGGATGAGTTATGGAGTAGTTACACATGTGGATTCTACCAAAGGACGGCCACAACTCCCTAAGCTTTACAAAGCCTCAATGACCCAGTGAGAAGAGGACCATGAGCCACACTACAAAGTACTCAGGATTAGTCTTCTGAGTGCCCCTGTATGGGGGCACTACCAGTGGATGTCTTGGGCTACCTTTACTACATATTAGGATGGAGGGGTAACTCTGTAAAAATCTAACCACAAATTTCAAATTCCACCCAAAGAATTTTGGCCAGGTCACCTTAGCAGACATCAGCCCCACCAAGAGCTCTAAAATGGAACTTCGAAAGAATCTCTCTTCTGTATGAGTGAGGATCCTTGGCGTCCTCTGGCAGTGCGTTTGCTATTATTGCCAACTATTAACCTCAGGCAGACCGAGTCGCATAAGCAATCCCCTCTTCTGCTTAATAGACTGTGTCTCCCAGCTACAACACTCCCAGGGCCCCTACACTGAACAGAGCTAAACCCACTATTCACCTCAGGCAGACCAAGTCAGATGAGCAATTCCTTCTTCTGGTTGATAGACTGCATCTTCCAGCTACAACACTCCCAGGATCCCTACACTGAACAGAGAGAGCTAAAGTATTCTTGTCTAAGGTTTCACACCATATCTGACATATTTTGTTGTAAAGCACATAAATCTGTAAACATCTGTTTTTAGCGTGCACACTGCCAACGGTTAGAATTAAGTTACATTTTCACCTGTCTTCCCTTTATAAACACCTAAATTATCCTGCATCTTCTGCTTGACATGCATTATCATCTAATACTAAAATGTCAGCCAAAAAACAAAGGAATCCCAGAGCCAAGGCTTAGAAAACACTGATATTTAAAAAATATGTAAGTGCTTTCGAACAGAGTTCTTCAGACAAGTTAAAAATGTAGCAAAACCAACTTTTAAACACATAGCAATTAAAAATAATCCAATTATTTTGCTTATAACAATTACTTATGCAAATCCCTTGACTTTAAAACCAGTCTTAAAGAGACCTTGTCATTAATACCCGGATTTCTATCCGCACAGAACTTAAAAATCCAATACAATTCCCTTTCTTCAGTATAATGATTGACTTTTTTTACATTTTGAGGAGTTCCCTGCTTTTAGCCTGTTGGAAGTATTTCTCTTTTTGGAGTTTAATACTAAAATTTGTCTTTTTCTTTAACTGTGTAGCGAGTCACTCCGTTCTTAAGACCCCTGTTTCCACCCATAGTTCAAACTACTTGTATCTGTAACATAACTTTACTCCAATTTCTCCCCTCCTTCAACCCTTACTAACCTGCCTACCTGGTATCCCCAGCTCCTTTCTATCCGTTTTCCACTAGCTAAATCCTTATTTGTACTGAACTCTTCTTTCTTTCTCCCTCCCCTCTTCAATAGTTGCAAAAGCTATATTTGGTTCTTTACCCACTGATTTGCAGAAATCCACTCTTCACTGATTTTAATTTTCTTGCGATTTATAGCCGTGATGGTAGGGCTTGCTATTATCCTATAAGTAATATTCTCTTGTATTAGAATTTGCATATCACCAGAGTCACCTGTCCCATGATTCCTTGCGGCATTTATAATCACTTTGCATGACCAATCACCATTTTAGAATGTCTCTTCTGTACGAGTGAGGACCCGTCGCATCCCCTGTTCACTATCATTAGTAAGCTAATCATTGTTTCTGTCTGTTCTTATGTTATTTTGCCTATTTTAGTTTTTTTTTTTTTTTTTTTTTAGCTGTTGGATTGTAGCTTTCACTGTTTTTTGTCCAGCACTGCATATAGTGTTACCATACGCTGTTGGCCTGATGTGCATACATCTGATATCACAATTAAGGGCATGAAACATTTTACATGCTAGTGGTGTTGTACATTAAGCTGTTAAGACAAACGTTACCTGTGGGCTGTCTCCTTCTATGGAGTTTAATTGGTTTCTATTTTTGCCTTAATAATTGTTGCTAGCGATGTTGCTCAAGTTGCTACAAACTACAGTGCATGCTTCATGTTATTCCCCAGTTACATGGCGTAAGCTATGGTTGTGCATGTGTTCTGTAAAATATTTCTTACTGCTGCTTACAATATTTCCTGCCCTACATGTTTTTACAATGCCATAGGACTTCTTTGGATTGCGACCTTTCTGTCTGTTTGCTTGGTTAACCAAGGAATTCCTTCCATTCTCTGTAGCTCTGTATGCATACTCTTTGTTTTACCCCATATTCCTATGGCTAACAATTGTATGGACCATTAATTTAACATAAGTACCCTGTCCTACTATCACTTTTAGTGAGCACGCTATCATAAGCCTTAAACTCAGTTTAATTATTAGATATTTCTGGTGGCCAATTGACCCAATGTGCTATTTTTAAACACAGTATTACTTGTATCTAACAACTATTCCAAAAGTATGTAGCCACTGAATCATAGACTTATCTTTATGTATTTAAGTAATTATACGTACATACTATACCTGTCCTCAGCTAGCATATACCTACAGCAACCTGCTACTAATCAGAGTTAACTCTCTTCCAGTACCTTAATTATAGCCAATATTGACCTATAAAGAGGAAACTCGGTTAGCAAAGCTGATTTTACTTGAATAATTCTGACCGTGAACTTGAAACCTGTTGTGGTAATTTCTAATGGTATATTATAATTACTGTGTCTCTGTCTCTGTCTTCGCTGTATTCTCATGTAACCCTGCTATACTTTCTTTGTTTTTTTCTTCTCCTTCCAGCCCACTATTCACCTCAGGCAGACCAAGTTGCATAAGGAATTCCCTCTCCTGCTTGACAGACTGCATCTCCAGCTACAACACTCTCAGGACCCCTACACTGAACAGAGCTAAAATATGCTTGTTTAAGGTTTCACACCATACTTGAGACATCTTGTTGTGGATGACATCAATTTGTAAACATCTGTCTTTAGTGTGCACACTGCCAAGGGTTAGAATTAAGTCACATTTTCACCTGTCTCACCTTTCTAGATATCTAAATTGTCCTACATCCTCTGCTTGACTTGCATTATCACCTAACACTAACATTTGTCTTTTTCTTTAAGTGTGTAGTCACTCCGTGCTTAAGACCCCTGTTTCCACCCATAGTTCAAACTGCTTGTATCTGTAACATAACTTTACTCCAATTTCTCCCCTCCTTCAACCCTTTCTAATCTGCCCACCTAGTATCCCCAGCTCTTTTTTGTCCCATTCCCCAGCTGAATCCTTCTTGTACTGTACTCTCCTTCTTGATTTCTCACTCCCCTCTTCAGTAGTTACAAAAGCTATATTTGGTTCCTTACCAGTTGATTTGCAGGAATCCACACCTCACTGACTGTTTAAATTTTCTTGGGATTTACAGCCTCAACAGTGAAGCCCTGCTCCGTTCAGCCCTTGCTACACTTGGGCTTCACTTCACTCCCCTAACCTACCCCGAACTCACAACCATCCACACCTTCTGTACATTTATACTTTCACAAAACATCACCTCCTATAAAAACTCCTCCCCTTCCTGTCCAACTTATCCAGTTGATGCATTCTGCCTTTCTTGTTCACCACACCTCTTCCTTCTAGTTTACTTAGTTCTTTCCCTCTTCACTTTTCCTTTACTCTTAAATAGACACACAGTCTATCTTATCCTTTACCTCTCTCCTTAACTGTGCTTCTTCCTCCATATCCACATCACCTCCCCTCCCTGTCATTCTTTTCTAATTACTTGTCTTTCTTAACTTATCCCATAGCCTGCCATCACCTTTTAATCTTTCCTCTCTGTCATCTATCAGACTTCCTTTTCCTCTGCCCCCCAAACATGATTTCTATCCATATCTTTACACCTTTCTTCCTCCTACATCTCTCCTTACCTGCTAACAAGCACCTCACCCATTAATCTACCACCCACACTTACCCATCCACGTTTTAACACTGACAAACCATACCATGTCATAATTACACCTTATTTAATTAACCCATCTTAAGTTTTCATGCACAAATACAAACTTCTTGACACCAACCCCCATCCTCACAAAGCAAAGCTCAATCACCTTACAAATTAGTTTAAGTCTCTCCAAAAATATATTCTTATGTGGCAATATTCCCCCTAACCCTGGGCCCAGTACCTCTCTCAGTCATGACACTACCTACATACCCCCTGCTATCACAAATCCTAAACCATCCACCAAAAGTTTAACTATCATCTGTATGAATATTTGTAGCCTTCTAAACAAAATCTGCAAATTCCATGCATGAATTGCCCATTACTCACCTGACATAGTTGGTCTCACCGAAACATGGCTTAAACCTCACATCACAGACACTGAGATTCTTCCTCCTGACTATAATGTCATCTTCTCTGATAGGATACACAAAAAAACAGGTGGCATAGTAATATTTTATTCAAACCAACTTAACATCTCGTCATACTTGCCAACTGCAAACTAAATAACCACAAAATTCTATGCATTACTGGTATCTAAATCCCTCCAGGGAATAATATCCCCATTCTAAAAAAATGTTTTCTCCTGGACTTACAACTATTCATAAATGATAATATAATTCTTGGGGATGTTAACGTCAACTGACAAACTTTAACCACTGAGTTCCCTACCTCAGATATAAATCCCCATGGCTTCACTCAACTAATTTCCAAGGTCACCCATTACAACATACCCACCAATAAAGGCTCCATCCTTGCCTGGATCCTAGTATCCAATCCTTGCTTGTATCACAACCCTACAACTCTCCCAGATTCTATCAGTAATCACCTCCCAAGCCATGTTCAAAGGCTTTCTCTACATCATGTCAGGCAACACAAATATAAAGAATGCCTTAGTCTCACTAACTTCAACCCGGATGAGTTTAATAATATACTTGCCTCTATAAATTGGTCCTTCCTCCTTAGCCTACCACTAGTGGATGCCATTCCAAAATTTACCTGCATATTCCTGGATATTTTTAATTCCCTAGCACCTCTCAGGAAAAAATTAGTTAAATCTCAATCAGCACCTTGGCTTTCTTATTCCACTGAGCCCTTATGCACAATAGGGATATAGCATGGAACAACTGGTTGAAATCTAAATCACCGAATCAACTACAAACACCTTTGTAACCTCACCAAAAAACAAGTCAATGAAGACAAAAAACCCTACTATCTAAAACCTCAAATAAACCATCAAAAATAATCCTAAAAAATTCTGGAACAACATTAACAAGATCCTTAACCCAGGTTCTCCCAACATACCAAATTCACGCCCAAATAATTCTCCCTCTGAAACCACCACTAAGTTTAACTCCTACTTCACAGACTCCATTAATAAAATAACTCATAATAGTCACAACCCTAACCCTACACCTCCTCTCCCATTACCCCAACAGCATATGCACTTTTTGTCTCAAATCTGTTCCTACCCCCTACATTAAATTACCTTCTAAACAAACTAAAGCCCTGCTCTCCCTCATCAGACAATCTCCCTGCAGAATTCCTAAAGCTAGCAGATAACTCAATAGTCTACCAAATCTTCATGCTAATTAACAGATTTATTCAAGAATCTATAGTCATTTCTATCTTGAAAAACATCACTATAATATCATCTTCTATATTATTCTACCTCACAAAGGTGAACAATCCACAGAACTCACAAACTATAGGCTATAGCAATTCTGTCTCCCACTCTCAAAAATATTTGAAAAATGCATTCATAAGCAACTTCTCAAATGTCTTCTAAATGGAAATCTACTCACTCCAACCCAACATGGCTTTCATCTTGACCACAGCACAACTACTGCTCTAGACTCCTTTACTCATACCATCACTAAAGCAAGAGAAAATAATAACTTGGCATCCTCCCTTTTTCTGGGCCTCTTTAAAGTCTTCAGCACAGTCTCTCACCCCTTGCTTCTCTCTAAAATGTCTGTCCTGGGTTTCTCTAACTCTACCCTCAACCGGTTTTCTGACTACCTTTCTAACCAACATCGGTCTGTCAAATGGCTTTCTTTCTTTTCTAATTTCCTCCCTGTTAACAGTGGAGTACCAGAAAGTTCCATTCTTGGTCCAATACTATTCAATATCTTTGCTAACAGTTTCATTCATCCTGCTCTCAATCCTCACTAATACAATACGCTGATGACTGCACTACCATCTGCTTATCCGACAATCTTTTACACCTTCAATCCATTACCCAAAAATCCTTTAACTCTATAGAAAGTTGGCTAAATGACTCACCTAGTACTTAACCCTAAACAAAACAAACCACTCCTATTTCTCCTAAAATCTCAATCTTACATCAAATCATCCTGCACTATCACATCCCTTGATAACACCTTAATAGAAGTAGAGACACACATTATTAATGATCAACTAAAATTCAATCTACTTATCCAAAATTATATTTAAAACATCACCAGAAACTTGGTATAGGTTCATAGGTTCATAGGTATGTACTAGGCTAATGGCCCTGGAGCCTTTACAAGCTTAGCCCATAGAAGCGTCCTGGCATTGTGACGCCCCATGTTAGCTCTCAGTGCCTCTATCAAGTAGAGCCACTTGGGTGATCCCTGGGGTGAGCTATTTCCCATACACTTATCAAGATTTCTGTTTTAGAGGGCCAGTGAGGTGCTCTGCTTGACATGTATTGGAAGTCTATTCCAGAGCATGGGCAGTCTCTGGGTTATGAACCTGTCCCTCCAACATGTTCTGTTGATTGTGGTAATGAGATTGGGGTCTCTGGAGCTTGTGGTGCGGACAGATTGGGATTTCTTTAGATGTAGCATTTCTAACAGAGCTGGGTCAGACATGGCTTTGTAAGTCAAGCAGAGATCACCTCATAGTAGATAATATGTGACAGAGCATGGCTGGAGTTTTTTGGGGATGTCTGTGTATGTGCTACAGATCAAAACAAATCCTTAACAATGACTCTAGACTGTCCCTTGATAATGCTTATCTTCTTCCCACCCCTGCCTCTCCTATTTTAACCAGCCTACAATCTACAGACATTCTAACAAAAATCAGGTAAATACGTTATGATAGGGATTAAAGATAGTTATGAGATCTATGATTATTACATGTTCAATGATAGCACCAATACTGTAGATTATGTAATTGTGACAATAAAGACAACCTTGAGACAGATAACTGTTTGCATGTATAGAACACCAAAGTCAAGTGCTGATGACTTAGAGGAATTTAAATATTTTCTGTATGAAACACAGGAGGGAAATAGAAGCTGGTGACATACTTTTACCAGAAACAGACTAGAATAATATTGATTCAACATTAGTAAGGAAATTATTTCCTAAATATGTTCAGGAACACTTACTGCAGATTGTAAACAAGCCCATAGGGTAACGGAACATGTTGCACACTGTTTGTGTATCTAAGAAAATGACTGTCAGTTTATGTCACATTTTTACCACCATTGATGTACAGTGATCATGTGATTATAGAGGTTAAATTATTACTGGATAAGTCTGCCAAACAGAAATATAAACCATTCCACAGAAGATTAATAACAGATTATATGGAAACAAAACAGCTAATATATAAAAATAATTGGAGTGATGCATTCAGTGGAAAAACTACAGAAGGAATGTGACATGTTTTGAAAGAGAAATTGTTTGAATGCAAAAAAAAATGTTTAATATCAGGATCTAGTCATACACAGTCAGGAGAGTATATTTACATAACAGCAAGATACTTGATTAAGGAGATAGAAAATATAAGCAATGAAAATTGGTTTGAACTATAACTTTGAAAACTGCCATAAACAGTCAACAAATAAGCATAGTGTGAGACAAGATTAGGACAAAAGTGAAGAAAACTTTATATAGATAAATTGAGCATAATAGGAAACCATTTTACACACACACACACACACACACACACACACACACACACACACACACACACACACACACACACACACACACACAATATAGGAGAAAATACATACAAATTGATAAATTGTGTGTACATTTTAAAATTTTATTTCCAAACCCAGTAGATTTTGGATATATTTATAAAATGTTAAAGAAAACAGTTTGGTTCCACTAAGTGGGTGATAAATTGTGTTAATAATATCCAGGTAACTTTATATACAGAAATTAAATTAGATTAGATTGAAAATTAACTATGCAAACTAGACCCAAATAAAGCACACAGAGGAGATGAAATTAGTAATAATGACCTGAGAGCACTTCAGCATGAACTCACAGTATCATTAATCAGTACTAATTTCATGAACTTTAATCATACTTTGACTTAGGGATGGAGTCCATTCCTGTCATAGTATTAGAAACCCAAAAGATTTGGAGAAATTAAGAAGGGAGATACCATTATATCTTGTCATAAAAATATGTATTAGTATATGTATTAGTAATATGCTTAGTACATTTAAGGCTTGAAAAGGGTTAACACATT
Source organism: Protopterus annectens (assembly GCF_019279795.1). Taxonomy (NCBI): domain Eukaryota; kingdom Metazoa; phylum Chordata; order Ceratodontiformes; family Protopteridae; genus Protopterus; species Protopterus annectens. The sequence continues at coordinate 969,431,766 of NC_056737.1, read as the reverse complement.
TATTCTATTTCACACTGCATAAAATCTGTACGAATTGCAGAAGCTTTCTAACCTTGTATTGTCATGAAATATGTGCAGCTATTGCTTATGCTTTGGAAATTTACAGAGAAACAGATAATTTCTGCTTGTGTCAGGAAAATAATGAATAGAACAATATTGCTTGTATTAATGTTATGAGACTTAGACAAGGAGTTCCGCTTGTGCTGTGAGAAAACACACAGCTGCAGAACCTATAGATAATCGGAACAAAGGCTGCTTGAAAATATGAACTGCAATCAGCATTTGCTTGTGTCTGAGTTAGAAAAGTACCTTGAAATGTAACACATGTATTAGAACTGCACAATAGAAGCTTGTAACGGGCTAGGGCCCACCAAGGCCAGGTTGTTTTTCTCAAAATGTTTTTCATAAATCCAGTCATGTCAGCAGAAAATCTGAGTAACATCTGCTGTAGAACAATACTGAAAGTTGTGTTTGATTACGTCAGCCATAGAAGGCAATGTCTTGTAGAACAGTATAAGAATAGCATACTTTCTGTTAGTAGTTTGGCAAAATCCTGTATTTGCATGTTTTTGTCTCCTTACAGCAAGTTATTAAATGTGCCTTAACTGAACCTTACGTGTGTTGGTCTTTGAAGTTTTTTTCCTTTGACATATTGGTCCTTCGGACCGGAAACCCTCACTTCACATTGGATCAGACAGGCCAGGTGGCTGAAACCGTATGGGGAAGAAACCGCATCGGTTCTTCTTATTTGAAAAGCCTTCCGACTGAATTGTCGTACAAAAGAGGCCAGCCACTTTCTGATCTGCGACTGAAGGACGGGTTTTTCACGAACCAGGTGATCAATCACGAAGGCTCAGGTAAGGTGAATCTACTTTTTTTTCTGTTTTAGATCAGGGACAAGATTTGTATTGTTTTTGTCAGGACTGTATTTTTTACAAGTCATGGACAGAAAAGATTACTGTCTTGTCATAGATCAGGGAAAACAGAGTAGGTAGGCAGTCATTCTGAAAAGACTATAACAAAATCCGTGGTACCACGTTAAAAATAAGAAGGGTTACATAACATTCAAAAGGTTAGAACAAGATGGGTAATAATTGCACAAAAAGACCCCAAAATCCGCCGTTAACTGAAGACGCGAAATACATGCAGTCACAGCGTGCTGATAATATTAAATACTACTCAAAATGGGTTAATAAGTATGAATTTGATGGTAAATTAGAAAACTCCTCACTTGTTAAACTTGTCAAACAGCTTAAAACCAATTCCAGAGGTCGGGTAAAAAAGCAGCGCCAATTAGGAATTCCTCAGGCACACAGGTGGATTGAGGAAGTAAACCATAGGGAACAAAAGAATAATGATTTAAAAGCAATGTTTTTAGATAAGGAGGACAATAACTTAGTAACAGCATCGGCCCCTCCGCCTCCCTTACCAGAATATGAAGCACGTGAACAGGTTAGTCCACCCCCACGATATCCGATATCCTGCTATCACCATAAATAGAGACACAACAAAAGCAAAACCGTTTATTAGAGATCCCATCCAGACCAGGTCTCGAACACGGGCAGGTAACTCAAAAGGGGACATTGAATTATATCAAATGGGTAGGAATTCACGATCTATGAGTGAAGAAGAAATATGCCCACTTATATTAGTGGCTAATCCTCAGGCAGGGCAAGAAGGTCAGGACCCAACTATTCTAGTATATAGACCCTGGACTCCAGAAGACATCCGGAAAGCCACTGAGGGAATTCCCCATCCAAAGGTTAATTTTAGAAAGTTCTTAGAAGATTTACAAGGAATGAGGCTAAGTTATAATTTAAACGGAGAAGAGGTAGAAAAAGTAGTCAGACAAATTTTCGGACCAGATTGGCACATGATTAGTGGTAACTGGAATCCCTGTGACGCTGTGCTCAGGCCCCTCCCACATAGCAGCGCAGAGCTAGACAACAGAGTGAAAGGTCTTACAGACCGAATCTCTGAAAAATGGAAGCCTAGGGCAGACTGGACTTGCATTAATCAATGCATCCAACAAGAAGGTGAAACTATTGACAGATACTATGCCAGACTGTTAGAATGTTTTAATAACCATTGTGGAATGCAGGTTCTTGAAGATCAGACACAAGATTCCCCATATGAGCAGCAGTTAAAGAATGCATTTTTGAAAGGCAGCATTGCACCCATAAGCAGTTTTATTACAAAGCACATGGTAGATCATCGTACAAGCAGGTTACAGTCATTACTTGAATATGCTAGACATGCCAAAAGGCACTTTAATAGCAAAAAGAGAAAGAAAGCCCAAGTATTTTCTGTAGAAGATGGAGCAGAAGTTTATGTAGTACAGTCTGGGAAAAAGGGCAAGAGAAATGCCCAGGGAAACAAACAATCTGATCAGTGATCAGAGGACTTTGAAGGGCGAAAGAAAAGGGGTGAATGTTTTAAATGCAGTAAAAAGGGACACTTGGCAAGGGATTGCAAGAAAAACAAGAGGGCAACCACAGAGGAAGACAAGGAGGGTGAAGACTGACTATATGATAATCAAGAATCACTAGAAGGGGATAGCAGAGAAAGGACAAATGAGAATGTGACAGAGGGAGTAGAGGATGTGACAGAAGAAATAGAGGAAGTGCAGGAAGTTACGGACAGTGAAGAAAATGAAATATTGGATTTAGCTTTATTGAGCTTAGAGCTCTATTTAGCAGACACAAAACCAGAAGTTACACTCTTGGTGGAAGGGAGGGAAGTAAAATTCTTGTGTGACTCAGGGGCATCACGGACCCTGATACATCCCTCCAAACTGCCAGAGAATTCAGAGTCACCTGATTATATACTAGTGAAAGCAGCTAATGGACAGCTGTATCGGGAGCCCCTCTCCCATAATATTGCAATAACTGATCCTGTTTCAGGATTGACCCAGAAAAGCAAAAATGTTGTTTCCGCAAAATGCCCAGTAAACCTCTTTGGCAGAGACCTTATGCAGCTATTTGGTATAGCAGTAGTTCCGACTATGCAGGGTATGGAAGCACAGCGACAAATTGATACCTTTGCAGTGCAATCGGAGGGTGAAATGTTTTATTGGTACAGCCAGGACTTGGTTATGACTGGTCCAGGGGCAGTGACCGAAGAGTTGATGAATGTAGCCATCAGCAAGTTCCCCCTCCCTTGACATTGATAAACAACATTTGTTGCACTGTACTCTGTATTATTGTAACACACCAGGACCTGATAAGGAATATGAGCAAGAATTGTTTAGAAATCGTGCAAACAGATTGATATTACGTAATCTGTACTGGGACATGGAAGGGAACAGTGTAGCCAGCTGTTCATTGCCCCAGGAGTTCTTTGCACTCTATAAATCTAATTGATTACCACATGTTAGCTTAACTAAGGACAAGAATGTAAAATGGGTAGACTTAGGAGGAAAAGTCATGAGATGGGAAAAGCAGACAGAGTTAGAACTGTCAGAACAAGGAATACAAATGCAGAAGTTGAACTGGATAACTCAGACCCACCCAGCCGTGCACTTGCAGTCTAGCAAGGACAGCTGATTAGCACTCCTATTAAAGGAGGAAGAGAATGCCTTACAGAATATATCAGAAACTCTCTGGTCAACAGGAAAATCAGATGTAGGACTTATTCATACAGCGGGACCAGTAACTATCATGCCAAAGTCAGCATTTAGACCACAGAAAAGACAGTATCCCTTAAGAAAAGATGCAGAGATAGGAATCAAACCTATTATAGCAGCTTTACTTAAGGAAGGGGTGCTGGTGGAATCTCCTGATTCACCATGTAACACACCCTTAATTCCTGTTAAGAAAACAAATGGAGGGTGGCGTATGGTCCAAGATTTACAAGCTGTAAATGACGCAGTAATACCAAGGGCACCTACAGTGCCAGACCCACACACCCTGTTGAATGATTTAAAACCTCAGCAGAAATATTTTTCTGTGGTAGATATCAGCAATGCGTTCTTTTCGATACCGATACACCCTGACAGCTAATATTGGTTTGCATTCACATTTCAAGGGAAAAGGTATACATATACATAACTACCACAGGGATATTGTGAAAGTCCGACAATATTCTCACAAGAAATGGCAAGCAAATTGGCGGGATTTACCCCACCAACAGGCAGTCAGATTTTACTTTATGTTGATGATATCCTGCTGGCGGCCCCCACCCAGCAAGATTGCAAAGAAGATACCATAGCGCTATTACAATTTTTAGCCACTGAAGGACATAAAGTAAACAAAAATAAACTGCAGCTTTGGAGAAAACAAGTTAAATACCTAGGATATGTAATATCCAAAGAGGGTAGGACATTAGATGAGGACAGAAAAGTAGCGATTTTACAAGCATCAAAACCCACTACCAAGAAGGAAATGATGTCCTTCCTGGGTACGACTAATTTTTGTCGGAGCTGGATTCCAAACTACGCCTTGGAATCTGCACCGCTAACTAACCTGATATATAAAAAGCCTATGGCAGCACAGGATTTATTACAATGGACACCAGAAGCAGAATCTGCTTTCTGGAAACTGAAACAGTTAATAGCGTCCTCATTAGTTTTAGGATTACCAAACTATCATAAACGTTTTTTCCAAACTGTAGATTGTAAGCAAGGTTATATGACATCAGTGTTAACACAGCAGCATGGGGACAAGCAATGCCCTATTGCTCATTACTCATCACAACTAGACCCAGTGGCACAGTCTTTACCCCACTGTGTACAAGCAGTAGTTCCAGCTGCAATGGCAGTACAGGCTTCGGCCTCAGTAGTTTTGTTCCACCCTCTCACATTGAGAGTGCCTCATGCAGTCACGATTATTTTACTGCAAGAGAAGGTAGCATATCTTTCCCCTGCTAGGCATCTTTTCTGTATGACTATATTGTTGAGCCACCCTCATATGACAATTGAACGATGCACAACTTTGAACCCTTCTACCTTGCTCCCAACCCCTGCAGATGGCACACCACAAAGCTGCCTGCAGATGATTGAGCAAAAGACACTGCATAGAAAAGATCTCACGGATGTCCCCTTGGATGATGCCGAGGTGACATACTACGTGGATTGCTCGTGCAAAAGGGGTCCTGCAGGACAGAACCTAGTAGGATATGCAGTAGTTTCTGATACTGAGCTTATAGAAGCGAAACCCTTACCACACAATTTATCTGCACAGGCAGCAGAATTGATTTCCTTGATATGGGCATGTACCTTAGCAAAGGGTAAATGTATGAACATTTTTACTGACAGCCAGTACGCTTTCTCTACTGTACATGTTTTTGCGCAACAGTGGAAAAATCGAGGAATGCTAACATCTACTGGCAAACCAATCAATCATGCATAATTTATTTTAGATCTTTTAGAATCTATTCAGTTACCTCAGAAAGTAGCTATTTGTAAATGCACAGCTCATACCAAGCAACAGGATAGGATTTCAAAAGGTAATGCGAGAGCTGATACAGCTGCAAAGCAGGCAGCTTTAGAAGTATTTCTTTTGAATGAGGAATTACAACCCTCTGAGATTTTAGACTTAGAAATGTTAAAGGCAATGCAGACACTTACTACGCAGGCTGAAAAACAAAGATGGGTAAAACGAGGAGCAATTCCCGAAAAGGGGCTGTACATCTCTAAAGAGGGGAAACCGATATTACCATCTAATTTGTTTAGATATGCAGCTTTGTTGAGCCTTGGGCAATGCCATGTCTCAAAAGGGGAGATGGTACAGCTGGTGAACCGAGTGTTCACGACATATGGATTCTTAAATTACTCTAAAAAATGTTGTTTAATGTGCCACGTTTGTAATAAACATCATGCACAAGGGGCATTAAAGCCCAAGCAAGGGAGTTTCCCTACACCACCATATCTGTTTCATACTATCTGTATGGATTTCATAGAATTTAACAAATGTGAAAATAAGAAGTATTGTCTTGCCATTGTAGATATGTTTTCCAGATGGGTGGAAGCCTTTCTGACTAAAAATCCAGATGCGGCTACCGTAGCAAAAATTCTCGTTAAAGAAATCATCCCTAGATTTGGCATTCCGGAAAGGATCTACAGTGACAATGGTACACACTTTGTAAACCAAACCATACAACAGTTAAGTAAACATTTTGGTATTTCTTTAAAAAATCATTGTGCATATCACCCGCAATCTGCAGGGTTAGTAGAGAGGCATAATGGGATTTTAAAGAGTAAGCTAAGGAAGTTAATTGTAGAAACACAGAGAAATTGGGTGTACTGTCTGCCCCTGGCACTGCTGAGCATGAGAACTGTTCCAAATTCAAAAGGATTGATTCCTTTTGAAAAACTATTTGGAAGGGCTTATTATATACCTCAGTGGAAACCTCTCATGCCCGCAGAACAGGAAGCTGACTGTACACTAGCAGAGTATATGAGAAATTTGTTGAATTCTAAACATCTGTTGCAGTCAAATTCTGTTTCAGATAAAGAACAAACCAGACCATCAGAAGTGGCAGTGGCACCAGGTACCTGGATCTGGGTGAAAACAATAAAGAAGAAGAATTGGGCGTCACCAAAGTGGGAAGGTCCATATCAAGTGCTTCTGTCGACACCCACTGCAGTCAAGATTGCAGAGTGTGCCTCGTGGATCCACCTGATGCACTGCAAACTAGTTAAGAACTTTGAAATGGACAAAAATCTTGTCACATCTCAAGACCAAAAATGATAGAATCCAGAACAAACAGGAATGCAGAACAATCATTTCCTCAGATGTATTGCATAATCATCCTGTTAACTGTACTAGTGACAATAATCTTTTTGTTGTGGCTATTCCTTTTTCCAGCCACACAAACTGAACTGAATAAACGTGAAGTGTTACTCATAGACTGGCACCCAAACTTCAACACTTACCAGGCAATTAAATATGTGTATGCTGAGACTTTCAATGTTTCGAATTGCTGGATTTGCACAGCTTTGCCGACAGCATACGGGGGATTATTAATGACTGCAGTCCCCCTAGGGGTCAACGAGACCTGGGAAAACTTGATTTATGATACCTCAATCATTACATCACAAGATAAAATTGCATTGCACTTGTCTGTTCCACAAAAGGAAACTGTGTGTTTTTATAAAAATTATATGTTCAGGTGGGTTGGAGCAATTGCAATGTGACTGTTCCTTACTACATGAAAAGAGACATTGAGGAGCTCTCTAATTATGTAGCCCAGGCAGGTATGACCCTGACCTTGAGCAGTATCCTACCTTCACCAAGAATGATGCCACAATACAGAGATAAGATGATCAGCTTTAACAATTGGCTTAAACTCTGGTGTCATTCAAAGGGGATCCAATGTCTGTCTGCCTGGGATGACATGCTGGACAAGCCACGCTGCTTATGAGGGACCGCTTGCAGCTGGCACCCCTGGGATTCGCGATATTGGCAAAGGCTCTTGCCACCCCCATAGTGCCTTTTTTAGGCAAGGCACAAATTCTAAACCTACCACCCTAGAACACAAAAAAGGAAAAAAACTAAGGGTAATGCTGCTCAATGCCAGAAGTCTAAATCTCAAAATGCACGCACTCGAGGCCCTTCTCAGTATGGAGAACATCGATGTCTGTGCTGTGACAGAAACCTGGTTCAAGGCTCCTGAGAGCACCCCAGCACTATCAGGTTTTACCTCATATCATGCGTTTCGGCCCCAAAATCCGGACAATACCAAGAAAGGAGGGGGGGTATCCATATTCATCAAGGACACCCACACCTCAAGACTGGTGGCAACGCACGATGCATCGGAGACCATCCAGGTGCGATTAACCATAGGCAAGACTGCTCTGCAAATTGTAGCATGTTACAGGCCACCCTCACAAACTCAGGAACCTCACATGGCCTTCCTGAAAACACCGGAGGGGATAAATGTATCACCAAACACCATCATACTAGGTGACTTCAATTACCCTAATATAGACTGGGAACACTTCTCAAGCCCAAGCACCCTAGCCCAAAAGTTCCTGGAATTCATAAACTCAAATGCCATGGAACAACTAGTCACCATCCCCACAAGAGGAGAAAACATACTTGATCTCATCATCACGAACATGGGAGCACAATGTTCAACACCGGAAGTATACCCCTCACTGGTGAGATCAGATCACAAACTAATCTCGCTGGAGGTCCTCATCCCACCCCCACCTGAAATAAAAAAGACCACAGTAAAGAACTTCTCGAAAGCCGACTTCACACTTCTAAAGACTAGTGTGGTCTCCTTTAAGGCCCCCGAGGAGGCGGAAAACAGTACTCAAGCCACTGAATCACTTACAAATGCCTTCTACCAGCACCTGCAGGACTGCATGGATAAGGCAATCCCAAGCAAAACAAAGACTCTTTGTACCAAAGGCAAGCGTCCAGTCTGGTGGACCCCAGCCATAAACAAACTCTACAACAAAAGGAGGAAGCTACTACAAGATAGAACAAAATCCTTAAAAGGTAAGACACCTTTGATCACTATAAGTAAAAAACTAAGAGCTCTCATAAAATCATCCAAAGCAAATTTTGAGAGAAAAATAGCTAAAGACTCAAAAGACAATCATAAGGCCTTCTTTAGCTATGTTAGAAACCTGGGAGGAAACTCCCAGATATGCTCAGAACTAGTTCAAAATGATGTGAAGATTACTGATCCTACAGACATTGCCAACATACTGGCTGACAGGTTCAGTGCAAACTTCTCTCTTCCCCCAAGAAGAGATATCTATACCAAGAGATTGCAGCTCCCCAAACATCTATAGCCCAAGTGAGAACTGCTCTCTCAAAGCAAAAACACAGCATCCATGGGACCTGATGGTGTCCCTGGCTGTGTGCTCCACGAACTCAACGAGGAATTAAACCCACAGCTAGGACAGCTGTTTAATCATAGTCTCACCTCTGGATACGTACCCAGGGAGTGGCGCACTGCAACTGTGGTCCCACTTCACAAAGGCGGTGCCTCCACCGACCCTGGAAATTACCGGCCCATTAGCTTGACAAGCCTTATCTGCAAAGTCATGGAGAGGATCATAATGGACCTCATAAATAAAGACATAGGGAATTTGCAGACTTTGGATCCAACCCAGTTTGGCTTTGTCAAAGGCAGATCATGCCTTTTAAACTTGGTTGACTTTTTCGAAACAGTCACCAAAGCCATTGATGAGGGAAAGGCAGTCCATACAGCCTACCTCGATTTGGCGAAGGCCTTCGATACAATACCCCACTCCGGTATCATTGAAAAACTCATCAGCTTAAATGTTAACCCATACATCACAAGATGGGTTGCAAACTGGCTGAGTGACAGAACCCACAGGGTCAGAGTTTTTGGCGCCATGTCAGACTCAAAGCCTGTCACAAGTGGTGTCCCACAGGGCTCAGTCCTGGGCCCACTCTTGTTTGGCATCTACTTTTCCGAAGTACAAGCAAACACAGGAGGGTTATGGCTGACAAAGTTTTCAGATGACTGCAAACTGGGCACCATAGTCGAAAACACATCTGACACAGATATCCTTCAGAAGGGTCTCACAGAGACGGATAGCTGGTGCCAGAGCCATGGCCTAAAGTTAAATGCCAAAAAATGCACAGTCATACCCTTCGGGAAAAACAAGGTTACCCCTAGCTACCATATAGGTGGCAATCCACTGAGCACAGAAGAAGTTATCAGGGACCTGGGGACCCAGGTTGACAGTAGCCTGTCATTCGACACCCATGTAGCTAAAGTAGTCAGGAAGACCTTCTACATTGCCCACCTTATCATGAAGGGATTCACATCTAGATCAAGGGAGGTCATAGTCTCCCTATACTCATCACTCATCAGACCAATGATTGAGTACAATGCCCCATTCGGAATGTATCTAACCCGACACTTGCAGCAGCTGGACAGGCCACAAAAGTTCCTCACCAAAAGGATAAAGGGTCTCAAAAATCTGTCCTATGCTGCCCGACTGAAAGAACTCCAGCTCTATTCAGTCGCACGCTTGCTCAGAGGTGACCTTTGCCTGACATACAAGGCCATGTCAAACCCAGATTTGATGAATATGCTTCACCTCAAAAAATCTAGATCCGTCAGAGCCACAAGGGCAGGAGACTTAAACCTCGACATGGCTATTAATAGGACGTGCTGGAGGGATAGATTCATCACCCAAAGACTCCCTATGCTGTGGAACAAAATCCCGGTATATGTGAGGCAGAGCACCTCGCTGGCCTTGTTCAAGAGAAATCTTGACCAATGGATGGGAGATCGCAGACATACCCCAGGGATTACCTCAGTGTCACTGCTCGACAGAGGCACAGCAAAATAATGGGTATAGTTCCCCATACTAAAGGGGTGGCGTAAGCCACAAAACTATGGGCTAGGCTTGTAAATGCCCTCGGGCAGATAGCCTAGTATGAACCTATGAACCTATGAACCTAAATGTTACACTAAAGCTAACAATGCAGGTTCTTATTGTAATACAAACTATGATTCATTTCTTGAATTGATGCACAAAACAATTGATGAAGTAAAACATAATTCTGTTCTTTATAAACAACTGTCTATAATTGATAGAAAAATGTTTCATGCAGGGCGAGTGTATATTCATAGCAAAGTTACTACTAAAGTGGAGGATTGTTATTTTGTGTGTGGCAGAAAGGCATACAAATGGTTACCTGAGAATTGGTCCGGCAGTTGTTTTTTGGGCTACCTGGTTCCGGCCATACGACACACTGCAGTGTTACCTCAAGGAAAAATTCGGAATGTCCGAGAGGTTGTCAAGAAACCCGTCAACAAACCTGAAAATCCAGTGGGGCAAATCGATGCGCGCTGGAAAAACCATCATTCTATAGGCGATAAACTGACACACATGGACTTGAATGACAGTGTTATATCGTGGGCAGGCATATCACCAGCATATGGAGCAGTGAAATCGATCTGGGAGCTGAGAAAACTGTCTAAACTTCTCGAAGTAATGAGCAATGCAACTTTTTCCGCTCTTGAATTGGTGACTGATGAACTGAATGCCATGAGAACTGTAGTGCTTCAAAACCACTGGCTCTCGACTTCACCCTAGTGGCGAGAGGTGGTACTTGCGCTTTAATCCAGGAGGAGTGCTGTTCGTATATTCCTGACCATAAACACGAGATAGACAATCATCTTGACGTAATTCAGCAAGTGTTGGCCATGACCAAACCAGGACCAAACCCACTGATGAACTTTTTCCAGAAATGGTTTGGGGGGTGGGGTACCATCCTAATGAACATCCTGATTGCCATTTGTGTAGGAATGCTCCTATTGGGAGTATGTGTTTGCTGTGGCATCCCCTGCATGAAAAGACTGATTAAAGACTTTATAGACATGTCAGTTTCTGAAACCTTATATCAAAGTACTGAGTTTGAAGAACTATTGAAAAACTGAAAGGCTTTCATAAGTTTAAACTGAATGACTCTCTTAACTGCAAATCCTGAGTAGGAAGAGGTTAGGAGAAGAAAAAAACTGTTTATGCTTATTTTGAAAGTAGAATAAAAGTATTAAAAGGGAAGAAATGTCAGAAAAATATGTATTAGTATATGTATTAGTAATATGCTTAGTGCATTTAAGGCTTGAAACGGGTTAACACATTTATTCTATTTCACACTGCATAAAATCTGTACGAATTGCAGAAGCTTTCTAACCTTGTATTGTCATGAAATATGCACAGCTATTGCTTATGCTTTGGAAATTTACAGAGAAGCAGATAATTTCTGCTTGTATTAGGAAAATAATGAATAGAACAATATTGCTTGTATTAATGTTATGAGACTTAGACAAGGAGTTCCGCTTGTGCTGTGAGAAAACACACAGGTGCAGAAGCTATATATAATCGGAAAAAAGACTGTTTGAAAATATGAACTGCAATCAGCATTTGCTTGTGTCTGAGTTAGAAAAGTACCTTGAAATGTAACACATGTATTAGAACTACAGAATAGAAGCTTGTAATGGGCTAGGGCCCACCAAGGCCAGGTTGTTTTTCTCAAAATGTTTTTCATAAATCCAGTCATGTCAGCAGAAAATCTGAGTAACATCTGCTGTAGAACAATACTGAAAGTTGTGTTTGATTACGTCAGCCATAGAAGGCAATGTCTTGTAGAATAGTATAAGAATAGCATACTTCCTGTTAGTAGTTTGGCAAAATCCTGTATTTGCATGTTTTTGTCTCCTTGCAGCAAGTTATTAAATGTGCCTTAACTGAACCTTACATGTATTGGTCTTTGAAGTTTTTTTCCTTTGACATATCTGTTACTCACTAGGTCATTTTAAGTATGGGGAGGGTCCTCAAGACTGGAGACATGAAAGAGGAATAGGACAAACCCATAATCATATGGAACTATAAATTTACTTACTTGCTGTGGAAAATAATTGAGAAGGTTATTTTGGATAAATCATTATCGAAATTGGAAATGTTGGAACTTGAAACCATATACCAGTGTGCATGTTTAAATCTATTACCACATATAGCATGATATTCTATAACAGTTATAAATGAAAATTGTGCTGTGATGTAACTTATATAGACCTAACCTCAGTATTTGATAGGGTCATACACAAAGCATTGATCAATACATTAGAACAAGTAGGTATTGATGTAATCTTGAAAAGATGGATAACTGCATGGCTTACAAATACGACATGCCAGGTGTCATACAACAACTGGATAGGTGAAATTCTAGGTAATAGTCAATGTGCTGTATTGGGCTCTGTTCTGGGCCAACACTTGTTTAGGTTGTATCTTTCACATCTTTTTCATCTGAGGTGTTCTTTAGTCTGTATGGAGATTACCTGAAAAGGGTAGAGTGTTTACATGTTACAGATAGGACTTGTGTTCAAAAGAATTTGACTAAATTGACCTTTTGAGTACAGGAGAAGAATATGTTGACAACTACATCAAGAACTTAGCATGTAAGATTTGGCAGACATATATTGAAAGGTGAATACTTAATACAGCACTCAATGATTGAATCTGTGGATTCATTTAAGGACATGGGTATATGGGTAGATTTGGCTTTGACTTCTGATTGTATCAACTGCTTAGGTAATGAGAGTTATAAAACTAGAGGATGTAGTAAAATACTTATGCCAAGGAAATCAGAAATAATGAAATAATTATCTATAATCTGTATTAGACCCAAGCTAGAGTATACAATAATCATATGGAAACCTTATATTAATTTTAACTTTGTTGACCAGATTACTACCACTAGACTAGTGGCCTCTTTTCAGGGGAGGCCCACGGTGATATTTAGGTGGAATTTGGCCATAACATTAGGGAACTTCCCCCTACTCTTTCCAGTAGGTGCTGTGGGATCTTATACATCCACCTGAGATACCACCAACTCAGGCAGATGGTACCTCAGTTTAATGTCTCATCATGTAACCTTATAAGAAAATACTATGATATTATTATTATTTTGATTAGATATTATGCTATCATGTTATTTTATCATGCACCCTTATAAGAAAATATTATAACCTTATTATTTTGATTAGATATTATGTTATCATGTTACCTTGTAAGAAAACAAGCATAAACAGATTGGAAAGAGTACACAGAAAATATACTAAGGACATCCACGGATGTGAAAAATGTCAGCTATTATGAAAGATTAAAATATCTGAACATGTACAGTGTCTCATATACTATTTAAGAAGAGACCTTATTTGGGTATATAGGGCATTTACAGGCAACCTCTGGCATGTTTGAGTTATTAAATAATAGTAGAGAATCATCAGATAACCTATGTAGGAGATTATCTACCATTTTCTGTTAAATAAAGTCATAATGGAAACTGTAAAAAGGGAGAAGAATGATGGATAACAGAGTGCTTAAAAATGTGTAAGATACAGCCTACACTGATCGATTACATTACAGCGACCACAAAACATTGACAAACCACTTTGCTGTTAAGCTGTGATAAAGGACAAATTATTATTCCAGGGATAAAAATTCAAAGGGTGATATTCCAGGGTGACTCTCTGTCATTGCTGCTATTTTGTATTGCCCTTAACCCATTAACCTGTCTACTTAACAGATTAGGTCATGGCTATTATTTGGCTCCCAGAAAAAAAAAAAGTGTAAAGACTTTGCATCTTCTTTTTGTGGATGATTTAGTACTGTATAGTTCATCAGATGAGGAACTGAAAGCACAACTTCAAGTGGTCAAAACTTTTTCATATGGTATAAGAATGTTATTTGGTCTTGATACATGTGCAAAAGTAACCTTTACAGCAGGACAGCTGTAGCACCAAGAAAACAGCCTGAGACAATAATGTGATACAAGATAATTTGAACAAGAGGGGCTGTATACATATTTGGGAATTGATGAAGGATCAACAATAAAACATGAACAAATGTGAAAAAACTTAGTAAGGAATATTTTAGAAGACTAAGAAAATAGTGTTTACATCTAGGAACAAAGTCCAAGCTATAAACCAATTTATTCTTCCTGTCCTAATGTACAGTTTTGGAGTGGTTGACTGTCCCCAAAAGGTGTTGGAACAGTTGAACATGAAAACAAGGAGGATGCTTCATGCTTATCAAATGATTTATAAAAATCAGTGTAAACCAAAACTGTATGCTCCCCGTTCCGAAGGAGGTATGGGCCTCCTTGAAATTGATTACATATATAGATCTCCAATCGTAGGACTGCATACATATCTGCTGATGTCACAAGAACCTAATGTTGTGAAAATTTAAAAAAATGAGGCGAATAAGTCTAAGATGACTTTCCTGCTTAGTTTAGCAGAAGCATATCAGTGCTAAGCGGGAATGGAAATCAAACCAAAAGTAGATAAAAATTATACACCAACTGAATGTGCCAAAAAAACAAAAGAATGAATATAACGTGAAGGATCAGATGAGAAGGCAAGAAATATTGAAAATGCATAAATACAGTTGCAAGTATAGGAAACTCTTGGAACAATCTTATGCTGATCAGGACTGAATGCAAGAATGGCTATGGAGAGGTGAATTTAGACCAAAAGACAAAAGGTTAATATTGGTGACACAAGATAGTGGATTACGTACGCATTGGTTTACAAAGTCCTTTGAACATGTGGGAGAAACAGACAAATGTAGGCTTTGCAGAACAGAACTGGAAATGGTTGCACATCTTGTTGTTGTTTCTGATATACTAATGGCAGAAGGACTGTATACTGAAAGGCATAATATTATGGCAAGACTGTTGCATTGGGGATTGCGCAAACATTATAATACTGAAGTAGCTGAAAAGCATTGAAAACATGAGTGACAAAACATTATAGAAAATGATGATGCTTATATCACATAGGATCACCCATTACCAACAGTTCAAAAAACAGATGCAAGAAAACCAGATATAGTGGTCTGTGAAAAGAAGACAAATGTAGTATTGATTATTGAAATCACTACACTCAGTGACTACAGTGTCTTACATACCGAGACACAAAGTCATAAATTATCAGGATATGCAGGTAGAAATTAGAGCAATATGAAAAAGGGATACCCAGGCAGTTCTAATAGTAGTAGGAGCAATGGGTTTTATAAAAAAAGACTTTACAATCAAACTTAGATATGTTACCAGTGGGTGTACTTTCCTACAACGAAAATTCACTTTTTCGAAATGGGAAAGTACTTTCCCACTTAAGTGAAAGTGCACTTTAACGAAAGTGCAGTTTCGCTTAAGCTCACTAGACAGAACCTACCACACCACAATTGAGGACATTGAAAAATGGGCTATGTCCTCCACTGTTGTGCAATAGTCATGGACCTTAGGGTTAGGGCACGGGTCAAGGTAAGGGGATAACCCTACTAACTATCCCCTTACCCTAACCCATGCCCTAACCCTAAGGTCTGTGACTATCGCACCACAGTGGAGGACATAGCCCGATTTGTAATGTCTTCCACTGTGGTGTGATAGTCATGGACCTTAGGGTTACGGCACAGGTCAAGGTAAGGGGATAGCCCTACTAACTATCCCCTTACCCTAACCTGTGCCCTAACCCTAAGGTCCGTGACTGCTAGCCCATTCAGTCTAGCAGGTTCATGAGAGTGCACTTTCGCATTAGTGTGGGTGTACTTTTGAAGTTCGAAGTAGTGAACTCTCATTCTTCAAAAGTACACCCATTACCAATACATGTAACTCCATATGAATTGCAGAAGGGCTCATTGCTGGGAAATTGTGGGTACTGCAAAGAGCAATTCTAACTAACATGAAAGACTAAAACAATGCCATATTCTTGAATTTTAATCATACTTTGACTTAGGAATGGGACCCATTCCCGTCATGGTATTAGAAACCCAAAAAACTAGGAGAAATTAAAAAAGAGATTAAATAGGAATGAGAGATGTAATAATTAGCTTTCTGAGACAGTAGCTGATGCATGGAATAGACTATCAAATTATATTAAAGTAAATGCTAGTTTAGATATTTTTAAGAACTTGGACACTTATTATGGAAATCAATGCTTTGGTATACTGGCAGGCTAGAAGGGCATTATTGACCATTTCTGAAATATTTGTATGTATGTATCCACTTTTCTTGCAAGAAAGTAAAGCCCTATGAGGGCAGCAAACAAGCAGCAGAGGTTGTCCAGGTTCAGAATCCATAACACCTTCTAAACATGGACAAACTGCCCTCCAATGAGAAGGGGAGACTGGTTTAGAAAGGGAGTCTTCTGTCTAGAGAGGCCATTAAATTGAGAAAGCCAAAAGGGACCCCGAAACTGAAGAAATTCTTCCTAAAGGAGTGTCACTTTGCACACTCAGGGGTCCTGATGATCAACCACCCACCCCAGGAATCCTACACTTGGTGTCCTGGCACCAACTTCCTGCAATAGGCAAAGCATAAACCACTTTGTGGATGTGGGTCACTTAGGTCTAGCTCCCCATTATCATTGTGGAAGCTAGTAAGAAATAGGCCATCAAAGGGGTGCTTGGCAACCACCACTTTCTGTGAAAGATGGGGAGGGAAGGAATCCTACCTGAAGATGAGGTAGCAACAATATGCCTGTCCAGAACTATCTCTGAGACAAGGGGAGGAGCTTAACTCAAGAAGCATTAGCAAAAGAATGCTTCTCCGGTACTAGCATAGCAGCAGGCTTTACCCAAGTAGGGAGCAGTGTGTGCTCCTAAGCTACCCAAGGAACCCTTCAGAGAAGCACAGTACAGCAGAAGGAAAAGGAGTCATAGAGGAGGAAATGCATCCTTACTGTCATGCGCTGATGGAAAACTCACCTGGGAAAGCCAGCCCTCCCCATAGCCTTCGTTTGATTATCCAGTTCCAGAGGGAGTAGACCAAGAGTTTATGACAAACTTGAGTCAGCAAATGCCACATGTGGAGGGCCACCTTTCCCACATAGAAGAGCAAGTAGTCAGACTAGAAGATTCTGTCCACATAGTAGGAAACTAACTGGCAACCAAGAAGGTATTAAATAAGCACAGAACCCCTGCCTGAATAACACAGTTCTGACTCACCACTTGCGTGAAGCATTGTAGGAGAATTGGGTGTTACACTTATTGAGCCTAAAACTGCTGCCAAATAGTGGTATGCATAGTACACCCCAGGCATTAGTGTTTATGAAGATATGCACACCTTCCTGAAGCTGAGCAGAAATGAGCTGCTGAAGGGAGCACTCATGGGAAAGATGCAGAGGTAGGCCATCTCACAGGACTTGCTAATTTGTTTGTTCCATGAAACTCTCACCAGTCGGTAATGATAGGGCTTCCTAGCCAGGAAAGATTGTGATGTAGGGCTCTCACTTAGCCCAGGAATGTCTGTTTTTTTGTCCATGGAAGGAACTGGGCCGATTATATACAGGTAGTGGAGACACTGGGCAGGTGGGCTGAGGAAATGAGAAAAGAGGTTAAAAAAAATATTCTCCATTATTCACCATGGACTTCTGCTTAAAAGGAGCTATACAGAGTTTGATTTTCCCAGGTAACAAATATTAAATAAATTTACAAATAACATATATGCCAGGTGATTCAACACAGTATGAATAACCAAGGGCAGCTAAGGCATTGTATCAACTGAAAAAATATTTGCTGTTATTGAAAGAAGGGAAAACCTCTCTCAGTTGCCAAGTAAATACACATCTGCATTGCTTTTTGCTACAATAATATAGAAAGCAATTACCAGATAAAATTTAGTTTTAAGATATATAATAAGATGCTACTTGGATTTCATAGGCTCATATTTACTAATCCTTTTAACTTTGATACAAAGAGCGAAGCAGGATGGGTTTTGCTGGAGCTGTTTTGTATAGTATTCCAATTTAAAGGTTTAATATCTATTTATAAGGAAAGTGCACTGCTTGCCAGTATATCCAAACTGAGAAAGTACCACTGACATCTGGCAGGGAAGAGCATAGATACTGCTGCTCGATGCAGCTGATGTGTGATGCAGTATAAGCAACATTTCATTAGTTTTTATATGCCGTTCTCCCAGCAGCAGTTCTAGCAGTTGGTGTTTTCTTTTTATCCAAAACTGAACACTTGCCATGCTAAGCATATCTCTTAACTTCTTAGTGCAAGAAATCTGGACAAAGGCTGACAAAATGGAGGGACAAAGGCCCAAAAATAGGGACATATTTTGAAATATTGCTCTTAGAAAGTTGATGGAGTAACAGGGTTTGTTTTAGCATACATTTTCTGAAGGATTTTAAGTCTGAAGCTCAAATGTATGTCATTATTTATTGACTTCAGTCATCAGATCATCCCAGTGATTTGCCAGAAAACTACAAATGTTATGAGGAACAGACCAAAAACATGAGACAAAAATCTGGACATTTTGCAAAAATCAGGACAGTTGAGAGGTATGATACTAAACCCTATCTCACTGTTAGTCCTTTAGCCATTAGTTATGTAGTACAGTTATATACAAGTAAAGCTGACTTGCGTTTGAAGCACTTTATGACCAGTGTGGAATTCCAAGCTGAGGACATGTGCATGCATGCATCTAAATTTCACTGGAAAGTCTGCAATAACATTGTTATCAGAGTGGCTTGAAACTACCTGTAGCAAGAATACTTACAGTTAGAGATGCAGCTATCTTCCAAATTAAGCATTTGTTAATTTGGTAAGTACTTCATACAACCATACCTTAATTGTAGTGCTTGGTTTATGCATCCTAGGCTGCATTGCAGATAGGAGGGCTTGCCACTTGAACTAGAATGCTAATAATGTTCATGGGATCCACCAGTTAGCTCCATGGGAAGACATTCTCAGCCTAAAGTTGTAAGGCACAAATTGCCAAGGAAAACTTCAGTTTGAGGAGGAGTATCTGCTGAACTGATGCAACTTCCAGAGTTGCTGGTCAGTATCAGGCAGCACAGACTAGTGGTATGCATTTGCACTCAGCAAATATTTTCTGCTTATAGTGACACTTGAAATACGACTATATAGGTTCATAGGTGTTTACTAGGCTAACAATCACAAAGGCTGTTTTAAGCCTAGCCATGCATCAAAAATCTCTGATGAGTTCTGATACCCTTGAGAAGTGTAAGCAGGGGATTGGGAGATGCAATATTTAAAAGCTAGGGCCTGGGAGATGAACCATTTACAGGCTGCCTGTGTACAATAGAGTCATAGGTGCCAAACCAGGGATGAATTTCATGTTCCTCATCCAATTGTTCAAGTGGTACTTGAACTGGGTTAGGGAGGAACTCTGCTTCACATGAATGGGGAGCCTGCTCCAGAGACGTTGTAATCTCTGGGATACATACCTGTCTCTCCAGTGGGTCCTATTTATATCACAGGCAAGGTTTAAGCCTTTAGAATGGGTAATTCTGGTGCTGTTTGTTTTGTGGATATGCAGGAGGTCCATCACAGTGGGGTCTGACAATGCCTTGTATGTCAGGCATGGATCTCCCATCAAAAGCCTGTAGAAGACAGAATACAGGAACAGAGCCTTGAGGTGGTCTACATAGGACATTTTACTTAAGCTCTGTATTCTTTTAGTGAGGAACCTCTGTGGACATTCCAGTTGTTGGATATGCCTGGTTAGGTACATACCCAAGGGTGCATTGTACTCAATGACAGGTCTGATGAATGCCGAATACAGTGGAACAATGACTTCCTTGTATTTAGATGCCATACCTTTATTTATAAGTTATGCAACATAGAATGATTTCCTCACTACTGTAGACACATGATGGTCAAAGGCTAGATTACTATCTATGTGTGTCCTTAAGTCCCTGAGTACTGGGTCAACTCTAAGGGGTATATTGTCAATATGATAGTTACCTGGGGTGGATGACTTCCCAAAGGATACCAGTATGCATTTCTTGGCATTTAGTTTTAGTCCATGGCTCTGATACCAGTTATTTGTCTGTGTCAGCCCCTCCTGGAGAACATTTGTGCCAGTGTGGGATTCAATGAGAGCTTCTAATTTGCAATTATCTGCAAATTTAGTCAGCCAGAGACCACTGACATTGGCCTTGACTTCAGAGAAGTATATGCCACAATGGAGCAGTCCAAGGACTGATCCCTGAGGGACTCCACTTGTGACTGGCCACTTTATAGAGGTGGAGTCCCCAATTCTAACTTCTTGGGTCCTGTCTGTGAGCCAGGGTGACATACAAGTTTGTACCTAACCTCTTGAGTTGTCAACAATGCCAGAGTGGGGTATTGGGTCACATGCTTTGGCCAGGTCAAGGTAGATAGTGTGAACCATTTTGCCCTCATCCATTGCTTGGTGACCTTCTCAAAGAAGTGCACCAGGTTGAGTAGGCATGATCTGCCCTCAACGAAACCAAACTGGGTTGGATCCAGTGTCTGGAGATTTACTATATCACTACTGATCATTTCCATGATAATTCTTTCCATGGCTTTACATATAAGACTAGTGAGACTTATGCGTCTGTATTTTCTAGGGTCTGTAGATGGCTCACTTTTGTGCAGAGGGATGACTGTTGGTGTTCTCCATTCATGAGACACGAAGACTATTTGGAGGCTATAGTTAAACAGCAATTCCAGAGGCCCTGATAGGTCATGTTTCATGCTGTTTAGAAGGCATCCTGGAATATTGTCTAGGCCCACTGATGCAGTGTTCTTAGCCTTAGAAAGAACATTACGGACCTGTTCCCTAGTGATAGTAGTGGGAGTTATATTTGATGGTATTTCCTGAGGGAAGGTTGAGCTGGAGAGTGGGGTAAAGTTGGAGATTAATTTATCAGACAGTAGGTTTACTATATCTTCTGGCTCAGTATAGGCGGCTCCAATCTGAGGACACCACTGAGTCATCTAATCTGCAGCAAAGAGATGCAGGGTATATATTACAGGAACTTAATGAAAGTGAGCTTACAAGTCACAGATAGTATGAATGCCTCATTCATGAAGAATAATTGCATTTATTAATCTCCATAATGAATGGATTTTGCTCAGACCAGGTAACCAAAAGTAAGTGGTGTCTGATCCATTCAGTGCAAAGCATAAGCAACCGGGAAAAACAGCAATTATTCCACTCTTATCCAAAAAATAAACCATAGCAATGTTCTTCAAATCAAGGAAAACTAAAACGTCTCAAGCTACACGGCAATCACATGACTAGCTCTAACCAACAGAACTTATCACTAGGTATTGATATATTTAACGACGCTGTCACAAGAATGATCTTAAGGTAAGATTGTACACATATTCATTCATGATTGCAGGAGCAGTGATGATTTTATAGTCTCACTTTGGTTTAACAAGATTTAGGACAAGTTACACTTTTCAAGTAATAGCTGTTTAGAGCACCATAGAAATTTATATATACTTGTACTGTTTAGAGTTTGATATTCTTATGTTACTATTTTTTTATGCTTCTAATTGCAGCAAGTGTTTATGATTGAACATTTTAAATTATTTTAGACGTGATCATCCAGCCTATATGGGACTGGATGGGATATGATTTTTAAATGAAGTTGCGAGTGTTATTGTTAGAATGGTCTGAAGAAGCAGAGGTGGTTCTGTGAAAGCACTTACCTATTTTTATGTTCAATAATGTTTGTTGGTACTTGCAATCCTATACATGTGGGGGTTTGAAATATTATTTTTTTGTCTTATAATGTAGGTCAAAGTATGATCACTAACATCGTCTGGCAGAGTTCCTACCTTATAAGCTTGTTGCTGTCTATTTATAAGTACCCAATCTAAGCTGCTCTCTTTTTTGTTTGGTTTGTTGATTCTGGTTGTGGAGGTGATTGTTTGACTAAAGCCATGAAGGTTGATATGGGAGGTATTGACACCTTCCCAGTCAGTATTAAAATCACCTAGTATTATTATTTCTTGTGGGTAAGTTGAGGACATCCAGCTTAGAATATCCTCTGTTGTACTGCTATTATTACCTGGAGGTAGGTAGATACAGATGATATATAAACATTTACTAGGGTTGATTTGAAATCTGGAGATAAGGACTTCTGCCTTACTATCCTGAGGTGGGTTGTATGGTAAGGAGGAGATCTGAAGTCCATCTTTGAATAGAATTGCTACTCCCCCACCCTTACATTTTATGCGGTCTTGTCTCAATATATTATATCCTTGGGGAATGATTTAATTGTCTTTAGTTCCTGGTTTTAACCAAGTTTCTGTCAGGCAGAAAATGTCAAAGGAGTATATATCTAGAAGGGCATGGAGATGGGCTACTTTGTTATTAATACTGTGGATATTCAGATGTCCTATTAGGAAAGAGTTAGGGAGTTTAGGGTGGGTAACTAGGGTAGCGGGATTGGTAGGGCCAGGGTTAGGGTGGATGTCACCGTCTTTTAAGGAGGGATTATTTAGTTTTAATGCAGGGTTATATATAAAGCTAGTTTGATATTTCACTTTCTTTACTGTGAGTTTATTGTATTTAATGTGGGAGAGTCTATGGTATTTAGCTAGTAGATAGCTAGGATTGGAAGTGATATTTATCTGACTACGGGAGAGTATAGGAGTGTGTATTGCTGTTTGTTTTGGAGAGTAGTTAATCTGGTAATAGTATAGCTTTTTAAACAAGGTGAGGGGGTAGGCTGAGGTGAGAACAGTTGTAAGTATAGCTATGAGTATTAGCTTGGTTATGTTAGTTTTGGTTGCTGTAGGCATATTGTTGAGATAGTGATCCTTGATAAGCATGCACCTAAATGCTCTATCAGAATGAAGTCCAAACCAGCACCCTGGCTTTCTAAAGAAACCAGACAGAAAATTTTGCTTAGGAACAGGTCTTGGGCTAAGTGGAGAGCTACCAAAAATATCTCTGAGCAACAAAATTTTAGGCAGTTGAGAAATAGTACAAAAAAGGCAATACTTACAGACAAAAAGAACTACTACTGTAAACTACGGCAAACTCACCAAAATAATCCTCAGAGGTTCTGGTCTAGTATCAATAAACTCCTTCTCCCAAGGCACTCTCGTACACCTACCACACTAGGGGCCGATCTAAATACCCCCCATCAAACTGCCAATGCTGTCAATACTTTCTTCACAGAGACCATACAATCGCTAGCCAGTCAACTAACCCCAGATAACTCAAGCCTTCTTACCACCATACCTGGCACTCTACCAACATTCCATCTGCAACCCATCTCTACCACTCTCATCTACAAATTCATCCAAAAACTTAAGCCTTGTACTCCTTCTGCTGACCAGCTACCATCTGAATACCTGCAAAAAGCAGCCAAAGTAATTGCCTATTCTATATCCATCCTCATAAATAGAACCATTCCAGACATCTGGAAAATCTCCCATATTATCCCCCTTCACAAAGATGGTAACTCATATGATTACTCTAACTACTGGCCGATAGCTTTTTTATCACGCTTAGCAAAAATTATGGAGAAATGCATTCACCGTCAACTATTAAACCATTTATCTCAGCATAACATAATAGCTAACTGCCAGCATGGCTTTAGGCCATCACATAGTACCACAACTGCCCTATTATCCTTTACAGATGCCATCAATAGAAATCACAATAAAAACAACCTCTCATTTGCACTCTTTATTGACCTCTCAAAAGCTTTTGACATGGTAAACCACGCCCTTCTTATAAACATTCTTGAATCCCTTTCCCTTGGCTCACAGGTTGTTCAATTGTTCAGGTCCTACCTCAGCAATAGGCAACAGGCAGTTCTCTGGGAAAATAATATATCATCCCTCCTGCCAGTAACCCTTGGAGTCCCTCAGGGCTGTATTCTAGGACCTCTTCTTTTCTCACTATTTATCAATGACCTCCATGTAGCAATTCCTCAAGCCACCTGCATTCAATATGCAGATGATTCTACGCTAATATGCTCAGCAAACTCCCCATCAGAACTACATTCACTAACTCAGAAGGTATTTAACATAGTAGAAATATGGTTCTCGAAATGTTGCCTCCTTCTCAATGCTAAAAAACTAAGCTCCTACTCTTTACACCCACCAGTAAGTCCTCCCCCATAGATTTTTCAGTCAGTTCCAATAATGGCACTCTTATATCCCCCGATTCGACCACTAAATTGCTAGGAATTACTATTGATAATAACCTTAATTGTGATAACCATAAAAATAGTCAACAGAAAAATAGGCTCCTTATATAGAATCAAACCTTTCCTATCTCCAACAACCAGAACCAAGATTGCTCACTCCCATTTAATCTCAACTCTTCTTTACGCCTCACCCATATATACTAACCTAAAGAAAATAATCTTATCAAACTAGCTAATTCCTATAATAACATTGCCAAATTTGCCACTGGCAATCCCTTTAGAACTCACCACTGTCTGAATCTACTGCAGCTAGGCTGGCTTGAACTTCAAAACCATCTGATATTCTCCCAACTCACCTCTGCCCACAATATATTTTACTAACCTAACAGCACTCCTATACTCTCCAATCTCATAATCCTCCACAAAAATCTAAATTCACTACGCTCTTCTAGCAAACTTCTAGCTAGCATAAGCAAGTCTAACAACTTGGCTGGAGATTCCCTGTTTTCTAACACAGCGGGAAAAAACTGGAACCTACTACCAAATGAACTAACTTTACTTTATTCCTTGCCTCTCTTTAAACAAAACCACAAAAGACATCTCAAAACACATTGGTTATGCCCCTGCAGCAACCCTGACTAATCTTCTGCTTTCACTACTTATATCTCCTTTTCCCACTTTATTTACTAAAACTTTACTGCTTACCCCTTGGAAGCAGGACTGTAACTAGTAAACTCAAATCAATGTACTGTGTGTATTCTATCCTGTTGATGTACTGAAATTCCTCATGTATCATACTGTATAATAATTTCTGTTATACTATATGTCATTTTTCTTGTGTAAATAGCTATTTTATTATTACTTGTATTTTTATTGAAATCCTTTCATTTACTATGTAACAATATTGATTTTAATTTCTATTTGCTACTACTGGAGCTTTTCTTCCCGGGCCTCTACTGAAAATGGAAATATATCCAGTTAGACTAGCCCGGTTAACAAATGTAAAATAAAATAAATAAAAGATTTGTTTGTGTATATATTGAGAGTCATTTTAGTAGCAATGTTTTGATGGGTTTGTTTCTTGGATATGTTTGTTGCTTTTCAAACTCCAACCTTAACTGAGTGCTCTACGTTTTTTGTTCTTCGTATTCACACTATGAAAGCCCCTGGCTGTTCCTCTTCATCATGGCCTCAGTTCCGAAAAAAACAACAGAACAGATCCAGAGTCCCATCGCATTACTCAAAGATGAATTATGCAATCAAATAGCCTGCTTTGAACACCTTTTTTGGAAAAAAATGCTTCAGAACCAATTGGATACTTTGTTAAGAATACTGAGGAAGCATCAACAGGCAGGAATGGGATGGCACAGCTGGTAGCTCCCTTCCCTGTAGGCTGCCATCTGACCAAAGAGTGAAGTAAGAACTTTAACTGCAGCAGATTTAATATGCTATTGGATCTGAAATCACCAATGCTACTGACACCAGACTTGTTCTACAACAGATCATCAGTAATTGATTTAAAGTGTATGCATTCCAATTTATAGGTCCTAAAGTCAGTCCTATATTATTTTTTGTATGATAATATGCTAATATGTATGTTAATTATATGCCTTCTGCCTTTCCTGAATATGGAATTATTTCTCAGACTACTCCAGAAATAAGTCCTGATTCCCTGTTATTCATACTCACCATAGTTTGCACATACTATACCACTGAAATGACATGGCAGACGGTAGAATGTTCTGTCACTGCTGTTAGGACACACAATCATAAAAAGTTTCTCTAGAATCACCAAAGCTACTGGGATGAGACCTGCATTTGTTTTGGTTTGATATCTGCATTCCTGGAAGCCAGCTCGTCTGTGTGTATGGGCTGTAGAATCATCACAATCATACAAGTAATTGTATAGTGACCAAAGAAATCATAAATGTTAACATGTATTTACTCTAGAATTCTCTTAGTTATGCAACTAATGATACAATGATCAGAGGAACCATAACTGACTTAATGAGCCACTTACAATTTCACTTTACTATCTATTTGTAGTCCAGACTTGCATGGCTTAATCTTATGTTACCGGCAAGATCAACCACAGAAACACCACAACATGGAATGAAGATGGGACTGGTACCTCAACCTCTAGTAAAAGGGGGCCTTTTCCCATGCAGGACACCCTGGATGATAGTCAGAGATCAGCTTTGCATGCAAGAGAGCTGTTGGTCAGCCATTCTAGGAATGAAGCTTGTAGGACATAGGGGTACAGCAACACCCTCCTGCAAAAGGGTGGTCAGCACAAAGAGATACAACTATCACCCATAATGTGGCATACCTCTATGCCTGACAGGACCCCTTTCACTATAATCTGTACAGCTTATTCTTGCCTTGAATGGTGGAGAGCATTACATGAACAAAATCCTAAACCACAGTAGCTTTTTTTTGTAGAAAAAAACAATCCTATGCATGATGACCACAACAGCAATGACATAGAAGTCCTCATCCAGTGGGAGCTAGCCAACCAAACTGACTGTTCACTGGGACAAAAATCCTAGAAGCTACAGGAACGTAAAATGCACACATTTGGACAGCCACAGCAATATTTCTGAAGTGTACATTCTGACCCCTCTCATCCAAGCCACAGCACAGCCACCTGAGCCTTGGACTGCTGAGCCCTCCTTTATGGACTTCCTGGAAACTGCCACCCTCATGTGCCTGTTCAGTACATGGCTGAGAGGTTTCCATGCCTATAGGCTGGCCACTGCTATGGTCTACCCCATCACCATATCACCTGGTTTCTATATGAATGCATTGGATCATGAGTGTCCTCAGCCTTCCTTGAAGAGAGACCATCTGACCATGGCTGACCTTGTGGAATATCTCTCAGCCAAATGAAGGTAGAAGGTAGCACTGTTGTAATTTGAACCTTCACCTGTAGGATTTCCAAGAGGAGTAACACCCATCCCTTCTCACATTGACTCTAGCACCCCATACCCTTGGTGCCGATCAGTGAACCTTCCCTTATTGAATTACACAAGGTGGACTCTAATCAGAGTCTGCTCCTCCTGCCAGGCTGAGAGGCTCTCCATGCCTATATCTTGGCTGCTTCTACTATTCCGCCCTACATCAATGCCTTTTGGTGGATCCCTTTCCATATCTGATAACACATACCCATGAGTCCTTCTGAGGGAAGAGACCCTATGACCATCCCTGACCTTGTGTAATTCTCCTTGTCCACGAGTAGACAGACCTGCTCTCACTCAGACTTCTACCTGCAGAACTTCAAAGGAGGGTACCACCTGATTCTTCACTCTGGCCAGAGCATTCTCATGCTAACCTTCAACTACTGAATCTTCCATTAGAGATGTCTTTTCCCCTGCCTGGCTGAGAGGTCCCAGAGTCCACACACAATTTGACAATATGGTTTGCTCCCCTCCTTCATTTGCTGTTGAGAATGCCCATTCATATGGCATCATGCCTGCCCTCAGGCCTTCCAGAGGGATGAACCTACCACTTCTAGATGAATCCTCAGAATTCCCTCCAGAAGTTCAGATTAGGTGACAGACATCTGCTGCCACCTCTTCTTCCAATTCTTTCATCTAATCAGTCCAGATACTGCTCACAGAAAGAAATTTAAAAAGAAGCAAAAAAAAGGAACTAAACTAGCAAATAATTCATCTCGTACATGAATATGACATTCAGTCATAAAAAGCATGCACCAGTAGTAAAACACCACTTCAGTTTTTTTTTTTGTTTCACTTTTGTACTTTCTTAACTCCATCCCACAAAAGTACTCCCCATACCCAGTGGCAGCAATCCTTCACTGGCCACAAAACCCCTTCTCTAAAGTGCTTGTACAGTTGGATAATAAATTTCTAAATTGTTACAAAAAACAAAAAAAAGATGCTAATACAGCTACAATGTTTAATAGTAATCATTATTATTATTATAATTTATTATTATTTTTATTATTATATCTTAGGAATTCTATAATGCTGACACCCCATCACCCTGCTTTCCTTGTCTGGCTACACTCTTCAACTGGGCTATTAGCCACCACGTCCATCCTTGGAAATTTCCATCACCCAGACCTCCACCCCAACATTTTGCTGTCAGTGCTTGTCTATAGCAATACCTTTCCAGCTGCAGACAGGCACTCTTCCCCCAGGGCACTTACATGAACCTGGTTCAGACTCACATCACAACTGACTTCAGAAACCACAACCACTCACCCCAAAGCACTCAGCCACAAATACTGACACAACTTCCCAGAGGCTCTAAAGAAATAATTAGACCTTACTTAATGCTTTACATTATACCCAACTACTGGAGGGACTTTGACTTTTTTCTCAAGCAATTGACCTTCAAGGGTGCTGCTCCCCATCCTGCTCTCCTTGCTTGACTGCACAACTCTAGCTTTGATTGCAGAGTGGCGTTCCTTCTATGGCCCTGGCCCACCTCAAGACTTTCACCCCAAGTTGAGACCACACCTCCCCTGACCCCAGGACTCCACTTGCACCAAGCCACACACACACACACACACACACACACACACACACACACACACACACACACACACACACACACACACACACACACACACACACACACACAATTTCCAAGGATCCCAGACAATGATTAGAAGCCCTGGCAGCAACATTTAGCCACTAAAGGAGGGACATTAATTTTTCCCCCAAGCATTTTTTCTCCAGTTGGACGTCCAGATGCCAGCCACTCCCACCAACATACTCTCTCTCTCTCCCTGTCTGAAGCATTCCCAACTCAGCCACCACTCTCCCCTAGTGACTTCTTCCACCCAGACCTCTACCTAACATCCCGCTCTTCCTGCCTGGTTATAGCAATCCTTTCTCAGCTGCAGACAGATGCTCTCCTCCTTTGGTGCTTCGATGACTGTGGCTTACCCCAGAACGTCCAGCCCAGGCCAGACTCATAACACCCAACTTCAAGATATTATAACTCAGCCAAACACACATGGATAATTGCACAAGGTTTCTGGCAAAAAAAAAACTAAAGCTGTAGACACCACATAGCTGATCATTGAGGAGTGTTTGATGTTTAACCATTCTGCTGGATTTACAGATCCTCAGCCCTCCCACCTTGCTGTACCACAGACTAGCAGCAATTTCAGACCAGATGCCAGCCACTACTTTCAGCCCAAACACTTTTACCACCAGGACATCCACCCTGTCCACCATGCCCTCCTGTATGGCAGTGCATTCCTTTCCTGGCCTCAGACACTGTTCCACCTGGAAACTTCCATGACTCTAGTCCCACCCGTGCTTTCACCCTAGTGTGGACAACACTGTCCCTTATCTCTGAGAACCTCCAAGACCCAGCAACTCAACACACACAATTTCCCATGAATCCTGGGCAGTGAATAAAATTTTATACACCTAGATACCACCATAAAAAGTCAACTCCCACACTCTGTTCATGATACCAGATGCACCACTCCAACTCTAGCTGCCGAATGAGACTCCTTCCCCGATGTTTTCCATAGCTTGGACCTCCATCCCAACACTCTGCTCTCCCTGCCAACTACAGCTCTCCTTTCCTTGATGCAGAAAGGGAATTCCATGACCCTAGCTTTCTCCAAGGCTGGACAGGCACCACCACTGACCCCAGAAACCATAGCCACTCACGTTACCCCCTGCACCCAGAAACAAACACCTGCATAACTGAACACAGGTCCTATTCAGTAAATAAATAATTTGAACTACAGGCTTCGCTACACAAAATCACTGTGAGTTTTTCCATAGCAGCAGCAGCTGTTCCAGGATGCCAGACCTTCACCAATCTGTCCTCCCTGCACAGCATTACTACACCAACCTTGGCCACTTCTTCCACCCCTGTGGACAGAACATGGACCTTCACCACTTCTAAACACCTTGTTCTCCATGCCCAGCAAAAGCACTTCATTTTTTGCTGCAGACATGCACCTTTACCTTCCTTGAGATTTCTATGACCCTGGACCCAACAGGGCCTCCACTCAAACTGAACTGACACCATAGACACTGTCCCTTGGCATCCAGCCACAAACATCTGTACTATTACCTATAGACCCTGGTCAGTAAATAAATAACTACATGCGAGGCTTCACATTGTATGCAACCACCACAAATGACCTTTTCCCTGCAAATAGTTGCAGTTTAATGGTGTTTCCATCAACCACTGAGCTCCTGCCTATTCACACTACTCCAGCCTCAAATACAGACAGGTGTTCTCCCCTGGGAACTTCCATGATGCCAGCATAACCCAGGGCTTCCACTTTAAGTTGAACCCACACCACCCCTAACCCATGGATCCCCTTGCATCTAGCCACACACACCCTTGAATAATTGCCTAAGGACCCTGGCCAATAAATAAAGCTCCAGATATCAGGATACAACCAACCACTGAGGGGGAATTTGATTTTTTTTCACACAGGCAGCTGGAGTTGCACAACACCTTCCCCCCAATCCTATTCTCCTTCCCCAGCTTTGAGATTTCCAGCTTATCCATTGGCCACTGCTTCCTTCCCCAAAGACTTCCACTACCTGTACCTCCACCACAATGCAGTTCTCCTTGCCTGGCTGTCACAGTTCTTTCCTGGCTTTGCCAAATACACATCCACACCCCCTAACTATATATACCAACTCCAAGATTACACTACTGTGGGGAAAAGTGAGATGAGGAAGTGTTGGCCAATTAGTTACTTTCCGCTTCCCACAGATTCATTGAGGTGCACTTTTAATGGATGGAGTTTCAGTGCTTTGCATTCAGTGATGTGCCATTCGATGGTTATTCCTTTCAACAATTAACCATAGACCCCCAAGACATTTTACCTGTGATTTAAGGGGTAAAAGAAAAAATGTAAGAAAATGAGAGAAGTTATGAAATGTGGCAAATTGGCTATATGGAAAAGAAAATTATGGACACATATTAGAGGCATTCTTAAATCTGAGATTGATTATTTCATAGTATCTGAAGGAATAAGTATAGGAAAAGGAAAAGCTAATGTAACACAATTTATAGATCATTTAGCAATATGGATGGAAGTAAATGAAAATAAGGAAAATATTAGAATAGGAAATTGAATTAAAAAAATGAAAAAAGAATGGAATGAAAGAGGAAAAGAAATAAACAATTATGGAGAGATCACATTACCATGAGGGCACTTTATGTTAATTGATCAGAATTGTGAATTATTTTTAAAAGAAAATATAAAAGTTTTTACAATGACAAAGTAAGATGAGAAAGATGGAAAAAGAAAGATATGTAAAAATTTATAAAAATGCTTTTGAAATTTTAGAGAACAATAAGAGCATTATGATAAAGGGAAAGAAATATATAAACAATTATGAAAAATTAGGGAATTATATAAACAAATGTATTTATTACAGGGAAAAAGGAAGTATCAGCATATTTGAGTAAAAGTAAAATAGGATAGTAGTGTAATGAGAGAAGTCAAAAATAAAAAGGGAGAGGTAAAAAGAAAACAATCACAGATCATGGAAATTGTAGTTCATTATGTGGAAGAAATGTTTAAAAAGAAAGAATGGAATAGAATATGGGAAGTAAACAACTTTTAGAAGTAAATCAGGAAGTTGAAAAAGAGATTACTTGTATAAGTTGGATAAAGTGCTTCAATAGGTAAATATAGATTTGGCAGCAGGTCTGAATGGAACTGGATATGAACTGTATAAAAAATTAATATAATGGCAAAAAGAATATTTGTCATATGTAATGAATGCATGATTAAATGAAGGTTTTCATTACAAAGCATTGTATGGTGGAATATTACAAGTCATGTGGAAAAAGGAGAAAAAGAAGATATAAAAAATTAGAGACAATAGTATTACGTAATGCAGATTGCAAGATATTTATGAAACTAATAGAGAAAAGATAGCAAAATAAGCTGGAAAATATAATGGAACAAAGTTTATATGATATGAAAAGGAAAAGATGTCAAGAATTACTAATGATAGTAAGAGAGATCATTGATGATATTTTAAATTGAAGAGAGGATGTAAACCTTATGGTAGGTGACATTAATAAACCTTTTGATACAATACAGCATGAGACATTATAGGAATTAATGAAGATATTTAACTTTAGTAATAAAATTAATAAAGTCTGACAGTGTACCGTAATAATAAAACAAGAATTATGGTAAATGGTTGGTTAAATAAAGACATAGAAATGAATAACAGACAAGGATGCCCTATGAGTTGTATTTTATTTGCTTTAGTGATGAGTATGGTAGTAAGTGAGCTGAATTGTAAAAAGAATGCAAAGTATTTAATGCAAACACATGCAGAGATTCCAATTTTAATGGCATAGCTTTATAGGTTCATAGGATGATACTAGACTATTGGCCCAGAGGCTCTTATAAGCCTAGCCATGAATTTTCCCATTTTCCCACAAAGTCAGCACCTGTTCCCCTGTCCAGCAGGGACACAGGTGGGATCCCAAGGATGTATTTTCTGTTTCCCATCCAGTCATCCAGGTTTCTGTTAAAGAAGACTAGAGAGGTGCTATGCTTGAGATGGATAGGTAGTCTGTTCCATAGATGGGGGAGTCTTTGTGATAGACATCTATCCCACCAAGTTCTGTTAATGTCACAGACGAGGCTGAGGCTTTGCATGTGGATTGAGCAAGTGGAGTTTGACTTGTGGATATGCAGCAACTCCATCAAGGCTGTGTCCGAGATGACCTTGTAGGTTAGACACAGGTCACTTCTGAGCAGTCTGTATGAGACTGAGCAGAGGGACAGGGCTTTTAGCTTATCAGTATAGGACAGGTGTCTGAGACCCTGGATTTTCCTGGTCAGGAACCTCTGTGGTTTCTCCAGTTGCTGCATCTGCTTGGCAAGGTACATCCCAAAGGGGGCATTGCACTCAATAATGGGTCTAATAAGGGAAGAGTACAGGGATATTATGACCTCCTTGTTACTGGATGAAATACCCTTACTTATGAGGTGGGCCATGTAGAAAGCCTTCCGTACAACAGAGGCAACTTGGTGGTCAAAAGTCAGGTTGCCATCAACCTGGATGCCCAAGACCCTCATGACAGATTGTGTGCTTAGTACATTGTTATTAATGTGACAATTAATGGGGACTCCATTTTCCCCAAAGGGGACAATGATGCATTTCTTGACATTCAGTTTGAGACCATGCTTCTGGCACTAGTCATTTGTTTGGGTAAGGCCCTCTTGGGGAATGTTCACATCACTATGGGAGTTTAAGACATCACCCAGCTTGCAGTCATCTGCAAACTTGGTCAGCCACAAACTACTGGTTTTGGCTTGCACCTCAGAAAAGTATATTCCAAACAGTAGAGGCCCCAAGACTGATCCTTGGGGTACACCACTCATTACAGGTCTACTACTAAAGGTGGATTCCTCTATTTTGACTGAGTGGGTTCTGTCAGTGAGCCATTATCTACCCATCTAGTAACATATGGGTTGATGCCTAGCTGGGAGAGTTTATCTATTATGCCTGAGTGGGGAATAGTGCTAAAGGCTTTGGCTAGGTCAAGGTAGGTCGTGTGCATCATCTTCCCCTTGTCCATGGCTTTGGTGACTGTTTTGAAGAAGTCAACCAAGTTTAACAGGCACGATCTCCCTTTGACAAAACCAAACTGTGTGGGGTCAAACATATGGTGGTTATCAATGTCCTTTTTTATAAGGTCCATGATAATGTGTTCCATGGCCTTGCAGATCAGGCTAGTTAGGCCGATGGGCCTATAATTGCCTGGGTCAGTGAATGCTCCAACTTTGTGTAGAGGGATCACAGTGCCTGTCCTCCATTCAGCTGAGATGAAGCTGGTGCTCAGGCTTTGGTTGAATAGGGTGCCTAATGGAGCTGCAGGTCATGCCTGAGTTCATATAGGATACAGCCAGGGATGTTGTCAGGTCCCATGAAGACTGTATTTTTTGCCTTTGAGAGGGCATTAAACACCTGCTCCCTGGTGATGAGGGGAGAGCGGCAGGTGCTGGGGATGTCCTGGTTTACTGATGGGGGGACAGGGAGGTGAAGTTTTCACTGAATCTGTCTGCCAGAAGGTTGGCTATATCTACAGCATTTGTGTATGTGATGTTATTGACTACCAGTTAAGAGCAGATTTGGGTGTTACCTTTCAGACTGTGGACGTATGTGAAGAAGGCCTTGTGATTGTCCTTAGTGGATATGGCCAATTGGCCGCAAAGTTAGCCTTAGAGGATTTCACCAGTGACCTTATTTCCTTGTTCAGACAAAGGAGAGATTGCTTCCAACTTGGTACCTGCTCCTTCTTGGTCCTGGACAGAAATTTGTTTCCTTTTATTATAGAGTTTGTTTATTGCTGCTGTCCAACAGACAGGTTCACTCTTTCTTGAGGAAGATTGTTTGATCCTGTCAGGTATTGCTGAGTCCATGCAGCTATGTAGGTGCTCATATAGTTTTTTTTTTGTGTAGGCTTGGACATTACTGCTAGTTCCTACTGAAGGTATGGTGGCTTTGAAGTTGCTTATACCTGCTGTCAGGTATTGCTGAGTCCATGCAACTATGTAGGTGCTCATATAGTTTTTTTTGTGTAGGCTTGGACATTACTGCTAGTTCCTACTGAAGGTATGGTGGCTGAGAAGTTGCTTATACCTGCTCTCAGGAGACTGTAGTCAGCTTTGGAAAGGATTTTTTGTTTGAGTCTGACAAGGAGGGGGGGTCAGGGAAGATGGTGGCTTTGATTGCTTTATGGTCAGATTTTACCAAGGAGGATGACACTGTACGGGTGCTACAGTGGCTAGTCATGTTGGTTAGTACCAGGTCCAGGATATTTTTACCTCTTGTAGGGGTGTCGACCAGCTGATCCAATGCATTAGCATTATCAAAGTCAATGAATCTCTGGGCATTTGTGCTTGGGCTAAAATAGGTCTTCTCCTCTAAGGTTGGGTATTTAAAGTCACCCAGGATCAGGGTAGAGGGTTGAATCTTGATGGATTCAAGTAAGTCCAGATAGGTGGAGTGGGCATCTTGAGTCATGATTGGGGTCTGTAGCTAGCTATGATTTGAATAGGTGTTTTATCAACAGTTAACTGCACTTGGAGTGTCTCCTGTGCATCGTAACATTTGACCAGCCTGGAGGTTAGTGTGTCTTTGATAAATATTGAAACATATGTGGCATATGCAGACAATATTATTATAATAATTAGAAACAGTGTATGGATGAGAAAAGTTATATTCTGCATAGTTGAATGTTTAAAAAATAAGTATGTCATCAAATAAAGATAAACATAAAGGACTGGGAAATATAGTAAAGATAGGAGATATATGATTTACAATGAAACAAATTTTAGTGTTGGGAATACATTTTGGTAAAGAAATCAGTTGAACACAATGGGAAAATTATTAAATGATTTTTTAATGGAAAACATACAGATTACCTTATAAGAAAAAAGTGAATTTGATACATTTAGTACTAATGGGCAAATAGTGTATTTATCAAGTATGCTTATGATTCCAAGACTATATAAGAAACAATTAGAAGTGATTTTTGCATTTATTTGGGGTTCTAGATTAAATCTAGTAAAGAGAGGAGTATTATATCAGAATTAAGAAGGAGCAGGATTAGGATTTAAGCCAGTGGTATTTGCAGCGTCTTTAAATTTGTATTGAAATCAATAAATGAGAAAAACGAGAAACTAGTAACAGATTGTTTAAGTATGAATAATGGAGAAAATAATAAAAAAGGCACAGAAAAAAAATTTTAATAAAGAAATAGAAAATTATCAAGAAAATATAAAAATGTGGAGAATAAACATTGGTGGGACAGAAAAAGATTGAACAACATGGTATAAACTATAATGGTAAACGTTTTCGTGTCAGCCTATGGGAAAATTTACCAAAGGAAAAAAATTAAAGCTGTAAAAGAAACAAATGGTGTAGTAATGAAATAGAATATCAAGATTTTTATGGGGATTGGGAATTAATAAATTACCAGTAAAACAAAATGTGCCATATAAAAGGAAAATTGAAAGAATGTATTTATACTGAAGTGAAGTAGAAATGACAGAACATGTTTTTTTTTTTTAAATGTAAGAGGGTGAAGAAACTATGGAAAAAAATTATGTGAAGAGAATTTTTTGCCCATTTAAAAGACAGTAGCAATATGAATACTGATATTATAAGAATAGAAACAAAGAATTTCAAACAAGAATGGACAAAAAAATTGCTTTATGTAGTATGCGTAATCTGGAATAAGAGATTAAATGAAATTATGTTTAATGGGAAATGAATCTTGTCGATAATATTAGGAAAAATCAGATGGTGGTTATGGAAAAAAGAGTGGGTCTAGTATGAATAAAAATGTATAAGAATGATAAGCATATGATTGATAGTTTTTTACATAATATATAAGGATGTCATTTATTGAAGCAATTATGGAATTTTGTAAATGTGGATTTATAAATATGTAGAAATGTAAATCTGTAAATAATGTGTTGTTTAAATAAAATGTAAATGAATAAAGGACCCCTACTCTTTTCATTAGGTGCCATGAGATCTTTTATATTGACCTGAGCTACCACTAACTCAATCAGATGAGGCCTTGGTTTAACTTCTTATCTAAAGGACGGCACACTCAGGAGTGCAGCACCACTCTTATGCTACATTACAGTGTCAGCAATTGAGCTATCCAATATAGGAATAGAACCCACAGCCTTTTGCACCAAAGGTGAGTGTGCTACCTGTTGCACCACCGACACTGCTGTACCACTCTCCCTTCAAAATGCTTTCACAACAGGCCATTTCCACATCATTCCTAACCTCGGGCCCCAAAGACCCAGACCCACACACTTGGATAATTGCCCAGGGATTTTGACAACTAAATAAATACTTAGCCTCCCAACCACCATCATACAGCTAAACACTGGGATGGTAATTTTCCCAAGCAGGTGCACTTACAGGTCATGGCCTCATCACCACCTTGGTCTCATTAATTGGTTAAAATACTCCAGTCCCACCCACTTGCCTTTACTCTCATTCCCTGGGTCTTCAAGCACTCAATAACTTGCACTGCATTACCAGCCACAGCATTCCCTTCCCAGCCACAGACAGGTTCTCATCCTCCTTGGAACTTGCATGAGTCTGTCTCCCCCCCAGGACTAGACCCAAATACAGCTGACCTCCACAGACTACATGCACTTACAGTTGGACAGCCCTAGCAACCAGACACAAATGCCTGAATAACTGCCAAGTGATCTGCCCACTACATAAATACTTGGACTCTCAGGGTCCACCATAAATCCAACCAGTGGGAGACTCTGAATTTTTCCCATGCTAGCAGCATTTTCAGTGTACTAGACACCCACCACCAGTACTTTCCTTGCTCATCTGCATCACTCTTGCCCTGTTCATTGCTCCCCCCTCCACTGACTTCCAGAATATGGGACTGCACTACTCCCCAACACATGATGCACAGCTACATGACTCAATTCTTAGCTTCACAAAGGCACATGTCCCCTCTTCAGGACTTCAAAGACCTTGGATAACCTATGTCTTGGCTACCCTTACATCGTCCACTCCAGGCTGGAACCACACCAGTGCTGACCCAGGAACCACAGCCTCTCACCCAGGTACTTCTGTCACCCATCCACAATGACTTGCATAATTGCCCAGGGGACCTGAACAGTAAATATATGTATATATAATCACTCAACTACCCCAGTCTCAATAACAAATGCAACCTCTTAGAGGTAGTTTGCAACTTCTCCAAGCAGCTGCACTTCCCGGGTATTTGGCCCATACTAGCCTGCTCTCCCTGCCCAGCCATATCACCTCAACCTTGGCTGCTGACCACTGCTGCTTTCTCACCACCACTGACCTGGTGACCTGTGTCCTGGAAGTCTCGCATTGGCTCAGAGAAGAAGAAAAACCTGTTAATGGGGTAAACAGGGATATGCGATACATAAATAAAAGTTGACATTTCTGGGGCTCCCAGATAGAACTGGGCCTTAGGCAGGTGCCTACATTGCCTTGTGCTGAATCCAGCAATGTTCATTATCCATGACCAGCCATGATACTCCATCCCTAGATGCAGACATTTGATTTTCCCTCTTGGAACTTCCATGACCCTGGCCCCCACACAGCTTTGGCCTAGGCTGAATGTACCATACTGATATTGTCCCCTGGCAGCTTCCCAGTACCCAACCAAAAACACCATACAAGAGCTGCAGTTCCATAAGACTGTCACCCACCACCCTTCTCTTCCTGCCAATCTTCTCCACTCCAGGCCTTGAGGCAGACAGGCACTCTCTCCTTGTGTACTTTCATGACCATGGTACTCCCCAAAGCTTTCATCCCAATTTGGACAGATACCATCACTGACCCCTGATACCTCTATTACAAACAGCCACACATACTTCAATAACTGCCCAGATGTCCTAGCCAATAAATAGACCACCATGTACCAACATACAGCCAAAAACCAAGAGTTAAACTTTCAATTTTTAGCTACGAAACTGGACTTTCAGGGCACCTAATCAATAATTCCATTTTCTCTTTCTGGCCACAGCACTCACAACTCAGCTGCTGGTTCTCTCTCACTCCTGGGGACTTCCACCATGTGGACTTCCACCCCAACACCCTGACCTCCCTGCCTGACCTTGGCACTTCTTTTATGGAGTCAGTCATGTGCTATTTCCCCTGGGGATTTCTACCACCCTTAGACTTTGGAATCTACTAAGGGACCAGTCCCACATCCCACACAAGTGAATAATTGTTCACTAGGATGAATTATGATTTTATCTCCTGGCAGCTGCAGGTCCACAGCATCATTCCCCACCCTCTGTTCTTATTGACTGGCCACACCAATCTATTCCTGGCAGGTAACTGCTCCTCCTGGGATCTTCCATGAGCTAGACTTCCACCCCTCCTATCACTCTGCTGTCAATATGCAACCATAGCAATCATTTGCTGGCCACAGACAGGCACTCTTCCCTATGGGGATTTCCATAACCATGGCTCTCATGAGTTAAGGACATACACACCAATAACAACCACATGGAGTACATCTGTTCACCCCTGGGCACCCTAAAATCCAAATACAAGCACCTGCATAACTACCCATGGGCCCTGACCAGTAAATGCAGATTTAATATACAGCTGCCTATCAGGAGAGACACTGAATTTTTCTCATGCCAGCAGCATTTCAAGGGTATCAGACCCTCACTACCCTGCTCTTCCTGTCTGTATACACCACTTCAGCCTTGTCTCCCACTTCCACCAGGTACTTCTCACTGCCCAACACCTTGCTGTCCTTGACCAGCAGTGACAGCCCATTTTCAGCTGCAGATAAGCACCCTCCTCTGTTTGGGACTTCCACAACCTTAGCTCCCTTCAGAACTTCAATATAGGGCTGAACTACATAATTGCCTATCCGGGGAACAATCACTCATCCAGACTCTCTAATGCACCCTGGCACAAACACCTGGAAAACTGCCCAGGCATTCTACCCAGTAAATATATTAAACACTACGACTCGAGGCTCTACAATACACTCAACCAACAGAAGCTATTTTGAAGTTCCCACAGAGCAGTTGCACTTCCAAGGTGCTGGCCACCATTATCATGCTCTTCCACACCACTCTGACCCCATCTGCTGGCCACAGTTGCCTCCCCTGGAAACATCTAGCACCTGTACCTTCATACTTCCAATACACTCCTGTCAAGGCCTGGCTGCAGTCATAGACTTTCATAACCATTTCTCCTCAGGACGTATACCCCAGGATGGGCCCACACCAGTGCTGATCCAAGGGACCATAGCAGCTGACCCAGGGAACCCATCAATACCCAAAAACCTGCATAACTGCCTAGGGGTTCTGTTCAGTTAATATATATACTCAGACCTCCTACCTTCCACTACAAATGCAATCACTGGGAGGGACTATGAATATTCCCTAAGCAGCTGTACTTCCAAAGTGCCAGCACCTGACAACCTGCTCTCCTTAACTGGCATTGCCACTCCTACCCCACCCACTGGCAGCTACTTCCACCCCTGGGGACTTCCACCCCAAGGATCTCTACCCCCAAGAACGTGTTCTCAATTTTCAATGATAAAAACTCCTTTCTCAGCCACAAGGAGGCACCCCCCCCCCTTCTGAGGATTTCCATAACTCTGGCTCCATGAACAGCTTCCTCTCTAGGGTGGATACATATTGTTAATGAACAACAAGCAGGACCCAAATTGCTACACCACAAAACGAAACAACAAAGCCAGTAAAAAAACTTTATTCTCTAGCGCCTCGGCCACAGTAAGCCTTCAAGGTGTAACACATCACATTTACAAAAAAGTTTATATAGCACCAGCTACTTCCATCAATCACCAATCAAACAATTAAACAATTAAATCATTAAAATAATTAAAAGGGACCACAGCAGTTCACCCCAAACACTCCAACTCCCAGCTAGAAACACCTCCCATAACTGCCCAGAGGTCCTGTTCAATAAATAATGAAAATATGTAGATCCCCAGGGCCCAGCATACAGCCAACTACTGAGACAGACTTTGAATTGTTCCCTAAGGCAGCAGTACTCCCAGTAGGCACTCACTCCACTATCATGCTCTGAGGTGCCCTGCTACAACACTCCAGCCTGAGTGGCTTGTCACTG
This sequence comes from Protopterus annectens, assembly GCF_019279795.1. Taxonomy (NCBI): domain Eukaryota; kingdom Metazoa; phylum Chordata; order Ceratodontiformes; family Protopteridae; genus Protopterus; species Protopterus annectens. The sequence goes on along the minus strand of NC_056737.1, from coordinate 969,390,724 downwards.
CTCCCACCTCTGGGGTTTCCAGAACTCAGACCTCTGCCCAGGAGTCTATCTTGAAACACAGCCACAGTACTCTTTCCATGGCCACATACTGGAGCTATTCCTTCTTGAGACTTCCAAGGCCCTGGCTCCCCCCAAGGGCTTTAACCCTGGGCCAGACCAGCATCACTGTTAACCCCAGGGACCCTGGCTGCTCTTCCCTGGGCACCCCACCATGCCCAGAGACAAATACCATCCTCATCAATAAACAAATACTTAGACATTGAGTTACACCACATACTTGCCACTAAAAGGGACTCTGAATTTTTCCCCAGGCAACTGCACTTTCAGGCACTAGCTCCATACTACTTTGCTGTCCCTGCCTGGTTGCATCATTCTAGCTATGGTTGATGGCCTCTGCACCTATACCTGGGGACATCCAACACATAGCCTTTCCAAAAAAAACAAAACTGCACTCCATCCTGGGCTACAGCACTTCTTCCCCAGTCATAGACATTTGCTGTTTCCCCTTAAGACTTCTGTGATGTTGGCTGTCCCTAGGGTGGACTCATACTGCCCACATCCCTGTGCATCCCCAACACTGAGCCACAAACATCCATATAAATTGCCAAGGGGCCCTAGACAGTAAATAATTAGATCTCCAGGTATAACATTACACTCAGCCACCAGAAAGAACTTTGAATTTCTCCACAGGCAGCTACAGTTTCAGGTATTGGCCTCCACTACCCTGCTTCCCAGCCCATCTGCAGCAATTCTGCCCTGGATACAGCCAGGTGCCCTGTTCCCTGGGGTCACCTATGACTCTGGCACAACCCATGGCTTCCACCTCAGCAGGATCCACAGCATTCCAGACCCCTGGGGCACAATGCATCCAGCCTCACACATTTTGATAATTGACCAGGGGCAGACAGGTAGTAACTACCCTCTGACACTAGCTCACCCTAGGACTTCCTCTCCAGGTTTTATCCATATCACCCCAAAACCTGAGACCACCCCAGCACCAGGCTACATAGAGTTGGATAAGATCCTGAACAAATCTCAGACACCATCATACAGCCAACTATGAAGGGGAACTTTTTTTAATTTAGGTAGCAGATCCTGAACAAATCTCAGACACCATCATACAGCCAACTAAAAAGGGGAACTTTTTTTTAAATTTAGGTAGCAGAACTTACAGGGGATCAGCCCTTATACCACATTTCTTCCCCAGATGTGGCACTTCCAGTTTACATACTGGACACCACTCTCTCCACCAGGGACCTCCATCACTTGGACCTACAGACCAATACCCTGTCCTCCTGGCATGGCTGCGGCACTCGTTTCCTGGAGGCAATCAGACGTTCCTTCCCCCAGGGACTTCTGTGATGCTGGATCCACAAGGACTTCCACTCTTGACCTCATGCCCCACCCATGACCCAGCTCATAAAGTTAGGCAATTTTTTCAGAGGTCTTGGCTAGTAAATAATTTTTCCCCAAGCAGTTACACTTCTAGTATGTCATTCCCTAGATGCAGCATTTCCAGCTCGAAAGAGTCCCACCACATTTATCTACCTGTCTGTTCCATTCTACCCACCAATATTGGCTGCTGCTCCCACACATGGAGACTACCAGCTCACAGACCTTTGCCATTCTCCAAAACCATGTTCTTCATGGCAGCTGGGGCAGCCCATTCCCAGTCACAAACAGGTGATGTTCTTCCCTTGGGATTACTGTGATCCTGGCTCCCCTCAGTGCTTCCAACACAGGCCAGAACCACACCACCACTGATCTCAGAGACCATGGTCATTTACCATTGTGCATCTAGTGGCATCCAGTCACAAGTACCTCCTTAACTGCCTATAGATCTTAGCTAATAAAATAATTAACAATAGAACCCACAAACTGCATTATACAGCCAATCACTGGGAGAGACATTTACTTTTTTGCCATGCAGCTGTATTTTCAGGTTTGCCAGCCCCACAGCAGCCCACTCTCCTTGTCCAAGCTGTAGCACTCCAGCTCCAATCACTGCCACCTCCCTTGGGGACTTCCAGCACTTAGAACTTCCCCAACACTCTCCTATCCAAGCCTGACCAAAGACACTCTCTTCACCTTGTATATGTGACAAAAGGAGATACTGCCAACACAACTAGCTGGAATTTTGTAAATAATTATATGTCAGTGAATATCAAAATGATTTATACAAGATGCTTGTGTTTCAAATGCATTAGAACTGTATGTCATGTGTATATCAAACTGCTTGTACAGATGTGTGTGTTGAAAATGTATTTGCAAAGTGCTGTGTTTGAAATGTAACCACAGTATGACCTACTGGAAGAGAACAGAAATGTACCTACACTTTTGTAACTGTTTAAATGTATGTGCTTAACAGAGGAAGGAGGAGGTTAACCTCAGTCCAGCAAACTTTACAAAATATTTGAAATTAAATCACTTTATAGGCTATGCCATAAAGATGTTATCTCTCCAGTTTTCAATGCAGCTAGAGACACAAAGTCTGTACTAAGAAGCTTTCTGTATTATTCTTGGAATAAACTAATTGTTACTTTTCAAGCATGAAGGAATACAATTGTTTTATGACTTCCAACATCTACCAAAGATCTAAGGAAAAGACATTACCTGTATATTTTTCCAGGTAGATGCTAAATGCTGCCAACTTCTAGCAATGTGGGGTTTGGCCTGGGAACCAGAAGTCAGATGACCAGAAATTATGTAAATCTGCAAGCTATCCCAGCAGTAATATTTTAGATATTAATTTGAGAAGTTTCTTCATGAGGCAGGGCATTCTGTATTCTGTATTGGACCTGACAACAAGAAGACCCATTCACCACACATATGCCTTGTTCTAATGAAGTAAGTTTCTAGGGAACAGTATAACGCTCTTAGATACAGTCAGGAATATAGTGAATCTTAGTTTAGATGTTTTTCTTTATTTGTGTGAGCCTGTACTACAATGTTATTTTAAATATTTCCTGTGGTTTGAACTCTGATGTCACTGTGAATATATGTTTAGTATTTAGTATTGTTTTGTTTTTTTATTATTTATTATCAAATATATTTAAACCTTTCATTGTGGCTGATCTGTGTACAGATATTTAAGTTTTGAGAGTACAATGTGTGGGCCATTCCTAATAGCCTTGCTGCTGGTCAAATTACCATTTGTATTAATATTAATATTACACAGTAAGATTAGGCACCCTTTGTTAATGGCCTTAAAGTAGCTGATAAGGTGTGACTGGTGGCCGTGAGAACTATCTTATAGTCTGGGAAGAAGTGGGCATAGCTAGTAAACCTGTGCCAGCCTTTTCCAGGTGTGTGTGTGTGTGTGTGTCTGTGTGTGTGTGTGTGTGTGTGTGTGTGTGTGTGTGTGTGTGTGTGTGTGTGTGTGTGTGTGTGTGTGTGTGAATCAAACCTGAAAGACTATGTCTGTCAGCTACTTGGGCAGGGACAGGAAGCACTGGTTGGACAGAGAAACTGTTGGAGGTCTTGACTTGGTCACTCAGCTGAGATCTCAACTCTATAGCTGTGCCAGTGGGGAGTCTTATTGGTGATCTGGAGGAAGAGAGAGAAACTAGCCCCAGACTGACTGTGGCCTCTGTGTGGTCTTAAGGGAAATTGCACCTGATGCAGTGAGCTGTATCTGGAAATAAGCTTGTCATCCTCTCAGTGAATGTCCCCCACTGTTGCCAATGGTGAGGACTGAGGCTCCTTGTTTACTGGTCCAGTGAAGGGTTGCCACATTTGGTGGCAGTGGTGCGATCACCACATCACATACTGGGATTCAGTGGTGTGGATATTGAACTTCTGTAGCCTGTAAACAGTCATCACTAAAGGTGTTTGTACTTTCAAGGAGCCATACTGTAGACATTCAGAGTTTCACATCACAATAGGTTTACTTATTTTTTGTTAGCTTAGTTAGTCAGGGAGACCAGGCAAGGATGTCAGCAGAGGATTATGGCAAGCTGTCAAGGAACCAGTTGGCTGAAATGTGTCAAGTCAAAGGGCTGGTGCATGTCAGCTTGACTAAAGCAGAAATTATTGCAGCCTTAGCCACAGCTGCATCACAGACAAGCAATGAGAAAGACAGCCAGACTGGCCTTGGGGATGTACAACTCTCAGAAAATGGACAGTTCAACTTTACCTCAGAGGACTTAAAAATCCATCTGGAGCTAAAGAGACTTGAACTGGCAGCCAAACATTTTGAAATAGAATCAGCAGAGAGACTGCAGCATTTGGAGGTCAAAGCAGAATCAGCAGAGAGACTGCAGCATTTGGAAGCCATAGAAAATGTGAGGTAGAGGCAACATGAAAAGGAAATGCTGACTCTTCACCAGGGTCATGAAGGTAAATGGGATGGGAGTAACCAAACCCCAGAAGCAATAAAGGTCAGTAAATGTCTTCCACAATTTACAGAAGGTGATCATTTTGATAGTTTTATTCATATGGTTGAAAGGGTATGTAAACAGTATAATGCTGACCAAAGGCTCTGGGTACAATTCCTGACCTCCTTACTCTATGATAAAGCTGTAACTGCTGCTTCTAAATTGTCTGATACTGATTCCTTAAGAGTGTTTTAAGTTAACACCTCAAGCTTATAGAAAAAAGTTTTGTGAGCATTAGGCGCAAGGCAGATGAAAGTGTGTGTGAATATACTGCGGAGTTAAGTACTTATTTTCATAAGTGGGTGAGTGGGTGTCAGGTCACCACTTTGGAAGGGCTGGAAGACCTTTTGGTGAGGGAACAAGCCCTTAGCACTTTGCCTGAGGACATGAGAATCTGGTTGGCATATACAGAATGTAACACCGCAGATGAGATCGGGAAAAAGAGAGGCCTATACCTAGCAAGCAGGGTATCACTGCACATGAAAGGGATACCCAGTACTGCACATGGGTATAAGGGAACCCATGGTGGGCAGCCTAAACAATCCGAACGGAGTCCACCAGTAATAGTGGAAGCTACTAGTTCAGGCAAATGACCAGTATCAAGGGTTAATTTTTTTAAATGTAACCAGGGGGCCATGTAGCATATAGATGTCCACTGAGGCAAGATGGGGAACAAAAGGTAAGGGAGCTGCCAGTAAATGGGAATGACAGAATGCCAGTGGTAAGTTATCTGGAGACAACAAGGGTACCAAACTACCACAAGAGGTTATATCCTCTCTCAGTAGATGGGAAACAGGCCACTGCTAAGAGAGACACAGCCTCTGACCTAACCATTGTGAAGCCTGTAATGGTTAAAAAGGAGCACTACTTGCTTGGGCAGTCTACTCCAGTTAGAGCTTTAGAAGGGACCCCATTCGAAATACCTTTGGCTAGGGTTCACCTTGATTGGGAGGGTGGAAAAGGAAGCAAGCAAGTACATGTGTTTGAGGATATCCCTGCAGATGTCCTGATAGGGAATGATTTTGATAATGCAGTACCTTGTGTGCATGCAGTGACAGGCTTGGAGGCAGGCATGTGGGACTGGTAGCCTGGTGGGAACCCAGACAGACTGCAGACTTGAAGCCATGACTGGTAAGGTGGCTACTTCAGGGAGGGAGCTACCCTGTAGCAGTGAGACTGAAGGTGGGCCACAGCTGCTTGTGGGTACTGATGTTCCCTTGGGACAGAGTGACTGCAAGAACAGAGGTGAGTACTAGTACCCAGGCTGACAGTGAGGCACTGCTGTCAGAGGATACCAGACTTCCTGTGGAAGGGGAGGTAGGAAGGGTTACAAAGAGAGAGAGTTGAGACAGGCTCAGATCTCAGGTCCTACATTATAAGGCTTGAGGGAGGTAGCCAGGGAAGTGCCTGATTCTCAAGAAAAAGGGGAATCTGTATACTGGGACAAAGGGTTACTGTATAGAGAGTGGACCCTTGAGGGAGAGCTAGAAGGTGAGGTAATACAGCAGTTGGTAGTGTCTAGATCCTACCATTTGGCACTTCTAGTCATAGCCCATGATATTCCCTTTGCAGGTCAAATGGGCATAAAGTGTACAAAGAGACATACTATGCAGATTTTTATTGGCCTGGGATTTCCAGGGATGTAGCAGGGTACTGCAGGATCTGAGAGCAGTGTCAAAGAGTAGACAAGGCAGGAGACAAGGTCAAAGCTCCTTTTATGCCTTTGCCTGTGACTGAGGAGCTGTTTCAGAGGGTAGCTATGGATATTGGAGGGCCTCTGAGTACCCCAAGTTCCACAGGGAAGAAGTATATCCCAGTGATAGTAAATTATGCTACCAGATAACCTGAGGCAGTGTCTCTGTCCTCCGTTGAGGCAGAAAAGGTGGCAAATGCTTTGTTAGAGATCTTTAGCAGGGTTGGTTTCCCAAATGAAATACTGACTGACAGAGGTGCCAATTTCATGTCAGACCTGCTGGCTTGTCTATGGAAGCGCTGTGGGGTGAAGCACCTAAAGACCATCCCCTACCACCCCCAGACTAATGGTTTTGTGGAGGGGTTAAACTCTACACTAAAGACCATGCTACAAGCATTTCCAGACCAGTTTAAGAGGGAGTGGGCAAATATTTGCCCCATCTGTTATTTGCTTACAGATAGATGCCCCAGGAATCCACAGGTTTTTCACCCTTTGAGTTGCTGTGTGGACATAGGGTGAGGGGAACTCTAGATTTGACTCATGAAGAGTGGGAGGGTGAGTGTAAATCCCACAAGGAGTCTGTTGTGGCATATGTCCTAAACCTCAGGACAAGGCTTAGGGAACTCATGGCCTTGACCAGGAGAACCTGGCAGAAGCAAAATAGCAGAAAAAGTTTGGTAGGACGGGAATGTTTGAGCCAGTGAGTATGCTGTAGGGCAGCAGGTTATGGTTCTCATTCTTGTCAGACACAACAAGCTGCAGGCAGCTTGGGAGGGACCCTTCAAAATGGTAAGGAATGCCAGTGATGTTAACTGCATGGTAGAACTGCTAGGCAGGAGGCATGGGCACAAAATGTACCATGTTAACATGATGAAACCTTACCACGACAGGGATGCCCTTGCGCTAAGTATTTGCAGTAAAAGAGAGAAGGAGTCTGAGGGGGAATCTATGGATACTGGGAGCCAGCTAGCAAAATCCCAAGTTACTATGGTAGAGCCTAGGGCTGCAGGCATATGATATGACAGTGCAACACTGTAATGGGGTCAGCAATGCAAAGGCAGCTGCAATCTCAAGACAGGGTATGGGGTAATATTTTCCCAGATAGGTTCATTCCTCTCAAGCAGCATTTATTAAGAGTCACTTGAAAAACTAGCTTGAATCTTTGAAGGGGGGAAGAAGTGTGACAAAAGGAGATACTGCCAGCACAGCTAGCTGGAATTTTGTAAATAATTATATGTCATTGATGAATATCAAAATGATTTATACAAGATGCTTGTGTTACAAATGTATTAGAACTGTATGACATGTGTATATCAAACTGCTTGTGCAGACATGTGTGTTGAAAAAGTATTTGCAAAGTGCTTGTTTGAAATGTAACCACAGTATGCCCTACTGGAAGAGAACAGACATGTACTTGCATTATTGTAACTGTTTAAATGTATATGCCTAAAAGAGGAAATGGGAGGTTAACCTCAGTCCAGTAAACTTTAGAAAAATATTTGAAATTGAATCACTTTATAGGCTACGCCATAAAGAGACTATCTCTCAAGTTTACAATGCAGCTAGAGACACAAAGTCTGTACTAAGAAGCTTTCTGTGTTGTCATTGGAGTGAATTAATTGCTATTTTTGAAGCATGAAGGAATGCAATTGTTTTATAACGTCCAGCATCTGCTAAAGATCTGAGGAAAAGCCCTTGTCTGTATATTTTTCCAGGTAGATGCTAAATACTGCCAGCTTCTAGCAATAAGGCTTTTGGCCTGGGAACCAGAAGTCAGATGACCAGAAATGATGCCATTCTGCAAGCTATCCCAGCAGTAATATTTTAGATATTATTTTGAGAAGTCTCTTAGTGAGACAGAGCATTCTGTATTTTGTCTTGGACCTGACAAGAAGAAGACCCATTCACCACATATTTGCCTTGCTCTAATGAAGTAAGTTTCTAGGGAACTTTCTCTTAGATATAGACAGGAATATAGTGAACTTAGTTTTGATGTTTTTCTTTATTTGTGTGAGCCTGTACTGCAATGTTATTTTAAATATTTCCTGTGGTTTTGAGCTCTGATGTCACTGTGAATATATGTTTAGTATTTTCTTTTATTATTTATTATTAAATATATTTAAACCTTTCATTGTGGCTGATCTGTGTACAAATATTTAAGTTTTGAGAGTACTTGCATATTTATTTGATGACACTGTGTATGCGCCACTCCTAATAGCCTTGTTCCTGGTCAAACTACCATTTGTGTTAATATTAATATTACACAGTAAGAGTGGACACCCTTTGTTAATGGCTTTAAAGTAGCTGATAAGGAGTGACTGTTGGCAGTGGAAACTAACTTATAGTCTGGGCAGAAGGGGGCATAGCTAGTAATCCTGTGTCAGCCTTTCCCAGGTGTGTGTGTGTGTGTGTGTGTGTGTGTGTGTGTGTGTGTGTGTGTGTGTGTGTGTGTGTGTGTAAATCAAACCTCAAAGAGTATGTGTGTGTGTCCGCTACTTGGACAGGGACACAAAGCACTGGTTGGATAGAGAGGGTGCTGGAGGTCTTGTCTTGGTCACTCAGTTGAGATCTTAACTCTATAGCTGTGCCAGCAGGGAGTCTTACTGGGGATCTGGAGGAAGAGGGAGAAATAAGCCCTGGACTGACTGTGGTCTTTGTGTGCTCTTAAGGGAAATTTCACTTGATGCAGAGAGCTGCATCTGGAAATAATGTGTGTGTGTACTTGTCATCCTCTCAGTGAATTTCCCCCGCTGTTACCAGTGGTGAGGATTGAGGCTTCTTGATTACTAGTCCAGTGGAGGGTCATCACAGGAGACATACTTGAATGTTACTCTCTCTGGGCTTATACACCTGGCCAGGCCCATACCACCAGGAATCAGAGCTACTGACCCCTGGGAACCTTTAGACACCTAGACACAAACATCTGCATAACTGCCAAGGGATTCTGGCCAGTAAATAAATGAACAATTGGACTCCCAGTCTTCACCATACACCCAACTGGAAAGGACTGAATTTTTCTCCTGGCCATTGTATTTCCAGGACTCTGGCCCCCTCAAGCCTGGCCTCCCTTCTTGAATGCACCAGTGTTGTACAAATTGCAGGCCACCACTGCCATCCCCAGGGAATTTTGCACTTGTATCTCCACTTTCCAGCTGCAGGGAGGAGCTCTTCCTATAAGAATTTCCATGACCATGACTTCCCTGAGGGCATCCTCCCTGAGCCGTACCCACAGCATTAGTGACCACAGGGAACCACACTCAGCTACAAACAACTGCATAACTGTGTTAGGGTTCTGGCCAGTAAATAAATACTTAGACTATCCAGCCTCCACCTTACAGCAGCCGTGACACAGATGCTGAGTTTTTCCACAGGCAATTGAAATTTTGTGTGCTCACCCACATCCACACTTTCTCAGCCTTGTCTCATCATTCCTGTCCTTGACACTGATCTCTGCCCTAATCTGCATCCTCAGACACCCTCTTGTCCTTGTTTATTTATGACACTCTTTTCTCAAGCACATAGAGGAGCTCTTCCTCCATGGAACTTCCAAGTCTCTGGCTCCACATGTCTTCCACCCTGGGCTGTAACCACACCACCACTGAGAACACTGGGTACTTCCTGTACTGAGTGACACACAATTGCATAATTGTTCATGCTTCTTATCCAAAAAATAAAATACTTAGACCCTCACTTCTGATGTACACCTAACCATTCAAAGGGGATCTGTATTTTCCTCAGGCAGCTGCCCTTCCAAGGTACCAACCCCCTACCACTCTGTTCTTCCAGCTCAGCCAAACAATTCTTGCCCCAGCCACTGGTCACTGCACCTCCCGTGGAATTTCTAGTACCCAGACCACCACTTCCTATCTCCCTACTCTTTCTGCCAAGCTGCAACACTACTTTCCCACCTCAGACCACCACATTTCCCAGAATACATGATTTTCTCCAGACAGACCTGCAAATCTACAGTCCTGCTCTCCATGCCTGTCTACACCTTTCCCATCCTAGCCACAGACCACAGCTATTAGCCGGGGGCTATTAACTCTGCCAGATTGGGCAGGTCCTTGCGCTCACCTAGAAACAAATCCTCTGACTCAGGCTGATTTTATGGAACTCCCCCTGAACAGAGCATTCAGGTCCTACCAAAGCAACAGCCTTCCTGGCTCAGTAGAACAAGGCCATTGCACATTGGGAGGAAACACACAACTCAGAAGGCCCATGCGAGGCACCTACTGCACTTTCACAAGATGTACCAAGGGTCCCACCCAACCTTCAGTCCTCCTGAAGGATGACTGTCTGTACTGGATCATCAGTACCCTTAGGACCACTAGATCCAACAGGAGTCAAACTCTTTGACCCAGACGTATCTTGAGGAACTCATCCTGGCCAGAGAGAATCAGATCCTTCCTCATCTGGACTTCCACAGACTTTGATAGTAAACTTTGGCTCATGGGCCAACTTTTAATAGATTGTATCTTCTCAGTACATTCCTTGCATGAAGCCTTGACACAGACACAGGTCTATGAAAGATTTAGCACAGATTACCCACAAGCAGGGAGAAGTGGCACTATTCCATCTATGACCCATACCCTTTATGACTGGTACTCCTCACTGACCTTGTAACTGGCTCTCCTTGACCAATAAGAGAGTGACAGTGCAACAGCATCACTACTTTAGGCAGGATTTGGACTTAGAAGAGTTCTGTCATAAGCCCCAAATATGGTACTTCACACCACTGGCTCTTGAGCCAGGCACTTATACCAACTTTCTGAATGTGCAGTTCCCTCTCATACTTACCAGTATTGCTATAAATCATCAACGGAACAAAACCAACCTGTACTAACATCTCAGCTCATATTCCCCACTAGTGTGAGAACAACCCAATGCTTAGTGAATTCTGTGTCACAATAAAAGGAAGAGGCAACAATGAAGGATCAAACACAGACAGTGCTATGAATGCTCATCTTCCACAAGCCAATTATCTCTGGGGTAACTTTAAATCTCCTCCAGTTTAAAACCCAAAAAAGTAAGAAGCATCATGAGGCCCTGCATTCACAGTCTATATGCACACTGAAAATCAAGTGGGCTTTTTCCCTTCTGCTCCACATGTTACATTAGGACATCTGTTTTACCCATTGCCAGGTGAACTGCCGCAGCCAAACTCCACACCTCACACTGTCCCCAGTGCTGATCACACCTGCCTGCCCAAGCACATAGAGCCAGCACCAAAACCCCAGATGGCACACACCATTCTGACTCACCAGTTAAGTGAAAAAAACAGTAAGAGTAGTGATATTTCACTGAACGCTGAGGCTTCCCATTTATTCTAAATCTCTTGTGTCTCTCTCTTCAGATTGCCAGATTTTTTTCCAACAAGAAACAACTTTATTAAATTATCACATATGACATATGCAATCATGCATTTACATAAATGAATATAAACCATATTGACATAAATTTAGTTGCAAATATTATACATAACCTATAATCTATCCAGTCATTGTCAGTCAATTGCACTCACCACAACAACACCCACCACCGCACTCACCACAGGCAGCACCCTCCACAGCACTCACCACAGGCAGCACCCACCACTACACTCACCACAACAACACCCACCATTGCACTCACCAAAGCAGCGTCCACTATGAAACTTACATCAATCAGTCACACTGACACAGTTCAAAGGCCCATAAGGCAATGCGCTGCATATTCAAAATCCTAGTCATTGTTGATGCCACGATTTGACACACACATGCACTACCCACTAAGCTGTGCAAGAAGAGAACAACGGTAAGCTGTTTATCAGGTGTTGTGCCAGTATTTGTTGTATCACCCTCACACTCAAGTGAGTGCACCACCGGTGCACATATGACACAGTCATATACATGTGAGGGTAAATAACTTGAGATGTACCTCTCTGGACTACATAGAGACAAGCATCAAGGAATTCTCAGTATATGTGTCTCAGGCAGGTATAAACCTAGCTCTAAGCAGCATTCTACTATCACCAAAAATGATACCGCATTATGAACAAAAAATTATTGGTTTTAACAATCTGCTTAGTTTCAGGTGTCACTTGAAAGGAGTATAATATATATCAACTTGTGAGGAAATGGAAGACAGACCAAACCGATTTGCCAGGATGGCCTGCACCTCTCACTTCAATGCTTTTATATATTGGCTAAGGCCTTGCCCACCCCATAGTATCTTTTTAGGTAAGGTCAGTCTCCTAAAGCTTTTGATATAACAACACAAATTCTGGATAACATTAAGGTACTGCTGCTCAATGCTAGGTGCCTAAATAGAAAAATCCATTCCCTCCAAGCACTGCTTGCCTTGGAAAACACTGATATATGCATCATTATGGAGAACTGGTTCAAGACCAGTGACAGCACCCCAGTATTGCAAGGATTCAATGCATATCACACGTTCAGGGTCCCATCCTTCAGACAAAGGCACAAGGGGTGGTGGTGTCTCCATATTCTTAAAAAATATTCCCTTCCAAACTCATTAGCTAAGATAATGACCTGGACTTCTTCATGTCCAAATTACTATCAAAAGAAGCACATTTCTTTATCATAGCAAAATATGGGACCCCTTCTATAGCCCCCTCTGCTCACACCCTTTATATGACCAGCTTGGAGTCCCTATGTATTAAACCTAAAACCATTCTACTAGGGGACTTCAATTACCAGAATATAAACTGGAAGACCTATACAGTCTCAAACATGTCTAGAAATTTCTGGACTTCATAAATGCTAACTTAATGGGCCAGGTAGCCTATACTCCTACCAGAAAAGATAATATCCTTGATTTGGTCATAACCAATATGGGGCAGTTTTATTTTATTTTTTTAACATTTGTTTACAGGGAAAGTCCAACTTGGAATGAGCAAGTTTTCAGCAAAGCCCTGGGAAGAAATGCTCCAGATGCATGTATTTGTAATGAGGGAGAAAACCAGAGCACCTGAAGAAAACCCACAAGGACGCAGAGAGGACATGCAGATTCCACACAGAAGGCACCCCAGCTGGGAATCAAAGTGGAGAACTTCTTGTTGTGAGGCAATAACGCAAACTGCTGCACCACTGTGCCATCCACTCCTGTAGTAGTCTCCTCCTTGGTCAAATCAGATTATAAATTAGTCATATTCACCTTAACACTGAAGCCTGCATCAACCACCAGTACCTTGACATTTAATGATTATTAAAAGCTAATCTACTAAAACTGACTGATGATCTGGCTAAATTCCAAAGCCCTCCCCATCTAGATGACCAAAAATAACTATGTTAGAAACTTCAGAAACAGTGCCAAGCACTCTTCAGTACTAATAGTAAATGATATCAGTTACTCAGATCCAGAGATCATAGCAAATTTACTAGCCAATAACTTTAGTGCAAACTTCACCCTCATTCTATTAAGATTTTTTTCCCAAACCATTATCTGAAATTACCCCCAACAAATCTCCCAAGAGCAAGTTATTAAGGCACAGTCCAAGGCCAAGAACAATGGGGATGGACAACATATTGGCTGTCCACTGGTCAGCTTGAAACATGACCTGTTAGAGCCCTTGCAAAAGCTATTCAGTATCAGCCTTAAAACAGGCTTTGTGCTGGAGAAATGGGGGACACCTGCAGTTACCCCTCATACAAAGGTGGGGCTTCAACAGACCCAAGTAATTGTAAAATAATAAGCCTGACCAACTACAAGGCTATGGAAAGGCTTGTTATACAATTAATAGACAGCAGTATATGGAAATCTACAGACATTCAAGCCATTGATCAAGGACAGATCCTACCTATTTACCTAGAAGACTTCTTTGAAAAAGTAACTAATGCAATGGGTGAGGGCAAACCCATGCACACTGCACATCTAGACCTCACAAAGGTGTTTAATACCATTCCACACTCAGGGATAATAGATAAACTCTCACAACTAAATGCAAATCCCTGTGTAATGCTTTGGTTAGCAAACTGGCTCATAATAGAACCCAGGGAATATGGGTGGGTGGCACCATCAACTTAAAAAAGATCTGCATCAACAGAGTGTCCCAGGGTTCAGTCCTTGGGCCACTCGTCTTTGGCATCTATTTCTCAAAGGTCAGAGCCAATGCAACGAGCTTATGGCTGACAAAATTTACAGATTACTGCAAACTTGCAGTGAAGGTTAACTCCTCTGAAGACATGAAGATCCTCCAAGAAGGCCTGCCTGAAATGAACAGCTGATGCCAGATCCAAGGACTAAAACACACCCTTGAGATTTGACCCAGTAGTAAGGGACCTAGGGACACACACAGACAGTAATCCAGCCTGTGACCATCACTTGTATACAGTAGTGAGGAAGGTATGGTATCTAGGTCCATGGAGGTCATGGTTCCACAACACCCCCTTTGGTATGTACCTAACCAGGTACATCCAACAAATGGAACGTCCAAGGAGGTTCCTCACTACAAGAATAAAGAGCACGCATAACATGTCCTATGTAGACTACCTCGAAGCCCTGTCTTTGCATTCTGTTTCCTACAGGCTGTTGAGGAGTGTTCTATACCTAGCATACAAGTCGTTGTCAGACCCCCACCCTGATGGACTTCTTGCATATCCGCAAAACAAAGAGCAACAGACTTACCTGTTCTAAAGACTTAAACCTTGCCTGTGATATAAATAGGACCTGCTGGAGAAACAGGTATGTATCCCAGAGACTACCCCTTCTCTGGAACAGGCTCCCTATCCATGTGAAACAGAGTTCCTCCCTAACCCAATGCAAGTGTAAACAATTGAATAGGGAACAGGAAATTCATCCCTGGTTTGGCACCTATGTCTCCAATGCACATAGGCAGTCAGTAAATCATTCATCTCTAAGACCGTTGCTTGTAAATGTTTATTCTCCTAAGCCCCTCCTTACACTTTTCAATGGTAACAAAACTTGTCAGAGATTTGGGATGAATGGCTGAGTTTAAGAAGGTCCTTGTGGTCATTAGCCTAGTGCACACCTATGAACTGAATGCCAAGAAATATGCAACTGTAGCCTTCAGCAAATAAGACACCCTGTGTAACTATCACAATGACAACATAACCCTGAAAGTAGATCTTTTGGTTAGGGATATGGGACTCTATGCCGACAATAAACTATGCTTTGATCTCCATGTATCCACTATTGCAATTATGTCCTTTTTCAATGCACAGTTTATATTATCTCCCAGCTGAGAATCCAACTGGAGAACCCCTTGCTGTGGGGCAGCAATGCAAACTGCTGTATCACTGTGCTGTCCACCCCTGTGGTAGTCTCCTCCTTGGTCAAATCAGATCATAAATTAGTCATATTCACATTAACACCGAAGCCTGCATCATTCACCAGTACCTTGATATTTAGTGATTATTAACGGCTAATCTATTAAAATTGACTGATGATCTGGCTAAATACCAAAGCTCTCCCCATCTAGACAACCCTGAACCCATGCGTTGAGGAAGAAGGAAAATGCCCATTTATTTATGATGACTACATAACTTTTAATCTCACTGCCTTATAGTCCTTTGGAGAGAGTGAGTCAGTGTGCGTGTGCCTGTTTTTGCGTGCGTGCGTGTGTGTGTGTGTGGGGGGTCCTAGGTATTAAGCCGTTTATCTTTTTTAATCTGTCATGCCAATAACACTTAATATAATCATAAAATTATATTTACTAATTATAATTACAATGTCCGCCCACAGCAGACCGGGGGCGGGGCTTGCTACTGCGTGTTCTTGTGCATCGTAATATAAACAATCGCGCTAAGTTTGTAAGAACAATGTTTAAATTTTGTCACTGTTTTAGGGCCTTTCTCATAATTATTTTAGTATTTGCTCAGATTTATTTGAGCTGAGAGGTTGAGAAGTATTGTGCTAAGCATAATACAAAGTTCAATACTTGTTATACAGCTCAAACAATATACTCTAATGTGTTTACTTGAACCAGGATAATCGACTAAACTTATTAAAACAATCTTCTCACCTTAAAAGTACATAAAAAGTTACGCGCTGAACGTCATTACGTTTGAGCCACGTGATACCAGGACGTTCCTAGGTCCTTTGCACTCTTAGGAACTAGCCACTACCCTCTCGGAAGATCTGTTGCTGTGGGAAAGATTAACTGGCTGGCACGGAGGTAAGCATTTACTTTAGAACTCATACAGTTGTTGCAAACCCTTCACTTTCTCAGTAGAAGTGTTGAGTTAACAGAATGTATTAGAACTGTTTATTCGATCACATCATATTTATTTCTGTAGCTGTTATAGAGGCATTAATGCATGCAATTAAAAATATAGCTGTCTTTGTCAACTGTTATGATATCCTGAGATCATTTTTGCCTATTTTTGTGTCAACTCTGTTATTTTTTGACAAATTAAAATGTGTATGCTGATTGCTGCATTGGTACTGAGATGACCGGTTTATGGACAGCAGGATTTCAGTAATCTAATTTAAAAAGGGAGTGGTGTTGACAGTTCTTGTTAGTTCTCCATTTGGAAAACGTTTTTTAAGGTATAAAATACATTTTGTTTGAACCTTGTTTTTGGGCAGTGAAAGCACATATGCGTTTTTCATATTTGCATGGCCATGCATGACAAGTGGAGCTGCTGTTGTGCATCCTTAGCTTTGCACAGAAATACGGTGCTATTTGAATACTGTGCAATACGATCCCCCGGTTAACACTGTGCAGTTGTCGCTGTCTTATATTAGACTTTGCGACATTGAGGCTTGCTGTATCTGAAGTAAAGTTTTTGTTGAGACAAGTGAATGTAGGGTATTCAGTAGTTGCAGTCACTGAGAAGATGCCCTTCACTTGCTGTCACTCTTAACTTTGTGTTTAGCCTATAGAAAAGTTGTACTATATCCTGATATAGATTTTAATGAGTTTTGTTGTTGCATAGTAGCTGATACGAGGTGCATTTTAGCAGAAACGATTGAGCAAGCAGTCTTAATGATGTGGTTTGGGTATTAGGTTGGCTTGTAAGCACATGGTTGTAATAAGTGGTGGGTGCTCTACACAAGAGGAAGATGAATGGAATTATGGTTTTGGTTTGTACCACATGATCATCAGTGGACCCTGACAATCCTTAGGTTGCAGAACCTAGCCAAACACTTTATCAATTCATTTCCAAGCAAAATTAAAATGCTACACAGTAAATAATATAGGATCATGTCTAATAATTGAAAAT
Organism: Protopterus annectens; assembly: GCF_019279795.1. Classification (NCBI taxonomy): domain Eukaryota; kingdom Metazoa; phylum Chordata; order Ceratodontiformes; family Protopteridae; genus Protopterus; species Protopterus annectens. Next base: position 969,373,469 of record NC_056737.1, on the reverse strand, counting down.
GAAAACTGCAGCTTTGCATAAAAGACATATTTTTTGAATGAACAGTGTTTTCCCTGCACTCTCATAATAAGGCTGTGTTACTATTACCCCATCATACCTCTCAAATGTCCATATTTTGCAGAATGTTCAGATTTGTGCCTCATATTTTTGGACTGTTTCTCATAGAATTTGTGTTTTTTCTGACAAATCACTGATAACTGAAGCCACTAAATAATGACATGAGTTTCAGTTTCAGTCTTCACATCCTTCAGAAAATGTATACTAACATACATCTCGTTATTCTAGCAACTTTCTAAGTTTATAAAAGCAGTATTTAATATTGGTCCCTATTTTGGGGCTTTGCCCCTCTCCATTATTTTAGGCTTTGCCCAAAAGTTTTTTGTTATGAGAAGATGAACTATGGCTCCACTGCCTAAATACAGTAACACTGAGACCACACTGTTTTGGAGAAAAGAAAATTGTGAAAACCAAGCATTCTGTGTATTCTGCTGTTGGAGTTGGTGTGTTTAGTTAGGTGTGGGTAGTTCTGTAAGACAAGGGGAGAGTGCAGCACTCCATCATAGGTATTTGTTTTGCATTAACTATAATCACTGTGTAAGAAGATTGTTATAACAACAAGGTTGTTGGGCTGTCAGTCTGTAACACGCACAATCCTGGAAATGAGTGTTTTGTACTAATCTTTACCATATCTGAAATTCACCCGTCTCTGTCTCATTCACTGTCTTTGTGGAGTGCGCCTGTTATGCCTATGTACCATCTTCCAAAAATATGCTGTTTGTTTGGCTAGTCTAAAGCATCCATATGTATTGCATTTAACT